>NC_056746.1:21081171-21291171 GCF_019279795.1 Protopterus annectens
CCAGGCATAACTACATATCTGCTCTCTCATCCTCACACATGCTGTTTTGAGATGGTGCCATTCTTCTTCTTTTGGTCTGCCTATTTCCTCCTCTTTCTGAGGTGCTACAGCTCTGCGTATTTTCTTGAAGTCCTACACTTTCAATTTTGTTAATTTCCAGGTGTTGAGCTTAGTCCCCGTTGATCTTAGAGCCTTTTCTCTCCACTGCTTGCAGCTGATTGTGACCACCAATGATTTATGCTGGGGGGCTGACTGTTTTACTAGTAATGACTTTGCAATCTCTGATTCAACTCCTCTGCCCTCCATTTACTAGGAGGAAGTCTACCTGAGTTGCATGCTGGCCACTCTTGTATCTGATCTTGTCAATGTTTATCTTGGCAAGCCATATGTTGGCTACCATTAAACAAGACAAAAGCCAGGAATGGCATCTCCTTCACTATTTTTACTGTCACAATCAAGTGTACCCAAGCAATTCTCTTATCTTGAATGCTCATATCTTAGACAGAACAAGTCACCCATTATCAACACTAAATCATTCTGCCCCCCCCCCCCTTACTGAGAAAATCCTGCAAATGCTGCTGAATGCCATCTTTTTTCTCATCATTGCAGCCTTCCTGTGGGACATAGGCTAAAGTCATGAGGACTGCCCTGTCTTTACTGTGGATTCTGATTGCCATGGGTCTGTCACTGACTTTTATTACATCCCACATAGTGTTCAGAAAACTGTCCCTCACCTCAGATGTTCTTTGTGTTTCACTGTTGCAGTCATCACATTTGGGTTATCCCTGACAGGGTAGCCCTCAGCCGGCCTGAATACCAGAGGCTTAGTATTTCTGCGTCGGTTGCTGTCGCTTCACTGCTCTGCCTTTCTACGTTGTCTCCCAGGTATACAGAATACCCAGTATCCTCCTTCCTATCATGCCAGGATGCAACTTGTACAAAATTACCCAGATAAAGCTTCCACTGATGTCTGCAGACTTACCAGAGCTGATCTATGTCTTCATAACCTATTGTCTGATTATACATGTATCGCAATAACCTGTACAAAGTGTGATCTGCAGGATGTAGATGGGGCCAGAACAGTGATACCTGTATGGCCATGTTGTGTTATGCCTCTGCTGCAGCATCTGCAATGAATACTAGTTTCCTGATGGATTTTCTTCAGGCTTTGTCTGCTAACCTATGATGCCATAAGAAATCAGAGCTCACAATTCTTTTAAAACATCTTTTAATTCATATACCCACGTCTGCCTTTATGTTCATGAGAGGTGGAGAGATTCTTAGAATTGTCATGTGTTAGAACTTCTACTGATGGGCACTTACATGAATTTGTTTTTCAAAACTAAGTGATCTGACAGTCCATTCAAAAGACTGAATAATAAATGATTGAAAGCCATAGGAAAGTAAATAAAATATTGTCAGTTGCAAAAAATCTGAAACTTAAAAATCAAGACAATACTAAATGTAGAGAGGAAAACCAAATACAAATTATGAATTTCACACCCAGCCCCCACACACAATAATGTAAATACTCCATTCTGACAGGGGACAACCCTTCTTACATATCCCATAAATATATATATATATATATATATATATATATATATATATATATATCTATATATATATATATATATATATATATTATATATATTATTGAGCTATATACATATATATATATATATATATATATATATATATATATATATTTATATCTATATATATTTATATGTAGCTATATACATTTATATGTTTATATGGTCCCCTATCAGAAGGAGAAAAGCTCACAATAGCGAATGCCAAAAGACTGAACTGGGAACAGCATAAACCTGGAAGGTCAAACAGCAAAGACATTGATTGTGCAGGATTGTAGTGCAATGGCGGGCTGGAATTTTGCTCTTTTCCCCACTGTAGTGCGATCTTGGATTTTGTATATATAATTAGCAGGGGATACAGGTGGTTTGCCGCCTGCAAAATCACAGATGTCTGTTTTTTTGGTTTTGTTTTTCTAACTCTAAAGGTGTTCATCCCTGGGGAAATGAATATTTTTGTTATAGTACAAAAATATGGTTTATTTTCATTTGGTATGTTCACCTTATGTTTTAGATTTGCTTTCATATATATATTTAGCATTAGCTGAGCATTTTGAGATTCAGTTCATCTTTTTTTTTTTTTTTTTTTCAGTCTTCACTTTTCTATATGGAACCCAATTTACCACAGAAACATTGCTACTGCTCATTTTCAGTCCTCTCCATAATAACAATAACCCATCAGTTCTTGCATTGCAAAGACCATGTGACTCAGTAATGTTGCTAATAATATTACATTTTTATTAAGAAAAGACCATTAAGTCTGCGGTGGTGGTGCTGCAGTAGCGTTGTTGTCTCACAGTACGACGCTGTCCGGTTTGATTCACAGCTAGAGCGGCTTCTGCGTGGAGATGTGCGTAAATGGGCGTACCTTCGTTGAAGGTTGTGCGTCAGGGCTGGTTAGCATGTAAAAATCAACTACCAATCATTAGCGGACCGGGGTTCCGCTGTGGCGACCCCTAACCGAGAAAAGCCGAAAGACACAAACAATTAAGAAAAGACCATTGAATTGGTTTATTAATATGTCAAGCTTATCTGAAAATGTTCTCCTGTGACATATATATTTGTCTGGCTAATAAAGTAATAGTTAAATGGCTCATTAAATATTTGTCGAATTGTCGGTCTACTGTAATGAAATGAATGAATTAATTTGATAATCTTGCTTCATCTAACCTAACTTGTAAAATTTTGAACCCAGTCTCATTCTCAAACATAGAAATGTGCCTTTAACATTTCCTCATTCCTTTCCCTGTGATGTCCCATCTATACTGTATACATTCAAGCTATACAGTAATGTAGCCACTTCCAAGCCTTGCATTCCTCTTGTCTCTATTTTTACACATTAATGCAGAGATGTATGGACACAAACTTACATTCTCTGCCTGTTCTTTGAATGAGAGCTGGGATTAAACTAAATTAAGTAAGGTGCTACTGCTTAATAGAATTGTGGGGTTTGTCCTTCCATCCTTAACTCGGAGTTGACACCAATTACTTCTTATAGGCTGACTAATGTTTAAATAGATTTTTTTCACTGAAAAATTATGCTTTCTCAAAGACACTACTGAACGTATTACTTGGTACTGGGCACTGCCTGGCATTATTAAGAAAATAATGCATTTATAGACATATTCGAGTATACACTTGTTATGTATACCTGATGTACTGCAGAATATGGTTGGCATTGAAATAACTGTTGGATTTCACCAAGTTCTCTTTAAAAAATTTTAATCAGTTATTGTTGTGTTATTACTGAATGTATTTTTTCGGGTCTATATTACATCGTCGAACTTCAAAAAGTTCGAACGATGTAATATCGAACCTAAATGTCCGAAACATTAAAATAGCAAACAGAAAGAACAGCGATTTTTTTCCCTGGGAAAAAAAATCGCTGCTCCCTAACAAAAAAAAACCCCCTCCAACCTAAAACTTAAACTAAAGTGGGGGGCTTTGCTGTGCCCCCCACACCCCCTACTTAAATATACAAACTCCGAGATCGCACCACAGTGGAGGAAATAGCAAAGTCTTGAAAACGGCCTACCAATTTTTTTTCCCTGGGAAAAAATTGATGTGCCATGGCTTCGCTATTTTCAGGTTTCGGACGTTTAAGTTTGATATTACATTGTTTGAACTTTTTGAAGTTCGACGAAGTAATATGGACCCTATTTCTTCTTAGGTCTTCAGTGAAACATATTCTGTCTAGCCAGGACCACCCAATTAACAAGCATACATAAATACAGATGGATACATAAGAAGTACAGAGCTTCAATTGGAAATTAATGTAGAAGAAAAAATGAAAATATATGCAGGTTGAGCAGAAGAAAACATGTATCAAAGTAACTTGAATCATCTCCACAGGAGGGATGACAGAAAAGGAGAAAATGGACCTATCTGTTTAAAAATATCAATGATCAGAATGACCTAGGGTTATAAGTACAGTATTTCTTTCAGATTTCCAGAGGCACCAATATTGGCCTTTCTTATCTTACAATATTAGACACCCTTGAACTAGACTTTTTCAACAACAAACTATTTATTTATTAGTACTCTTAAGTGATATTGCAGCTTTACGTAGGATGCTATACTTGTTGAATGGTGCTCAGGAATTACTGTAATTTAAGTACTTTTCTGCGAGATTCCTACCTTCTGGAGAGACACTTTTCTTCTCCTTCTTCAGGTCTTCATAATGATGTAGCAAAACGTTTCTGGAACTGTGCAACTTCCGCTTGACTGTTTTATACTGGTTGACAATACTGAAATCAAGAAACAGAGAATATCGACCTGTTTGACTTCTATATTGAGTAAGTGCTTTGAGAGTACACTGTGGCTTTCCTTAAGCAAGTTCAAGACTTTAGCTCATTAATAAATATATATATATATATATATATATATATACATATGTATATATAAATATGTATATATATATATATATATATATATACATATGTATATATATATATATATATATATATATGGATCTACTTTTATATCCCGAATTACCAAAATCCCGAACTACATAATCCCGAGACCAGAATGTTGAAAATTGACTTTACCGAAATTTAAAAATCTCGAATGTCAGAATACCTAAATGCTGTTGATAATTAAACAATGTACTGGTTATTTGTGCACTATCCCTTTAAGGTTTTCAGTTTGTGAAGGGAAACAGTATGGCAGACATTAAGTTTGGAACAGTGAATCATTGGCAAAGTATGTAAATATATAGAATTTGAAAAAGAAAAGCCAATTGTCATTACTGTAGAGTAGGTTTAGTATATGGAACCTAGTGTATTAGTGAATACATTTCTGTATTATGTTGTGCAAATGGGAAGGAAAAGTTGCAGGTAGTGTTTTTTATGCATTTGTAGTGGTTGAAGTTTTGCAGACATCTGATGTTTATGTTAGGTAGGAGATTTTGTTGAAGTAGTAAGTTAAAGTAAGGCATTACTATTTTGTTAGAGATATATGTCTAAGTTATTATTTAGTTGATTGGTAATGTAGTTAGAGTTTTAAATTGTGGAGCATAGTATTTGAGCTGTGTAGTGTTGGAAGTACGATCACTTCCGCGGTGGCGCAGTGGTGACATTGTTGCCTCACAGCAAGAGGTTCTCTCATTTGATTCTCAGCTTGGGTTGGGAGTGCCTTCTGTGTGGAGTCTGCATGTCCTCCCCACGGTCGATTGGGTGTTCGAAAGACATGCGTTGAATGGGAGTGCCTTCACTGAAGGTTGGGCATCGGGCTGGCAACTCAACACCATAAAAACCAACTGCCAATCATTAGCAGACCGGAGTTCCGCTGTGGCGACCCCTAACCAGGAAAAGCCGAAAGACAAACAAACAAACAAGTGTTGGAAGTACGATCACCGTACAGTGCAGAATGGCATATTTACTGTTTTCTTTACTGTAGTGAGATCTTGGAGCTGTTGTATTTAATTAGCAGGGGGTGTGAGGGGTGCAAGAGGGCTTTCCCCTCTGCTTAAACTTATAGCAGTATGAAGTACATTGACTTAATTTATTGTGTGTTTTATCGGGGGAGGGTTGGGTCATTACTTGTGCTTTTTATTTTTCAATATTTTAAACATCGAGATTTTGCATTTTCAGTACGATGAACTATCAATTTTGTCATCTCGGGATTGCTTAGTTCTTGATTTTGGTAATTTGGGATATGAAAGTAGATAAATATATATATATATATATATATATATATATATATATATATATATATATATATATATATACACACACACACACACACACACACACACACACACACACACACACACACACACATACATTCCCTTCAAGGAGATCACATGTAATTAATTTGATGATTTTTAACGAGCAGATTGTTAGCTCATTGGATAATTCACTATCTGCTGATGTTGTATTTTTGGATCTGGCTAAGGCTTTTAACTCCATTCCCCAAGAAACAGCCATAACAGCTTTAATGAGAACTGATCACTCTTTCTTGTGTAGTTAAATGGGTATCCAAATGATTACTGGATAGAACCTACAGAGTAAGAGTTAAAACCTCCTACTCCAAGTGTAGACTGATGGCCAGGGGAGAGCCTCAGGCTTCAGTCTTGGGGTCACTATTATATGGTGTAGTTATGCCAGAATGTCCAAGATCTAACTCTCTATGGTTAAATAAGTTCAGTGATGATATTAAGATAGGGTGGGCAGTAACTAATACTAGTGATTGGTATCTGTTGCAATATTACTTGGATAACCTATAATATATATGGATAAAAAACAAAGGTATGAGATTTAACAATGGGAAATGTACTATTTTACATTTTAGGCATAATAATAATCAATATCCCAGGGCAATAACATTTCTGTTTCTTCTGAAGCAATGAGAGATTTAGGCATCATGGCAGATACAAATCTTAACTTTGAAGTTAATGTGACAAACATTATTAGGCAATATTATGGTACTGTGAGGAATGTGTTTTTATGTTTCTCAAGCAGAGATAGTTGGGTGTTACTAAAGATCAATTTAACAAGTATAAGACCTATTATTATTGGATACGGGGGAGGGTTCATATGTGCATTAAATGTTTCACAACTGAAGAAGTTGGAACTGATTCAGAAAACCTTTACCAGAGAGGCAGATAGTTGTCATAACTTATCCTACAAAGAACGATTTGTATATTTGTCATTGTATTCTTTGGCTTACCGGTTCCTAAGAGGTGACATTATCATGATATATGAATGCCTTAAAGACAAATTATTGGCTGCCATTTTATGTATTGAATTTACTGATCATGGTATTGGTACAAGGAATAAAAATTTAGATGTAAGCATTCCTATTTCTAATTCAAACTTAAAGAGATCTTTCTTTAATATTAGGGCAAGAACGATATTGAAATCATTACCTTGAAATTTAAGATTGGGAATGATTTATCAATATTTAAACTGGCATTAGATAACTGGTTTTCTAAAATTCTATATTCTCCAGTGATGTCTATTAGGCAAACTTTAAAAAGGCAGATGTAGGCCCTAGGTTTGTTAGTTTATTCACTGGATCATTGTATTACTTAGTTTACTAAAGGAAACATGCTGTTACCTCTGAACTGGAGTGAATACCAAAAAAAATTAGAATTAACTGTTAGAGTGTGTAAGATGATAAAATATAATACAGCAAAATGAACAAAAAAAGCAATCTTCACATAGGGAAAACTTGCTGGCTAAATTGCCCTGTCACCAACATTAGGAATACAAAACCAGCATGCGTCCATGCAGCCAAACATTATATTATGCCTGGATTAGTACATTTTTACTAGATCAAAATGTTATTTTTTTTATTTTGTTTTATGTCTTCATTTGGTGAGTGAGATCTTTAGAAAATCATTTCACTTAGGTTTACTCTCTTTCCGAAGCATCAGACCTAAAAAGTTTTTTAAACAACTTTATTGAATAATCACCAAACCCAACATTTTTTATCACCTTATTCCAACCAACAATGATCTCGTGCTAGTCCTGCACAGACAATGTTCTCAAGCTGGTACACTATAAAATGTTGTACCAGTGGTCCCATATATATATATATATATATATATATATATATATATATATATATATATATATATATATATATATATATGTGTGTGTGTGTGTGTGTGTTTAGGAAATAACAGACTAACAATTTCTTTATAGGTAATTAAGAGATGCAGGCATACAGATAACACTTAAACTGTAAGATATTGGAAGTATTGTTAAGATGGGTTAAGTAAGTTTGCTTGATTGCAGGATACTTGTAAAAATAGTTGCTTAGGCATGACAGGTCCAACTAAACATTCCTGTTTCAGGTCTTATTCCTGTTTTGGTTAGGAAATAGTCAACAAACATAGCTTAAAAAATCAAATAAGAGAAATGCTTATCTCACTTGACATGGAAGTTGTAGCACTTACTTATCTGTGAGAGCAGTAGCTTCTGGGTCAGTGGGAGGAATCAGGAAACAAGTACCTGGAACAATCTGTTTTCTTCCTGCTGAATCTGTGACCTCCCAATTCATTCCATTTTTCTTTTGAAGGATGTAACAGTTACCACGGATAATCTGACTCTGTCAGCAAAGACAGAACAATTGTTAGTTGTTGAGAAATCTTTTATCAGTTCGCTGACAACAGTGTTTAAACTAATGGAGATATAGCTTAGTTCAAGATATAGAGCACTGACTATTAGTGACAGAATATTTGTATAGAAATATTAGTATTACATGTTTGCTTTTCATTACAGCATTTACAGTTTATGGTACACTGAACAGAAAAATATATTTGAGAGACCAGGGATTCATATATCCCCTGCAGAGTATCTGACATAATATGTGGCAGGTGCTGCAGAGGGCTAAGCCTGTGAGCTGTAGTTTCTGTGGTATAAGGATTGATTCCCACAGCCCTCGTTTGTCTACTGTGTGAACTTGAGCAAGTCACTTAATCAGACATTGTTCCTGGGTCACCCCTGAAAAGGGACTGTGTGTCTGGTGGGCTTACCTGGTTAACAATTGGGTATTATTATTAAGGGTTTACCATCGGAAGGTCGAATTTGGCACCATCGAATGATGGTATCATCGGCCCCTTTCCACGAAACCGACAATGTCAAATTCCGACATTGTCGAAATACAAATCGCCATAAACCTCAGAACGGGCTTTAACATGGTTCAAGATGGGGGCGACATTTGTATTTCGACAATGTCGGGTTCGACATTGTCACAGTTCGACCTCCTGACATCGACTAAAGTTTGTTTGACCAAACCCACCTCGAACTTCTAAGTGCAACCCATTATTAATATTATTGGGGCAGTGCAGTGGTGCAGCAGTTAACATTGTCACCTCAAAGCAAGAGGTTCTGTAGTTCAATTCTCGGATGGGGTGCCTTCTGTGTGGAGTGTGCATGTCCTCCCTGCATTTATTTGTGTTTCCTCCAAGTAATCCAGTTTCCTCCCACATTCCAAAGGCATGCATCTCGAGCATTTCTCCCAGGCCTCCGCTGAAAATAGGCTCTGGCCTAGTCGGACTTTCCTGGTCAACAAATGTTAAATAAATAAATAAACATTACTTTTATTATTATCATTACCTAAGCTTGCACAAAACTTCAACATTTGATTTATACAATAGCAATAATAAGGTTCTTTTATACACTTGAGCATCCCTGACTTTGCTGAATTAGTAGATATGTCAGAGATGCTGGCAAAGAAAAAAGATGGTTACCAAACAAATGCTACAAACAAAATAGAAATTTAAAAACATATATTTCAAAGGACATAAAGAATGAACAAAGTAAAGTGGGTGAGTTACAAATCGTGTGTGGGAATGCAGCAAATAAGAGAGAAAATAACAGCTCAGTTTGTTCATACAGTGTGAGACAGTTGTAGCATAAAAAACGATGGGCCAGATTCATGAACCCACTACACTGTGTGTACACTAAGTTTAAATGATCTGTATTCAAAAACATCTTCAACATATTTATTTTTTGTGCTGTTTATTCACTCAGAAAGATTACATTGTGTAGGTATAGTCTACATTTTGTGATAATCTTTATGAAACCCCCCTCAATATTTAATATTGCAAGAAAATCAGTAGGAAAACTAAAATTAGGAGGAAGAAGGTGGGCGTTAGACTTGTGTTGTCTATTCACAAAGAACGATGTACACTTAGTGTAGGCATTCATGAATCTAGCCCTGTGTTCTACCTAAGGAAAGGCAAGCGTAAAATGCAAGAAGCTAAAGTATTTTACCAGACAGTATGAGTTCAAGTAGAGCAGCAACACAAAACAGACAGTACACATAACAGACACACTGATGCGAAAACATAGTATAAGTGATTATGTATACAAACTGCATCCAAGTAAAGAAGTGAAACAGACAATAAAGTAACTAAAGATTATGAACAGTGAAGTAAGAATTTTACCAGACTCTCCTATCTTAGTACACAGAACAACAAAAGACATATTTAGAACATTAAAGCCACCGTCAGAGTTGCAATATGCAAATGTAAATATATATGCTGGAATTCAGAAGTACCATTGCCATGAATGGTTACTTAGAGGAAGATGCAAAAGTAAATGAAAAAACAACTAGAGTGACTTCTCAAGAGTTTGAAGAAAAAAAGATTGTCTTCACAGTCACTTGTATGACAATGATATCAACGGAAAAATACAGAAAGGATAAAGTAACAGAAAATACAAGCATAACAGAAAAATGTGCAGTGTAGAGTGAAAGAATAAGAAACAAAAGACCAAAAATGTTAATTTAACAGACCAAAATGATTCATAATTAAAGTGGTTCTACCTAGATTTTAGGATTACAAGATTTAGCCTGGATTGCTGCATATATATACACACACACGCACACACACACACACACACACACACACACACACACACACACACACACACACACACACACACACACACACACACACACACACACGTGGGCGCATGCAGACGCACACCTCCCCCACACAAAATGGGTGTATTACATTATAGCTCCATAGGAGGTTACTAGGCTAGTGGCCCTACAGCCTTTACAAGCTTACCCATGTTAATCCCAAGTATCCCCATTTGTTCTTTTTGGGTAGTTCACAGAAAGAATTTATGAAGACAGTCGGCCTATGATCAACACTAGCTATCCCTGTCCATGAGGGACATGGGTGCCACCCCAGGGGTGAATTTGTGATCTCCCATCCAATTACCTAGGTTGCGTTTGAATAGGGTCAGTGAGGAGCTCTGTTTTACATGAACAGGAAGTCTATTCCAGAGAAGCGGCAGTCTCTGGGAGACATATCTCTCTCTCCAGTGTATTATGTTAATGTCACAAGCTAGGTTGAGATCCCTAGAGCAAGTGTCTCTTCTGTCATTTGACTTGCAGATGTGTAGCATTTCCATTAGAGCAGGGTTGGAGATTGCCCTACAGGCCAGGCACACATCACCTCTCAGCAACCTATAAGATACAGAGTAATGTGACTGGACTTTCAGCCTTTGCATGTAGGTTATGGTTTGGAGTCCCTGTATTTACTTAGTGAGAAACCTGTGTGGTCTCTTCAGCTGCTGCAGGTGCCTGGTGAGGTACATGGAAAAGGGTGCATTATACTGTATTAGTGGTCTGATGAGGGTTGAGTACAGTGGAGTTATAACATCCCTTGAACTGGATGATGTGCCCTTGTTTATGAGTTACGCAACATAGAAAGCTTTCCTTACCACTGTGGAAACCTGGTGGTCAAAGTTCAGATTGCTATCAAACTATGTTCCCAAGTCTCTCACCACTGGGTTGGAAATCGGGGGGGGGGGGGTTCTGTCAATATTGTAATTTGTAGGGAATTCCATTTTGCCAATGGAAATAATAATGGATTTTTTGCATTTATCTGGCAGACTTTCACAATGATGTCAGAGTGGGGAATTGTGTCATAAGCCTTGGCAAGTTCAAGATAGGCAGTGTGCACTATCTTACCTTCATCCATGGCTTTGGTGACTTTATCAAAGAAGTCCACTAGGTTTAATAAGCATGATCTACCCTTAACGAAGCCAAACTGGGTTGGGTCCAGTCTTTGGAGGCTGCCTATGTCCTTGTTGATAAGGTCTATGATAATTATTTCCATGGCCTTGCAGATGAGGCTGGTTAGACATATGGGTCTGTAGTTCCCAGGGTCTGTTGATGGCCCCCACTTTGTGCAGGAGGATTACTGTTGCTGTTCTCCATTCTGCAGGAACATAGCCAGTTCTCAAGCTATGATTAAAGAGAACGCCAAGTGGGTCCACTAGGTCTTGTTTAGATTGTTTAGTAAATAACCTGAGACATTATCTCATCCTACTGTGGCATTGTTTTTGGCCTTGGCAAGTGCAGAGATGACCTGTTCTCTAAGGATACTATGCAGAAGACAGGTATGCTTTGGAATATGGTAGGCGGGAATAGGGGGGTGAAGTTTGTGCTGAATCTCTCAGCTAGCAGGTTGGTGATATCTTCTGATGTAGTATGATTGATCCTATCTACAACTAGTTTGGCACATAACTGGGCATTCCGTTTTAGATTTCAGATGTAATTAAAGAATGTCTTATGATTATCCCTGGCTATGGATGTGATTTTAGTTTTGTAATTTGCTTTAAAAGACTTTACAAGATTTCTAATTTTCTTGTTTAGGCATAGGATGGAGCTTTTCCTCTGCAGAATGATATCCCTCTTACATTTGGACAACAGCTTCTTCCTCTTGTTATATATTTGAAGTCTACCCTGGTGGCTTGTTTCTATGGGAAGACCTAGTTGTGATCCAGTCAGGTACAGCAGAGTTTACCTAGTTTCTTAAGTGTTTGAACAGGGCATTTGTGCACACTTCTGCATAGTGATCATTGATGTATGCGATTGCGGGTGGTATGAAGCTTTTTATACCATCGCCTAGTAGGCTGTAGTTAGCTTTGGTAAAGTTTTTTATAATTTTTGTGCCTGTGAGGGTGTCAGTTCCAGCCCTTATTTCAAATGATACTGATTTGTGGCCTGACCTAACCAGGGAGAGCATCACACATGGGGAAGTACAGTGACCCCTCCCCGCGTTGGTGAGTACTATGTCCAGAATACTAGATCCCCTAGTGGGGGTGCAGACTATTTGTTAAAGAGCATTTGTGTTAACAAAGTCCAGAAACCTCTGGGAAAGTTTGTTTTTGTTTGTGTATGTCCCCCAGTCTATGAAAGGATAATTAAAATCTCCCATGGCTAAGGTGTTGGGCTGTATGGTGAGGGATTCCAGCAAATTGAATTAGGCGGTGTGCTTATCCTAGTGCACAGTGGGGGATGTGTAGCTAGTAATGATGTGGTATAGTACTTTTCCAATAGTTAATTGGACATGGAGTAGTTTGAGAGAGTCATGCTATCTGACCAGCCTCAAAGTGTATTTGGTTTTAATGAAGATGGATACACTTCCAACTTTGGCTCCTTCATGCTCATTTTGAGGTCTAAATGTGCGGAAGATTTTGTAGCCTAGCATGGCTGGGATACTGTCAGCAGCCTTGAACCATGTCTCAGTAACTGCACAGATGGCAGCACCCTCTAAGGTGAGGAGTGCTTCTAGGGAGTGCAGTTTCATGTTTAAACTCCTAGCTTTAAGCAGCATGACCCTGAGTTTGTCTTGATTAGATTTTGTTACCTTGGAAAATTTGTTGTTTTGACATTGCCTTAAAAAGGCACTATGGGGGAGACAAGGGCCTTTGCCAGTATCTGAAAGCCTGGGGGGGGGCAGGTGCAGACCATTTCTTGCAATGCAGCAAGGTCTGTCTACCATATCCTCCCAGGCTAACAGATACTGGATCCCATGGACTGACACCAGAAGCTGAGCCAATTGTTGAAGTCAATCATTTTTTGTTTATATTGTGGCATCATCCTGGTCGAGGGCAGGATACTGCTTAGGGCTAGGGACATACCTGTCTGGGACACATCATCAGAGTTCCATCATGTCTCTTTTCATATAGTCCAGAGAGGTATGTTTCAAGTCATTCACTCCAACTTGGACCGTGACAAGGTCATAACAGTACTTGTTGAGTGACTTGAGTGCATACATGATTTGTCGGATCCTGGCACCTGATAGACAGCTGACCGTGACCTTCTCCTTGTCCAGTCTGGTGAGGGGGACATCTCTTTGTCTCACTATGTAGTTGCCTATGACCGAGACATTTAATGTGCTTGGTCTTAGGGGCTTATTTGTTGAGACACAGGTGTGTGTGTGTGTGTGTGTGTGTGTGTGTGTGTGTGTGTGTGTGTGTGTGTGTGTGTGTGTGTGTGTGTGTGTGTGTGTGTGTTGATATGTGTAGTGGTTTCTTTTTCCTTAGTGGTGAGTGTGGTGGTGTGCATTTGGGAGGCCTCTGTTCTTTTGTTATGCTTTCAGTGAGTACCTCCACATATGTGGGTTTATGTGTCATGACCATATTTTGTGTGAGAGATGAGGTTTGCATGAGAGGTGAAGCATGTGTGCTGACAACCTGTTTGATGTCTAGTTTCTCTTACATGAGAGAATTGACTCCAACTCTACAGTGTATTTGCATTTCTCAAAAAAATCCCAATCCATGTTAGGCAGAACCCCTCAATGACCCTCTTTAAGAGAAATCTTGTCGAGTGGATGGGAAATCGTAGGTTTACCCCTGGGATCTCTTCTGTGTCCCTAATAGACAGAGGCACAGTAAACTAACCTTAAAAGGGCTATCTTCTGTGACCTACTATACAGAGACACAGTCAACTAATCTAAAAGGGTGGTGAAAGCCAAACACACTCTAGCTAGGCTTATAAATGCCCTAAGGCAGATAGCCTAGTATCAACCTATGAACCTATGAACATAGGGTGTTAGTTTGTTTTAGGAGTAAATGGTTGTCAGTATACATGAATCAGTTGCTACATTGCCTCAGGATGCCCATATCAATCAAGCTGGCAGGAGAAAGAAATTATGGGAAATTGCCCGTCCATTGTGGCAGGATGTTTCTGAATGTTATATTTGAGAAGGAAGTGGGTTAGCTGGGCTTAGTCACAAAAAGCAAAAATGAAGCAGAAATTCAATTAAATACAGTTAACAGTGCAGTGCTGGCTTAAAATATACTAATGTTTCGTTTTTTTTTTCAGTGGATGCCTTGGATTTCTGTGCAGATGTACTCCAGACCTCTGGCTAAAGTTTCCAAATGTTGAGCAGCTCTGGTAAACTGAGTGCAAACCCATGCAAACATGAGGTTTATATACAGGCAAGTTTAAACAGTTTTAACACAACTATCAATGGGAAGGTTCCAAACTGATCCTATCACCAGCATTCCCCAACTCAGATGGGTCCTGAGCTACACACTTTTACCACAAGGCTGCAAGGAGGCCCTCTTAATGTAAGATGGCTGTTTTAAGAGCACAGTGATACCAAACAGTCTAGATTCAGCAGGTCTTAATCTAGACTATTCTATGTAAGGCAAGGAAACACAATTTCTAGATGGGAAAGAGTAACGGAGAGTCACTTAAAGGTCAAAGTGAGAGTGTTTAGTAGTATAGTATTAGATGACCTGCAGTGGTATCATCCTCTGCACAAACTGGCAGCTCCCTCTGAGCAGCTGTGAACAGTGCAGGACTATGGAGAGCATTTCCTGTAGAGGATTTTGAACCAGAGAAGTTTGCTTATATGCAAGCATGGGGAACCATGTTTGCTCGATCACACAAATGTAAGGCTTTTACACCTTCAAAATGAAAGACTTTTCTAAATTTAAACCCTCTGTCCAATCAGATAAAAACATAATAAGCTGTTGACCAGCAGTTCCCACCTTGGATGGGTTGAATTTAGCTCTCTGCTCCCACCAGAGTGCAAAAGAACCCTCACAATGTAAAAGAGACTGACTTTGAACTCAAGTGAAGTAACAGATGCTTTAGAACAGAAGTAAGAATTCCTGCAATATCAGGAATCCTTGGAAATAAGTTCACTAACCCTGAAAAATGTTCACTACACACAAAAACTTTCCAAAACTTAGAAATATTTTGGCAGACTAAGAACAGCTTTTGCAAAATAGTGTTAAAACAACCTAAGAGCAGTACAGAAACAAACAGATGGAGTTTCTTTAACAACTGCAGGCTAAAAAACAGTGATAAATTCAACAAAATAAATAAATGCAGCACAGGAGTTTTAAAGTATCAGTGAAACATTTAGAGTAAGTGCAAAAAAAAATACTTATATCAGCTTTGTAGGTCCAGATGGTTTTAGAAGCAAAAATCCAAGTCTTTCAGTTAAAGATGTCCAAGGCAGGCACAAGGCTAAGAAACGTCATATAATCAGAAAACATGTAAAACTTTCATCATCTAAAACATATTTAGTCGAATTACATTTCATCTAAAACTATGCATACAGCAAATATTCCTCCAAAACTTGGGGTAATCTTGGGAGCCTCTGTGTAGTAAATTGGTTACAATTTGTTTGAGGTGATAACCATCTGTGTTACCTCCGAGTGGGTTTTGTGCCAGATTAGAACCATAAAGTAAATGATAAATCTAAATTATATAGGCTGGTGGTAATGCATGGACCTTGGTTTATCTGTAAGCCTTAGTCCCACTTGGTACGCTATCTATGGGCCTGTTTTTTTGTGTCAAGGGTCAGATTTAATTTTCTGTACCCTTTGTGGATGAAAAAAACATTATTATTTCTGCAGGATAGGCCAGGCCAGTACCAGGAAAAATTGCCAGTGAAATTAAAGCTTGGATCGCTGTGTGACACATACGTGCAGATTCAATAAACCCTACATGAGACGCTAAAACTGTGTGTGTGTTGTGACATGATGCGCACATGATAGCACACTGTTTTGTATTAATTAAGTGGGTTTACATAGAGCCCTGCAAACAAGGTAAACACCATGACATGCTAATTACAGCATAAGCAACAAAAATGTATGCTAATCAACCAATCCAAGATGGAGGAGCTATTCAACAAGTTATAAAGCAACTGTGTAGACTCAGTGCTGGTTTTCCCAGTGAATTCCAAAACCTATTGGAATACAGCCACAGAAAGGAGTCTACACAGAAACAATGTTACGGACTGCTGTTGCTTTAATTCATGTATATGTGCTACAGGCTGAAGTCTATGCTGCTGCTAATAGACCAAGGCTAAGAAGGAGAAGAGTTTTCAGACCCTGGGTAACATATCACAACCTACATGATGTGGAAATTGCAGAGTGCTACAGGTTAGATAGAGACACATTAGAGGAACTCTGCATCCTCTGTGGTCCTCATCTCAGACCAACCAGCAGGGGACATGCCGCGGGTGCCATAGGCATCAGCATCCAAGATCCCCTATCAATTCCTGAATGCTATGCTGCAATATACCAGTGACGACATATATTTTCCCCATACACCTGAAGACAGGGCCACAAATATACAGGAGGTCTACCCTGTAGCACTCTACCCTGAAGTACTTGGTGCCATAGATCATACACGTATAGAAATCAAAGCACCACCCGGGGAACAGGGAAGGGTCTACAAAAACAGAAAGGGCTTCCACTCCATTAACTGCCATGTTGTGTGTAACACTAAGGGAATCATCTTGAATATATGTACTGGCAGCCCCGGCAGTTACCACAACTCACATATCTGACATAACTCCCAACTGTATCAGATGTTCAGTAGGGGTGATATCCCACAGGGTCATTTACTGGGGGATGCAGGTTATGCACTGGAATGGTGGCTGATGACACCCATCAGAAATGCACACAGCCACTGAAGTACACCATAATGACACACATGCTCAAACCAGAAATATCATAGAGCATATTTTTGGGCTGCTGAAGTCGCGGTTCTGGTGCCTAGATACATCTGGGGAGCTCTGCAGTACAATCCATGTGCATGTGCTGAAATCTACACTGTCTGTGCCATGCTTCACAACACCATCCTGAGAAAACAGCTTCAGCAGGATTAACAAGGGGAAGGGGCACACATTACACATTCCATCACCACTGGCAAGGTCACCACAGCCACATGCAGATGAGGATTCAGAGGGGGGAACCAGCAGCTGCTGTGGGTGTAAGCAGACATAGTTGTGCTCAAGATGCCCTTGTACTACCTAAGAGGCAATGCATAGCGCATTCACTCACTATCTAAGGGGCTAACACCTTCATCCTACGTACATATATATAGTGACATTGATGCCATGCAGTCCTCACAACCTTTACCTACCCATGTAATGGGTGTGTACTTCTAACATCAGGCAGTGTCAGCCCTGAACTAAAACTATAGCAACTGCCAGATTTACAAGATAAGTGTTGAACCTGGAATAGAACAAAAAATGTGTAATGAAAGAAATGAATAGCATAGCCTTGAGTACTTTTACTTGGTAATGTAAGTAAGTAAAAGGTGGTTGATTTTTACAGCAATGACTTCAAGATGTGACAGCAGTGACATATGTGAGTACATGTGTCTTCTATTAAGTAATAGGCATCAGGCATCAAAGATTCACACATTCACACCTCTCAAAAGTAGTGATGGTCACAAAATGTTCTCAGTTTGGCCTCATACTTTTGTACTGGCAAATCATTAAAGAGAGAAGTTAGAAATTAATTACACATTTTTCAGTTTCAGACTTCATATCCTTCAGAAAAAATCTTAAAAATACTAATGCAAAAACAAATTAATTCTATCAACTGTCTCTAACTTTGTAAGACCAAAATATTTAAAAAACAGACAGTTGTAACATTAACACTTGTGATGAAAGTTAATAAGGCTGTGCATCTGTGAAAGTAACATGCCCTGACCAAAATGCCTATGCCCATCAGTAAACTTCTAAGGTGTGCATACAGATAAAAGTAACATTTGGTAATGCATATATAAAAATATTTTTCTAATTGACACCTCAGCATATCCAGTATTGAACTGAAAAATGCAATCATACCTTATGATCAGTAGTCTTCTGTGCAGATAAACCTAAAGTAATAGCAATCTTCAACTGTGTTATCCACATAAACAAGACTCTTTACCTTCAGGTTCCCTAGCTACATAGTTACCTTTTTTTATAGTGTAGATTCAGGGCTGTGAGCATGGTGAAGATGCAAATGAGGTATTGCTGAATTCCAAATTAATGACTGTGTATAACAGATGTAAACTTAGTGCAGGCACTTCCTCAGTGTTTGTTGCTAATGGATTTCAACTGTGAATTATTACTGGTAGGAGAAGGAAAATAGAACAACAGTTCAGACACCATTACCTCCAGTGGATGTGTCAGCCAGTGTAGACTTACAAAGTGTAGAAGTAATTGTATCAATGTTTTAAAAGTAAGCAGCACACATTTCTCAGTTTTTGTTCAGTAACATATAACCTCCCCTGCATTGGTTGAAAATTGTATATTATTGCCATTTAATATTCACTGACATTTTAAGAACAATGATACAAAATGCCTTACAGACTGCATGTCTCAGATTACTGCTCAGATAATAGGAGATTGAACATCATACAGAGATAAGACAGAGCTGCATTTCTTCGAATAGTCAGAAATTGTTGTGTTCACTCATTGCACTACATCTGAAATTAATATGTGTACAAACAAATCAGAAGTGTACAAGTGCCCTATGTCTTCTTGATATTGTGAATGATTTTGTACTTGCTTGTATGCACAATGATTTTCCTTCTCTGCTGCAAAGCTGTTTCTGTGGCAAAGAGGTTTTAGATACACACTGTGTTTTGAAGGTTCGTTGGTGTGAGAGTTCAAATACAGACTTGTGCAAAAATCTCTCATGTGTAGTAACATATATTTTGTAATGTTGATTATTTTATAGATTTCTTTCTTCTTTGATAGTCAATACAACAACTACACCTGTGAATCACCTGTGTGTGTAGCACATATGCTAATTACATTGATCCACACAGCATATACTATGCATAGATCAGGGTTCAAGTCCTACCTTTGTCTTTTAAGGAGGATACCAAATAAACACTGATCACAAGGCTAAAATAGATTTAGCCTTGCTTAGCTCATTTGTGTGATGCTTGCCATCATGTAAATTTGGAGTAATGGCCCACACATGAAGCAGTCAGAACACCTGCAGACAGGACACAGACATTCTAATTTAAAAAATTATACATGGTTACATTTTTGGCTTTCCATTGCAGAGCACTGCTTATTGATGGTGCATGGCAGTTAGCAAGCTTCCCCAACACCTGCAGGCTTAGAACACCTTCAGAAATAAAGCAGACATTAGACAATTTCAAAACAGATACATTGTATCAACTGTGTTGAACACCACACAATCTATGTGGCATTGTGTGGTAGTTAACACACATATGTTAATAATGAATAGTGAAATATGCAACTGTTATTTAACTATTCCTGTTGCAACAGGTGTAAGTATAGGATTGTAATGCAGATGGTCTTAGGTTCTAATAAAAGAAGATCAAGATATTTTTACTGTTGTTACAGTTCAGTTTATAGTAATGAACAGGAAAATATCCAAATGTTATTTCAATATTCCTGTGGCAACAGGTGTAAGTGTAGGGCTGCCATACACCTGTTACTGGGTTCTAATACAGGAGATTCCAGACATTTTTACTGTTATTCCATTTCTCTTTATACTAAATATCACTTATAACAATTTAAACATAATTATAAATAACAATAACTATGCATAGCAGTGGAGCTCATATGAATTATATGTATGAGGGATAAGACACCCTTACTGTGTTTTGAAGGTTCAGATGTATGACTGAGAGTATACAGACTGCTGTGTTTCTGTAATCATAATTGTGTTCTCTGGCCTTGGATGGTCTTCAGACTTTAATAATAGTCATAAACACAGCAATGTATAAACCAGGACCTTGTCAGGTCACACACATACATGATTAACCCCTCAGTCTGTCGTGTGTATTTATATGTAAATAATAAATATGTCTGAGAAGCACCTTCTTCTGTGGCAAGGATGAAAAATCACTGCTGTGGAAGAAAATGTGTTACCCCTTATGTATAGGTTTGAATCCCATATTGTAAAAATGAATGTTATCAGTGTGTAAAGCCACACAAAAATGTGTCAGGTCATAAAATGTATGTCCCCAGTACGTCTGCAAAGTTAAATCACCTAACGGTTCCAGCAGCAAACAACTCTCAAACTAATGCCAAGTGTCAGGTAAACCTTCCAATTTCCAAAAACTGCTTTCCTCTCTGTTTGGCACTTTGCTCTCTGCTTAACATTGTGCAAACCAGTTGGCATTGTTGCTTGGGTTTGCACACTACCAGTAAATGCGACAACATGCATTGGCGGGAAATCGTTATTAGCTATTGCTGTGTTTTCTGGTTAGACATGTCTGGTGTTAGAAGAGAAGGTGGCCAATTTTGGGTGCAGATATGGGGTGTTTAGGAGTCCAAAATCTTTACTGGACTCCTTGTAAAGTGCCACAGCTAAAAGCTTTTGTAGGGGGACTATACTAGTTCCCAGTACAAGTCTGAGGCTTGGAATAGTCTGGCCAAGGCTGTATCCAGTGCGACTGACATTCCATGCTTTGGAGAACAGTGTAGGCACCACTTTAATGACATAAAAATGACTCTGTCATTGTTCATGTTGGTGTGAATGACCTGAGATGTACCTCCCTGGACTACATGAAAAGAGACATGGAAGAGCTCTCTGATCATGCAGCCCAGGCTGGTATGACCCTGACCCTGAGTACCATCCTGCCCTCACCAAGAATGATACCTCAGAATAAAGAAAAATGATCAATTTCAACAATTGGCTAAGCTTCTGGTGTCATTCAAAGGGGATCCAGTGTTTGTCAGCCTGGGATGACATGCTCGACAAGCCACGTTGCTTCACAAGAAACGGCTTGCACCTGTCACCCCTAGGCTTTTGAATACTGGCCAAGACTCTTGCTGCCCCCATAGTGCCTTTTTTAGGCAAGGCTCAAAAGTCAAACCCACCTCCGTAAACAGCACAATTAACAAAAAACTGAGGGTTATGCTACTCAATGCCAGGAGTTTAAATCTCAAAATGCACACGCTTGAAGCACTCCTCAGTATGGAGAACGTCGACATCTGTGCAGTAACTTGAAACCTGGTTCAAAGCTCCAGAGAGCACCCCAGCACTACCGGGCTACAACTCATACCACACGTTTCGGCCACAGAACATGGACCAAACACAAAAGGAGGGGGTGTATCCATATTCATCAAGTATACCTACACCTCCAGGTTAGTGGCACAGCATGATACCTCTGAGATCATCCATGTGCAACTAACATCGGGCAAATCTGCAATGCAAATTGTGGCCTGCTACATATCACCCTCCATGACCCAAGACCACCACTTCACCTTTCTGGAGACACTTGAAAACATGAAGGTCCTACTAAACACCGTGATATTGGGTGATTTCAATTACCCTACCATTCACTGGGAAAACTACTTGAGTACAAATTTCCAGGCCCAACGCTTCCTGGAATTCATCAACTCAAACACCCTGGATCAGCTGGTAAACTCCCCTGCCAGAGGTGAAAATATATTGGTCCAGGTCATCACCAACATGGGTAACAGATGTTCCACACCGGAGGACAACCCGTCACTAGTTAGATCAGACCATAAACTAATCACTCTGGATGTCCACACCCCACCACCACCCCCAACTAAGGAAACCACAGTAAAAAACTTTTCTAATGCAAACTTCACCTTACTTAAGACAGAGATGGTAAGTTTCACAGCCCCCACGCTAAAGGATAACACTGCCCAAGATGCAGAAACCTTTACAAATGCACTCTATGAGCACCTACAAGGATGCAGGGATTGTGCTATCCCTAGCAAAACCAAGACTCACTCCTCTAAGAGAAGGAAACCAATTTGGTGGACTCCTGCAATAAACAGGCTATACAATAGGAGGAAACTAGTTCAGAAAAAAAGCAAATCCCAAGAAGAAAAACATCCCTGATCAGTATCAGTAAGAAACTAAGGTCCCTCATGAAATCATCCAAGGCTAAATTCGAAAGAAAAATAGCCAAGGATTCAAAAGATAACCACAAAGCCTTCTTTAGCTATATTAAGAATCTAAGTGGCAACTCACAGATATGCACTGAACTAGTGCAAAATAGCACAAAATATACTGAACCTACTGATATTGCCAACATCCTGCCAGATAGATTCACTGCAAACTTCACCCCCCTCTCACCTCCAACAGGGCCCACAACAATACCGGAAAAGTGTAGTGTCCCAAAAATCACAGATGCACAGATGAAAACAGCCCTTTCAAAAGCCAAAAACACAGCGTCAATGGGACCAGATGGTGTCCCAGGCTGCATCTTGCACGAACTACAGAACGAACTAACCCCCCCACCTAAACACTCTGTTCAACCTCAGCCTCTCCACAGGCTACATGCCCAAAGAATGGCGCACAGCAACGGTTATTCCTCTCCACAAAGGAGGTGCCACAACTGACCCTGGTACCTATCGGCTCATAAGCCTGACTAGCCTGGTCTGCAAGGCTATGGAGCGCATCATCATGGAACTCATTAACAAAGACATTGGGAACCTCCAAACACTTGACCCGACCTGGTTCGGCTTTGTTAAGGGCAGATCATGCCTACTAAACCTGCTTGACTTCTTCGAGACAGTCACCAAGGCCATAGATGAGGGAAAGGTGGTTCACACAGCCTACCTTGACCTTGCCAAGGCTTTCGACACCATTCCCCTCTCGGGTATTACAGAAAAACTCATCAGCCTGAACATAAACCCCTACATCACGAGATGGGTTGCCAACTGGCTTACAGACAGAACTCACACGGTAAGAATAGCGGGCTCCAGGTCTGACTCTAAACCAGTCACAAGTGGTGTCCCACAAGGCTCAGTGCTGGGACCCCTACTGTTCGGCAAATGCTTCTCAGATGTACAGGCAAACACAGGAGGACTATGGCTAACCAAGTTCACCAATGACTGCAAACTGGGAGCCATAATTGACTCTCCGGCTGACACGGACATCCTCCAAAAGGGCCTTACTGAGATGGACACCTGGTGTCAAAGTCATGGCCTCAAGTTAAGAAAAACAAAACACCCACGAATTACCACATAGTTGGCAGCCCCCTTAATACAGAAGAGGTAATAAAAGATCTGGGGACCCAGGTCGATAGCAATCTCTCCTTTGACAATCATAGTGCCAAAGTAGTTAGGAAATCCTTCTATGTGGCCCATCTAATAACTAAAGGGTTCGCATCTAGAAATAAAGAGGTTATAGTGCCTCTCTACTCATAAGTCATTAGACCCATGATAGAGTACAATGCCCCATTTGGGATGAACCTCACAAGACACTTCCAACAGCTGGAAAGACCACAAAAGTACCTCACCAAGAGGATTACTGGCCTCAAACATATGTCCTGTGCAACCCGACTGAAAAAACTCTGGCTGTACTCAGTGGCATATCGCTTACTCAGAGGTGATCTCTGCCTGACTTACAAAGCCATGTCCAACTCAGAATTCATGGGCATGCTCCACCTAAAGAAATCCAAGTCACTGCGAGCCACGCGCTCTAGTGAGCTAAACCTCACCACAACAATAAATAGAACATGCTGGAGGGATAGATTCCTGTCACAGAGACTCCCCATGCTTTGAATCAAAATTCCAAATTACATCAGGCAGAGCCCCTCACTAACACTCTTCAAGAGAAACCTTGACGAGTGGATGGGTAACAGAAAATACACCCCTGGGATTACCTCATTGGCTCTGCTTGACAGAGGATCAGTTAATTAATCAATGGGGCGGCGAAAGCCGACACACTCTGGCTAGGCTTATAGATGCCCTCGGGCAGATAGCCTAGTACCTACCTATGAACCTATAAAAAGACACAAGAGGGATACACTCAACCAGTGGCTGGATGAGTTCTGAACTAGCAACATCCCACAGTTTTGTAAGTATACTAATAAAGAGAATTTATAGTAGATATAACACTAACTATAGACAAAATTGGTATGCATAATGGTCTTCTGTTCTCTTCTTTTCACAGCTAATGCAGAAATAATTGCGAATAGGGAAGCCCATGCTGAGCATCTAAAGAGACTGAGGGAAGCAAGGGGTATGTATGCAGCACAAGAAAAGTATTATAGTAGCTTTTAAATTAAAACAAAACCTTTTTCTTTTTTATACAGTTGTAGCAAAGTAAGCATGCATATCCTAACTGTAAAAGCAACTGACCCAGAGACTCCCCCATACTGTGGAATAGACTGCCTATACATGTCAAGCTGAGTGCCTCTTTGGCCCTCTTCAAAAGGAACCTTGACAATTGGATGGGAGATAGGAAATTCACCCATGGGAACATGTCAGTCACCCTGCTAGACAGGGGACTAGGGAAGTAAATATTCTTGGAAGAAATAGCCATGGAATTATTATGGCTAGGCTTGTATAGGCCCTAGGGCCGATAGGCTATTACCAACCTATGAACCTATGCATGTTTCAGTCTGTAGCACAAACCAACTTTAGGAGTCAAGTGTAAGACTGTAGTCAGACATTGTGGCTTCAAATATCACAAGGAAGAAGTATAAAAATAGTGCAATCCTTTAAAAAATATTACATAAATTAAATTCTACACAAGTGCATAATTCCCTGCTCTTTAATTTGTTTAATTGAACCAAACATATGTGCAATATATGCACATTGCAAGGATTAATTTGAGCAATCCGTAATTATAGTCTGTAGTTGTTAGAAAATATATTTAAATATAAACTTTCAGATAAAATAGTTGTATTATTGTGATAATGCATTCTATGTCTTTTTTCTCTCACCCCAACCCTTATCTCATTTTTTTCTGTGTTTCATCAAAACAGTTCTATGGCATCCATCTCCAACAAATCACAAAATGCTTTACAGCACAGGGAGGTAGGCCAACTCCAGTGGGTCAGCCTGCCCCAATTCCACTGGCTCCAGCACCGACACCTAGCACATCTGGGACTCAACCTGGTAGTACTGACTCTGCTGCCGCTGCACTATCTGCCCACTCAGGTAGCACTGCACTGGCATCTTGTGCTGTAGTACCAACTGGGAGTACTGGCAGAGGTAAAGATTTTATCACCCACCAGGAGATGCCAGGATTGGTGCATATGGTCATGCATAGAACCATTGGTGCATGCCTATGTTGGATGGAGAGGCTGTTCTCCCTCATGGTCTGTAGGAGGAGGAGATGTCAAGCACCCCAGCAGCCAACAGCATAAGGGGAACACTGATTACAGTCCTGCAGGTGAAGACTAGATTCTCACTGTCCCAATGTTTGATGGGTATGGACTTCTGTTGTTCACTTCCTAACTCCAATCATGGTGTTCAACCTTTTGTGTCCCTCACCATCCCTGTGTCTTTTCTTGTTTATCCTGCTTGTTTGTATCTGCTTCCTCACCTACCCTACTTACCAGACCCACAAATACCTACATCTCTTACCCAACATTCCTCTCTTACTGAAGTTAAAAAAGGGCACCTCTCAAAAAAAAAATCATCCCAAACATAGCTCTCCATTTCACACGTGTCTTCTTGATACACTTGATTCAGTACAATTGACTCTACAACATGATTGTGTTGTAGTCACCCCTCTTTGTTGAGGTGACAGTCCAAATTCAGCTAATACTCTGTACCATATGTTCATGTTACACTGCTGAAGAAATTGATAGCTATGGTTCTATCCTACCTCCCTCCTGCACATTGCTATATTGCTTTTCTTTGTTTTTCCCCCTGTTGCCCCCATTTTACCACTTTCCTATCTACCCCATTATAACACCTTTAATCTGGTCAAAAAATAGAATCACACACAACACAGATAAATAACAAAAAAAGCAATGTTGCCCTTTACTTTTTTGGCCTCTGTGTTTGTGTGGAGTTTGGCATCATGCACCAATGCCAAGCAACAGTGAATGGGTGTAGTATGGTTACCTCCTCGCAGTGCCGCTTAAACGTGCTGTGCTAAAGTAACACACAGTGAATGAGTGAATGTAGTATAAATAATTATTTCATAGCATCAGCACTACTTATTTAAAACTGTTACATATATTTGGATTCGATCCGTATATCATCTGGGCTCCCAAAAAGTGTCACTACATATATACCTGCTTCCACAGAGTCAGCTAAGCAGCAGGTGTGTTTCATACTTTCAGTACTCACTACTCTGATGATTTTATCAATGAAGCTTGCATGTGGTCACCGCTTAACTACGTGCAAACAGGGAAAGCAGTATAAATGTGTATCTTGCATGTGCAAACACTTTGCCATCCATTGTGCAAACCTGCTGTTCTGCTATTGCACCTTGCAAAGTGGAAAATAGCATATATTACTTTTGTTTACTGTCCATTTAGTATTTATGCTATGAAACTTCATATGAAAATACAAACAAAAAAGGCACTTTCTAAGAACATAACACATATTTACAATGCAGCCATCTGTTACCTTCCCCCATGCACTGCAACCTTGGTCTCTCAGTACTTGTTCACAAATATATCAACTAAACTACATAAATAAATAACAAATTTTTTCTTGTATACCTTGCACATTGTTATAATGATAATAAAAATTCAGATATTCCAGTACTTGTAATAATGTGGATATCTGTTTGCATATAGTTTGTAAAGCTGTCCATTAAAGTATACCTACATATTGGAAACAACAGCAAATACTACACATTGCACACTCATCATTCTGGCAACATGCAGAAGTTTAATATCTTGACAGTTGGACATGTCTAGCTATCCATTTTATGTAGGCCTCTCCAACCTCTAGTGCCGATGTCATCCACTATAAATTGTCCTGCAGCCTTGTAAAGTCAGATTTGTGCTGTGGTGCTTGTGTAAAGTACTGAGGTCTCTAGTTGGTGTACATAGGCAAGGGGTCCTAATTTTACTGCAGTCAACTGGTGTGTGTGTGTGTGTGTGTGTGTGTGTGTGTGTGTGTGTGTGTGTGTGTGTGTGTGTCTACTTGGAAGAGAATAACTGAGTATCCTTTGTTGCCACTCCAAACCCATGGAGCACCAATATTTTCACAGTTGCATATGCCTACACATCTATTTCATGCAGGCCTCCCAACATTTTCTCTCCAGCATCCAGTGCTGATGTCATCCATTATAAATTATCCTACAGTCTTGTAAAAGTCAGACTTGTACTGTGGCTCTTGCATAAAGTACTGAGTTCTCAAGTCAGTGTACTTGGGTAGGGGTTCTGTTCTCACTGCAGTCAACTGGCATGCGTATGTGGGAGTGTGTGCATTTGTTCACTTGCTTAACATTAGAGAGAGCATTTTACACCAGCATGTCAGACACTGCTATTACCATCTTCCTCTCACCAGTCTCTGCTGATGTCATCACTTATAAAGTGTTGTCCAACACTCTCCAAGTCAGACTTGTGCTGTGGTGTTTGCGTTAAGTACAGAGGTCTCTAGTCAGTGTAGTTAGATACATAAGGGTTCTGTTCTCACTGCTGATATGTTTGTGCACTTACTTAATATTAAAGAGAGCATTTTACACCAGCATGTTGGACACTGCTGTTATCATCCTCCTCTCAACAGACTCTGATGATTTCATCAGCTATAGCTGTCTCTCAAGCTTGTTCTGTTAATGTCACAGATTAGGTTAAGATCCCTATAGTGAGTGACTCTTGTGCCATTAGATTTGTAGATGTGAAGCATTTCCATCATGGCAGAGTCAGAGACTGGCCTGTAGGCCAGGTGCAAGCCACCTCACCTTATATGATACAAAGTACAGTGGCAGGGGTTTCAGTCTATCCACACATGGCATTGCATGATTTGTAGGTCCTGTATTTTCTTGTTACTGCAGGTGTCTAGTGAGGTACAAACAAAAGGAAGTATTGTACCCTGTTAGCGTTCTGATGATGTTCAAGTACAGTGATGTTATAACATCCTCACACCTGGATATGATGGCCTGACTTATGAGGTGCACAATGTAGAAGGCTTTCCTTACAACTGTGGAAACTTGGTGGTCAAAGTTCAGATTATCTCCCTGTGTTCACAGGTATTATACCATTGGGTTTGAATTTAGGGGATGTTGTCAATGCTGTAATTAGTGGGGAATTCTATTTTGCAGAAGGAAAATATAATGCCACATTTTTAAATTTCGTTGTAGACCATGTGACTTTGGCACCAATAATTTACATTATCCCCTCCTATAATATGTAAAAATCTTTGGTGGCCTCAATGATTGCACCCAATATGCAATCATCAGCAGATTTTGTAAACCAAATGCAGTATACTGTAGCCTGGACTTCCAAGAAATAGATTCCAAATAGTAAAGGGCCCAGTACAGATTCTTGTGGTATGCCACTCGTAATAGCTCTGCTGGTACAGGTTGATTCACCAACTTTCACAGTATGTGTTCTGTCAGTGAGCCAGTTTGCTAACTATCTACTGACATAAGGGCTAATCACCAGCTGGGAGAGTTTCTCAATGATACCTGAGTGGAGGATTGTGTAAAACTCTTGGCCAGATCAACATAGGTGGTAAGCACTATTTTACCTTCATTCAGCCTTTTGGTGACTTTCTTGATGAAGTCTACCATGTTTAATAAGCACAATCTACCCTTAACAAAGCCAGATTGGGTTGGGTCTAGAGTATGAAGGTCACTTATGTCCTTGTTGATAAGGTCCATAATGATTCTTTCCATGACCTTACAGATGAGACTGGTTAGACTTCTATGTCCATATTTTCCAGGGTTGGTTGATGGCCAACCTTTGTACAAGGAGATCTGCTGGAAACAAGCTAGGTCTTAGGCTATGGTGACAGAGGATGGTAACTTGGTCTGCTAGGTCTTGCTGTAGATTGTTTAGTAAGTAATGCACACAGTACATACATAGCTGTTTGACAACAATGATAGCATGGGTTACACTTGTGACAGCATGGATTGTGACATATATATGCCCTGCATACCTGTCAACTAGCCTGGATTTCTCATGTCACATATAGGTATAGTAGTGTCCCTCCCAACACTTCCAGCAGATGTTACAGTGTCAGGACGGTGTGCTTGGTTACCCTCATAAATTGATGATATCTCATAATAATTGTACATGTGTCTTACTGCAGAAACAGCTATGGTTACTCACAATCACATATTTTATGTCATAGACATGGGATTACTGGTGGTATTATTCTGATTTTGTCCATGATTGTGCGTGCTTCAGTTCACTGTTGTCCATGAGCCTGTAACTATGTGTCCCACTTGGTGGAGACCTCTGCTGACATTACAGTCATATTCAGACAACTCATTTTCCAGAGCTTCACAATATGCATCTAACCCCTATTGTATATAACATCCCAGACAGATGTCCTCTCCATTGTACCTGTCAGGATGCTTATATCACAAAAACATCTTCTCCATTGTTGTCACATTTTGTGACAGTAACATAATATACATGTACAGTGTGCGGTCCATACTGTATCATGTCGCTATGTGATTAATGTTCCTGCTACAAATGTCTTCCTTTAAATGTCCTCCTCTGATGTACATTAAGATGTTTTGCACTTGTCCACTTTCCCTGTGTGTAATCCTACAATTCTTCTGTGTGCCCCTATTCAATACAAACACTTCCCCAATTGTTTATTTTAAATGACAGTCTATGTACCATTATGGATCATTTACACAACTTTTGTACAGGATGTCTGGAATGGGATTCCACAATACTCTGCACTGTATACACCATCCTGGACCATATACATTGCTATATTATTAACCCTGGTAATCACCATGGCATTCTGCTCAATCCTGCACACCTAGTTGGCCCATAGGTGAACAGGTCTACATGTTTGCTGCTATCCATGTTACTTTACATTGTTTTCTGGCTGGCAACACTGTTGCTAGCCACAAAACTACTCTTGTTTACATTTAAATATGGTGCGTTGCCTGAATATGTAATTACCGCCACTGCTCACTGTGCAAACACTTAAACTCGATGTAGGTTTCACGTGAAGTTTACACAGAGTTTACTGAATCCCCAGGATAGTGTTTTAACTGCCCAGCATTGTCAAAGTAGTGACTCTGTTCCTGCTGGTATTGTTAGGAGTTATATTAATAAGTGGATCCAAAGTTTTGGTTTACCATAGTTTCCATTTTTAGACATAGTATATGAGTGTGTGAGTAACTCGGGTAAGCTGTGCTTTTTTGCCTGCTCATCTGCAATGACAAGCATTTTTTTCCCCAGCTTGGAAAACTGCACAGGATATTGCTTGTCAGTCTAGTTATGGAGAAATTTTTTTTTAATGTTTGTAAATGAAGTGTGGAGACTTTTAAGATAATGTTGGTATTACAAATGATCAGAGGAATGGCACTTAATATCCTCCTTTTTTGTTTCAACCAGAGAATACTATTGCAGATAACATAGCTGTTATGGAAACTAAATGCATGCAAAACCTATTCTCTTAAACTAAATTCCCTGTTTTTTGTATTCCTTGCTGAATGTATCTACTAACTATGTGAAATGAATTAGGTGGAGCTTCATCTTTTCAGGGGTAACCCAAGAGCACTGTCCTGGTTAATTGACTTACAGTTCTGGATAAGTAATGCATGTTAGTAGAAAAATATGTTACTGCAGTAATACAACATCTCCCACAGCTGCTGTGAGCAGAGTACTAGAGGTAGTATTTAACCATGCAGCAGGTACAATATGCTGTCAGTTTTGTCTAAATCATATGCGCCAGGATATGCCATGCATGTTACCAGAAAATTGCCATTGCAGTTCTACATGTTGCATTTCATGTACTACATATACAGTATCTGAGTAACTATTAGGTGCACCAGAACAAAGATTTTTGTAACTGTTGTACAAATCAGATGGTGCAAGGATGTGTGATTCAAATTACTATAAACTGTATCAGACTGAGATTGCTGTACCTGAACAGGTAGCAGGTGGCGTATGATCCCACAATGCAATGCACTTCAGCTAGTATCGTACACCAATCTGTTTAATCAGGTGTTATCAGCTTATATAATGCAACTTGCTGTAGTAAGGAACTTACTGTAGTAAGTCTGGAAACAATCTTCACTATACCAATACCCCTCAAACTACAGGTCCATAGCCATTCTATCCCTCCCTTTAAAATAATCAAAAATGTATAAACAAGCAACTCCTAAATTATCTCCTTCAGGAAGATCTACTCAGTCCTACCCAACATGGATTCTGCCCTAACCATAGCACAACTACAGCACTAATTTCCTTCAGTCACACTATCTCCCAAGTCAGAGACAACAATAAACTAGTTTCCTGTCTATTTCTAGACCTCTCCAAAGCCTTTGCTGCTGTCTCCCACAACAAACTCCTCACTGAACTCTCTGATCTTTATGTCTCTAATCCAACTCTGAAATGGTTTACTAACTACATTGCCAATAGGCAGCAGTCCATCAAGTGGTTCTCTCTTCCTTCTCACCCTTTCTACCAGTCAATACAGACGTTCCTCAAGGCTCTATTCTCAGACTGCTATTTCACACTTTCACTACCTGTCTTCACACTTCCTGCTCTCAATCTTGTCTTCTCTCGTACAATATGCAGGTGATTCCACCAACATCTCTACTTCTGATAATCTGTCTCACCTCCACACGCTAACCCAAAACTCTTTAACAATCAACTCATACTGAATCCCAAAATAACAAAACCTGTTATTCCTCCCAAAATCTCTTGCCCACCACAAATCCTCATTTATTATCAAATCCATTGACAACACCACAATTTTCGTAGAAACACACACCAGGCATTTGGGTGCTAACAATGACAGTCAACTTAAATTTGACCTACACATCCAAAATTGCATACAAAAGGCACATCAAAAACTTTGTTTCCTCTATTGAAACAAAAAATACCTCACCATGGACTCAAGACTCTCTCTTACCCGTGCCTACCTTCTCCCCAGTCTACTTTATGTCTCTCAAAAAAGAATGTGGTAGATGCTGTAACTACAACAAGTAACCAAAAATACCAGCACCAAAAACAAGTACGCAGTTCGACAACTCCGTCTAACATCTGTTTATTAACACAAAACTGTAACTGAAGTTAAGCACTTTCATCAAAAAGTAGTTTGACTTCCTCAGAACGTTCTACCACCCCTATTACTCTGCCATAAAAATCCCTTATTTCACTCATGTCCTTTCTCTTCTCCCTGCGCACTGCCTTCATCCACTCTACTTGATTCATAATTCTTCACTCTAGAACATGTTGAATTGATCAATAGGTGCTGTATTTTGAGATGTATGTGTAACTATAGTAATCACCATTAACGTCTGTTATCATAAACTACATTGCCCATGAAGTTTCTGTATTACACCTGATATTGTATCTGTATCTGCAGCCACCTTTGTATTAGAAATTGCTTCTGAAACTACTGTGATTTCTGCTTTTATATATGTACTGTATGGAGCTTTTCTCCCAGGGCCTCTGCTGAAAGTGGGCTCACACTCAGTTAGACAAACCTGGTTAACAAATATAAAAATAAAATAAATAAAAAATATGTACCCAAGATGGAGTGGGGGACATGCTTTAGAGAAATCTACAGTTCTTTTGACAATGATAGCAGTATCCATGACACAAATAATAAAACATGGAAAATACTTAATTCAATTGAAAAGTCTTTATCTTTTACCTGTTCTGATATATAGTCACAAAGAGCCTCCACAGGAATAGGCTTCAAAAGTGTTTCTCGGCGGTACTTTAGAGGAAGTACCTGCAGGCTTCGCTTTTGCAGTGATGAAACAACATCAGCAAATCTGTCCATGGACTTCTGTTGTTCCTGCTCAGAATGGAACAAAAGAGGTTACTGAGGTGAGCAGCAGCATTTCAAAAAATTGTAGATAAACTGTGACAGCACTAAGGAGGCAAAGTATTTATTTATTTATATTTGTGGACCAGGAGCCACAAAAGGGGGTATCTCATTTTCAGCAGAGTCAAAAGGATAAATGCATGAAGCATACATAATACAGACAAAAAATGACATTATTAAATATGTGTACAGTTAAACTATAAAATACCAATTTAGCTAAGCTAATAAACTTCAAATATCTACTTACTCGTAAACAAATATTTGATAGGCTCCACCCCCCCCTGCACCACCTTAGTAATGGGTGCTGACCCTAACCCTAATGCTGGCCCTTCCCTCAACCGTAACCCTTCATTTTACCGTCACAAAAACCTTCCTGTAACACTGCCACCACACAAAACACACTCGGACACACAAGCACACACAAACAATACTACATCTGTCCCCTTATCTAATTGTGGCCCTAACCCTAAAATAAACAAATTCACACACAACATACAACACTCAACCTTCACTCATCCCCAACCCTAACTCTATCTCACACACACACGCACAAACATTCTCATCCCTGCAACAACATTTACCTGTGTCAGCATTACACACCATTGACATTTCCATAACATGGCTATCTGTACCACTGACATTAAACCATACACCCCTGCATTTGTGGAAGAAGTGTCATTTAACAAAATGCAGGGGACCTACATAAACACACACACACACACACACACACACACACACACACACACACACACACACACACACACACACACACACACACATATATACATTTACATATATATTCATTGTTTTGTGGATAGCACTGGGGAAACTATTGGGGAAGTGGAGCTTAATTTTATAATGGGGCATGCTTTACTCTGTAAGTGAAACAGAAACATATATTTTGGTAGATAAGTCTATTTGTTGCATGTAGACTGTTAACTCTCCCCCAAATAAGCTGTAGATCATTCTCAACCAACCTCTTCTTTCTTTATTTTTCTCATTTTTGACCCCTATGATCTCTTACTGGTATCTACTCTCCTTTGTTTTACAGAGAGAAATCTCAACTTTTATAAATATTGGGGGGATATTCCCCCAGCTCTGAAGGAGTCTGTTTGATGACTTCACTACCTGTACTCTGTCAGCCTATTCATTTTGCAAGGATGAGATCTCAGCATTCCCAGGATAGGCAAGAGCCCAACACCTATATTGATGACTGGTTCCAGTCTACAAAGTCATATTGGCCCATTATATATTCCAGCTGTGAAAGTCAGGTGATAGGAGTGAGCAAGATATGAGGTCCTACAGAGTGGCCAGGCCTCTAAGCTTTGTCCCCTCAGTGGCTCCCATGAGCTTCAAAGTGATATCTAACTTTAGGAAAATGTATGTGCCTTGAGACACACACACACACACACACACACACACACACACACACACACACACACACACACACACACACACACACACACACACACACACACAACTTCTGGGATTAATAAGTGCTGTACACCACTTGGCAGCTCATGATCTGCATCCTTGAGCTCCATTTGTGCAAGATCCATTGCAGCTACTAGATGTCACCCATGTGTTGGGCAAGGGGTGCCTCATTCCCCCTAAGATGGACAAGGCAGCAATGGTTGCTCACTCTTATCCTGTCTGGCCCACCCCCTTCAGTGCCCATGGCATTAATGGAACATGGACCATCTGGTGCCTAGTCAGAGCTGCGTCCCTCTGCACCATGGTGGTGGGTTTCGGGGATATTATGTGTACCTACACCCTTTCCCCTGTTTCCCAGCAAGCATATTACAGTTCTTCCAGTGCCAAAACAAGTAATGGTGTATAATTCCACACATTTTATTGAATGCTTGTATTTGTTCTATGCAAATCAAGTACAGGTTGTGACTAATAACTTTTTAGTGATCTGTTGCACTGTGTGGATACAAGGGATGTAGCGTTTTAGCCATATCCAAGAATCTAGCTCTTAGTATTAATGAAAGTGTTATTCTGGTTTAAAAATAAAAGCTATTACCTGTTGAAGAAGATCAAAAATAGAGAATTGTTTTGCATATTAGAAACAGAATGACATACCTGCAGCTGATTTCAACACTTCAGAAATGCTTAATTATTTCCTAACTTCCAGATAATTCTGAAGCTTTGAAGCAATTCTGTTTTTCAGGATATTGTTTTCTGATGTCACTTGACTGTGTCGTTTGCATTAAAAAAAAAAATCAGAATTGGCTGGATATTCTGTAAAAAATCAGTGTTCCCCTTAAATGTTGAATTTGTTTAAGTGGAAAATAAGGTGAATCTTTTTTGGCACCTTTCACTATCCTCTATGGGGGGTATTATCCATAGTGTTGTTGAGAAAAATTGGAAAATTATTGAGGGGAATCAAGAATTATTGAAAGTGGTGGGGACAAGACCTAGGTTTGTCTATAGGAATGATAATAACTTAAAAATGTTGTTAGAAAAAGGTAGGGACCCAGTGACTTCAAAAGTGTTTGCTACCAATAAGCCACATGGCATGTACAAGTGTTATGGGTGTGCCATGTGTAGGTACATCTTGGAAGGTCCATATATTGAACTTCCTCATATTGCCCACACCATCAGTGTCAGGAACTTTCTGTTGCAAAAGTCGGGGGGGGGGTGGGTTATGTAGCGGTGTGTGGCAAATCCCTAGAATTTTATGTTGGGTTAACCACTAGGAGTTTAAACACAAGGATTAGAGAACACATGTACAGCATGAAAAAGAAAGACAACAAGAATGCTTTATATAAGCATAGTCAGGAGTGTCATGGTTTTTAAAAAAAATTATTTTCAGTATTAGAACAAGGTAAATTGAACCCGCGGTGGTGGTGCTGCGGTAGCGTTGTCACCTCACAGTAAGACGCTGTCCGATTCTCAGCTAGAGCGTCTTCTGCGTGGAGACATGCGTGAATAGGCGTACCTTCGTTGAAGGCTGTGCATCAGGGCTGGTAACTCGGCACATAAAAATCAACTACCAATCATTAGCGGACAGGAGTTCCGCTGTGGCGACCCCTAACTGAGAAAAAGCCGAAAGACACAAACAAATTAGAACAAGTAAATTGAGTGTGAGTGGGAGGTGATTTCAAAAACTATTCGGGGCAGAGAGAGGCTGGATGGCAAATTAAGTTAAGAGCAGATAAAAAAAACAGGTCTTAATAATGTTATTAACATTAAATGATTTTTAAAAAATTGTAGGGTATATGTAAAAAATAAGGGTACAGTTATTTAACTTTTTACACCAGTCTTTCAGAGCTTTAAAGATGTTGGTTTAAATTACCTATTTTACTTGACTGATTCATTGAATGTTTTTTTACCTGTGTTTCATTATGTTAGAGTATTTAAGTTGATTTGTGCATTGTTTTTACTATTTCTGATGAAGTCTTGTTGATGAAAGCATTGAATAAAGGAGATGTACATTAAATACTTGTGGTGTCTTAGACCACGGCTTAGTGTTTTTGTTTTTTTATTAGTTTTGTTGCGACACTTTGCACATTTTATTGGTTATATATATGTTTTTATATTTTCCTACATGTAATCTTGGATTTTTTTCAGGTTTCTCAGCCTTCTGATTAATATCTCAGACACAAATGATGGTGCCTAGCACTACACAGAAGCAAAACTGTGGTTTCAAAACGAAAAAAATCAAGAGGCCACTGAAGTTGTTCATATGAAATATCTTTGAATTAAACTTAAGCAATCTCTTCCCCTTGTCTTACATGCACTGGCTAAAAATGGTTTATTTATTCTATAGGCTACTTTCTGCTGAAGCTGTGTCCCCAGAGCCTCTGTAACTAAACCGGACTTTCTGAAGCTGTGCTCATCCCCATTGTGCTTGACTCTGCAGGAAATGCTGTCTGTACAGACTATGGTGGATAGTCTATATAATTTCATCAATTTGTCTGATCGCATCCCGCACCACTGTGCGACATGATCAAGAAATATTTGGCTGCCCATTACCCATAGGGCTAATCTGGTCTCCCTTAGTCCGGAACATAGGTGACTTGTAAGTGTTAAATGCCAATATCTGGGCAGAATGTTTAACATTAATTTCCCTGTACTAGATCAGATCACAAGAAAGAAGTCCAGTTATCATTTGGATGCCTACCTACTCCCTTCATGCAGAAGACCTGGCTTTTTCTAAACTGTGTTCTTCCATCTGGAACTCTGTTTCCTCTTCTTTGAGAAATATTAGGGCTAACCCAATAGTTGTGATAATAAACTACATAAACAACTGTTACTACCAACTGTTCTGTGTTTTAGAAAGTAGTAAAATTTCATTGTCACCTTAAATTGCAGTGTAGGTTCAACAGTTCTGTTCCTGACGGAGTACAAACAGCAACTGCCATGTATGTTGTAAATACTGTAGGCTCAGTTAGTGTATGTTAAGCTTCTGTTGTGTCTCTTGTAGACCTGTACAATGTGTTATAGTTGTTCTGAGCTTGATTTCTATTACACTTGTGATGAAGTTTCTTTGATAAAAACTTCCTTTAAATTTGTCATTTTACCATTAGGTGTATGTTATCTATTTAGAAGTGCTTTTCCACTTGTGTATTATCAGTTGCTTATTAGGTATGCCTTGCCTATGTTGTACTGCACAATTTTGTTACCCTGAGGTTCCTATATGGTTGGGTTGGTATCTGTAGAGATCTTGCCTTCATCTCTTAGCTAAAGGTGAGAATGATCAGTCAGGCCAGTCTACTTAAATATCAAACAAGCTAACAAAGAAGTAAACAAAAATAGATACATGTATTTCTGATCATACATCATATTATATTAAAAAGGATGTAAAATCTGAAACCTTTTCCTGATGTGATTATGGCAGTCAGTGGAAACAAATCATCATATTTTGTAAATCTACTTAAGTACAACCAAGAAGTAACAAAATACTTGTCTTTAAACGGACACAGCTCACATCATTAAACAGAAGTATTCAACCAGGTAATACCCGCGGTGGTGGTGCTGCGGTAGCATTGTCGCCTCACAGTAAGACGCTGTCCGGTTCGATTCTCAGCTAGAGCGTCTTCTGTGTGGAGACATGCGTGAATGGGTGTATCTTCGTTGAAGGTTGTGTGTCAGGGCTGGTAACTCGGCACATAAAAATCAACTACCAATCATTAGCGGACCGGAGTTCCGCTGTGGCGACCCCTAACCGGGAAAAGCTGAAAGACACAAACAAACTGTACCTGGAAATATTTAGTTCTTAAATTGTTTACATTGTTGTACAGCACAGCTAGCTCTTATCATTTCATCAGCACTGACAGCTACAAGGACTTTCTGAATAATCTTTCTCTTCAATGCTTAAAAATACAGGGTAATATAAATACACATGTAAGTGGATAAAATTCTTGTACTTTCATTTTTCTGGCAAAAGTCTTCTAAAGAGAGGTCAGTGAAGCTTGACAGGGGTGTAGTGTACGGCCATGTATTACTTTGGTATTGCAGTTAGCACAGAGGGCTAACGTCTGTGAAACTGACAAATGCTTATAAGTCATAAGTGGTGGGTGGAGCAGTAAAGATGGGAAGTGGCTCAGCATTCATTTTGTCTTCATTCAGAAGTGGCTGCCATATTTCTTTTTTATATAAGTGAGGTAAGACAGTATGCAATGCATAAGCTTTATTGGAGCAGGGAAAGTGTTACTTACTGTGTGGGTTTTGCTGTGCAGTGTGTATTATGGTGCTATGGATCCCTGAGCTGCTTGCTGTGTCCAGGGTACAGGGTTCAATTCCTTCCACTTTCATTTACCTTCTGTGTGACTCTGAGCAAGTCACTTAACCAGACAGCACTCATGGGTTGCCTCTGAAAAAATGACAGTTTTTCCACTGGGCTTAACTGGTCAACAAACAGATTAAACAAACAATAGAATGTATTCAGTGCAGGACAAAAAGTGAAATAACTTCCCTTCAGCTGATGTCTTCACTTCAGGCTGTATTTAGGTGCTAAACATATCAGTACAAGCTCTGTCTAGCAGATATACAAGTGTGGCTTCAGTACTTACATCCAGGTCTTGCAGCACGAGCTCAGGCTGGTGGACATCATTAAACTCTTGGCCATACTTCTCTTTCAGGTCTGTGTCCACCTTCTTCAACAGGTTTTGAATATCTTTGGCATCTTTATAAAACTGTGGTCCACAAAAAAGAAAGGAAGAAAAATAAGGCTAAAGAAAATAAACAGATATGTGTACAACTGCGGTTATCCAACAAGTTACTGATACAGCAAAGTGCAGTTTATTAGACTGGAATTGCACAGGCTTATTTTCTAAGCATTACAATGAAGGTGGTCAGTTCTATGACTAACCTGAATTAGTATGGAATATGAAATATAACCAAAAGATTGATTCTGTTACCACACAGCTATTACATCTTTTATATAGATAAAACTGTGAATAAGGCTGAAGTTTTAGAGCTCAGTTAAGTTACTTCATCACTGAGATACTTTGATGCATTTAAACCCTGGTGTCAGTTACTCATATTTTTATTATAACTGGCAGTATAATATGCTATTAAAGTAAAATGTCATGTAAAAGGCAGTAAGAAACACAAATGTTTACTTGTAAAAATGGAATTCAAGTTACATTCCAGATCATCTCTCCCTAAATACTGTGTAGAATATATACTGTTCAATTATATAGTTCTATCTACAAAACAAGATAGTATATCAAGCTGAACAGTGTAGGCAGGACTGATACAACACTATTCTACTACCTGAATTCACAAAGCACAATATTTTAAAGACTTTTCCATTTTTATGACACTGCCTGTAATCTGAAAAGCTGCAATCATGCACCAGTCCCATGACTTTATCAGTAAATGTTTTGTCCTCAGTGACTGCTGATCATCAATCCACCACTATGGCTGCTATCACCCACCTGTTCCCTTTTATGGGATAAGAGCATTGCTATGGAGTGATTGTTATCCAAGCAGAGGTCAGAGGGGTTTTACCTTAGGTCTCTGTGTTGCCCCTGCGAGCATATCTGAAGCAATGAGTATCACCCACTTCCATAGCTCTCAACTGTCCACATTTGCACAGAATGTCCAGATTTTTCTCTCTTTTTTTGGCCTGTTCCTCATAAAATTTGGTTTGTTGGCTAATCACCATGAATTGAAGTCACTAAATAATGACATACATTTGAGTTTCAAACTTAACATCTTTCAGAAAATACCTGCTAACAAAAATCCTGTTAACCTAGCAACTTTCTAAGTTTATAAGACCAATATTTAAAATCTGTCCCTATTTTTAGGCCTTTGTCACAAGTTACTTTATGCTTTATCCAGATTTCTTGCCCTAAGTATTTGAGAGGTATACCCAGTTCTGTAAATGATGTAACTTTTAAAGACTTTTCTGTCCTTGTTACAAGTACTTCTGTGAGATTCCTAGTCTCCAGTAGGATTTCTGCTATAGAGTGTACACACAGCCCACCCCTCCTCAACTTACGTCATAACCCCCAATAAACTTCTCCAATGTCTGGGATGTTAAATGAACCCAGATCAGCCAAACTATTGCCACCATGGAGACTGGACCATTCTCAAAGATTTATTCCCATTATAATACAGTGACTATGTAACATATGGTTTGGTGGGAAGCTTGCATACTGTGCTCCAAGATAAGGTCCTGTTTCCAGATGTCTTCATACATGTCATAGCTATGTACAGAAAAGCTCTGAATCGATATCAAGGGGCATTACCAGCCTTTGTTGGTCACAAATGTGTATTACTGAGAGACTGAGGGAATGTTGTGAGATGAGATTCATTGTGCTGTCATCTTCAGAAGAACTCCACAAGCAGTCTGAGGTAGTGGTGGTCACCTTCATTAGTCTGTTTGCCCATTCTAGGTTCAAACTGAGCAGCATTGTGATTTTGGTTAAATTTGTGTGGTATAATACTGCTGTCCTATTGAAACATTGGCATTCCATACCTACAGTTAAACTGCAATCATCATTTTACTTCTATAATGCCTAATTAATAACACTTCAAAGTGTACAAATCTGAAAGATGGGAGAAGCAGGGCTCAGAGCAGAGGGAATAGTGTCATAATAGCAGCATTATATTAAAAGGAGGTGATCACAAGTAGGAATGCAGAAAGGAGAAAAGAGGTTACAACTGTTGGGCTGAGTAGCAAGTACTGATCAGGAAATATGATTTTAAAGCAGCTTTGGATGATATAATTTGATGTCAAAGGGGCTTGTACTAATGAGGAATGATGAGCAAGAAACACTGCCAGTACTGGCATTAGTTTTAAAGGGCAGTGCACTGGTAGGAAACACTGCCAGTACTGGCATTAGTTTTAAAGGGAAGTGCACTGGTAGGAAACACTGCCAGTACTGGCATTAGTTCTAAAGGGAAGTGCACTGGTAGGAAACACTGCCAGTACTGGCATTAGTTCTAAAGGAAGTGCACTGGTAGGAAACACTGCCAGTACTGGCATTAGTTCTAAAGGGAAGTGCACTGGTAGGAAACACTGCCAGTACTGGCATTAGTTCTAAAGGGAAGTGCACTGGTAGGAAACACTGCCAGTACTGGCATTAGTTCTAAAGGGAAGTGCACTGGTAGGAAACACTGCCAGTACTGGCATTAGTTCTAAAGGGAAGTGCACTGGTAGGAAACACTGCCAGTGCTGGCATTAGTTCTAAAGGGAAGTGCACTGGTAGGAAACACTGCCAGTACTGGCATTAGTTCTAAAGGGAAGTGCACTGGTAGGAAACACTGCCAGTGCTGGCATTAGTTCTAAAGGGAAGTGCACTGGTAGGAAACACTGCCAGTGCTGGCATTAGTTCTAAAGGGAAGTGCACTGGTAGGAAACACTGCCAGTGCTGGCATTAGTTCTAAAGGGAAGTGCACTGGTAGGAAACACTGCCAGTACTGGCATTAGTTCTAAAGGGAAGTGCACTGGTAGGAAACACTGCCAGTACTGGCATTAGTTCTAAAGGGAAGTGCACTGGTAGGAAACACTGCCAGTGCTGGCATTAGTTCTAAAGGGAAGTGCACTGGTAGGAAACACTGCCAGTGCTGGCATTAGTTCTAAAGGGAAGTGCACTGGTAGGAAACACTGCCAGTACTGGCATTAGTTCTAAAGGGAAGTGCACTGGTAGGAAACATTGCCAGTAGCAGCATATGTTTTATAGGGAACTGCACTGGCAGGAAACATTGCCAGTATCCGCATTAATTTTAGAGAAGTGCACTAGCTCTTGGGACATAGAATGCCATCCCACTGCTTGGGACAGAATCAGAGCTCTGTGTGTGTGTGTGTGTGTGTGTGTGTGTGTGTGTGTGTGTGGGTTGAAAAGTGCCAGCTAGATTCAGCTGGAATAACTCTGCACACAGCTTTGATTTTGGAACCAGATTTCTCAAATGTGTTTGTGTGTGTGTGTGTGTGTGTGTGTGTGTGTGTGTGTGTGTGTGTGTGTGTGTGTGTGTGCATATGTGTGTGTGTGTGTCTGTGTCTGTGTGCATATGTGTGTGTGTGTGTGTGTGTGTGCATGCGTGCATGCGTGTGTCTGTGTGCACACGTGATTCTGTGCATGTGTTTGCTTGTGCATGTGCATGCGTGCTCGTGTGTGCACGTGTGTGTGCGTGCGTGTACGTGTGTGTGTGATTCCTGTCTTATACTCAGTTTGACCTTCAGCAGAATCCCTTAGTAGGTGTGTGGATACTCTCAGGCTGAGCTAGGTACCATTCAGTTGAAGAGTGTGCCATTATATAAGAAGGTCACTTCAGTGTGACTACACATTGTAGAAAGGAAAATACCATCTGTTATTTCTGCATATGCACATAACAGCTGTTGTGAGTGTCTGGTCTTTCTAGGCTGCATGATTGTAATGCTTGAGAGGGTACCACCTATGGATTCTGTAGCTTTGCTGATAGATTTTGGCAGTCGTATGGGGAATGAAGATGATATCTGGAGGGATGTGATTGGATAGAACAGGTTGCCTGAATTAAATCTAAAAGGTGACATATTTTAGTTAATCCATTCTACCCATAGATAATCTATAACAAACACCCATATTTAAACACAATAATGCTCATAAGCATGATTGGTACTACAGCTCTTTCAGCCAAAAGCCAGTTTCTAACTTCATAGTCATGTCATCTGACCTGAAACTGTGTGTTCTGGACTTTGAGGTCAAAAGAAGTGCCAAGCTGTCTCCTGAACACCATTTGTTGGTGAACTTGGTCAGATGATCCGGAAGGTGGTTGAACAGACTCAGTAAACTAAATGTGTAGTGTGGGTGTCCTGGGAATGCCTAGCTGATGCTCTTTTACAGAACAAAAATAAACTCCCACCTCTTGAAGAGCTGCATTCACATATCTGGAAAATTCATGGGTTTAGAGTCTGAGTGGAATTTTTTCAAGACCTCAGTATTCAAAGTGGTGGCAAGGAACTGTAAGAAAAAGGTTGTCAGTACTTGTTTTGGTTTTATTTGTATGACTTACTAATGGACACCAGTGGCAAAGAAAACCATTATATTAAAGAACAAGACATTTCTTGACTGCTAGGAAGGGGCTGTCCAGGTTTAACTGACAGCTATTTACAAGCCAGGAAAACTGCAGCTCTGGCAGCTACTAAAGCAAAGGCCTAGGTATCAAAATAGTTCGGTAAGGCCATGGAGTATGACTTCTGGATTATCTCAGTGAGGTTCTGGCAAATGAAGGGAGGCAGGAAACTACGCAAACAGTTCTCAGAAAAAATAGAGAGCCTGTGAGCTCAATTATGGTCAGTGTGGAGAACTAGAAAGACATTTTGAGGCACTCCAGGGAACAAGTATTGCTTTGAGGAGGCAGTGCCAGAAGCAAATAGTGAAGCTGGATCCAGTACAATTGATGAGGTCACTGCAGCAATTATATCAGTTTTCTGTGGCAAAGCTGTAGGAGTAGATGAGATATGGCTGGAAATGCAGAATGCACTGGAAACTTAGGGCTTCATGACTGACATACCTTTTTCACTGTTGTGTGGAAGGCTGAGACAGTATCTCTGAAATGGCATGAGATGGGGTAGTAGTCTCCATTTTCAAAAAGTAAAGATGTGTTCCAGTTTTACAGGGATTGTGGTCGTTATCCTCTAAAATATGAGCTTTTGCTTCAGGAGGAGCAGTGTGGATCATGTCCTAGTCATGGAACAATGGATCTTCTCTTTGTCCATGTATAGATATTGGTGAGATCTTGGGAATTTGCAGTACTTATTGGACTTTGTGAATTTGAAAAATTTACCCTAAATGTCCTTTGAGACTTGAGAGTTGTGTACACATTCTCAGTGTTTATTGGTTTATACTTGTTTACCATGGTAGTGCATTGATCAATATTGACCAGTTTCAGACTCAGCCCGGGTGAAATAAAAACATTTCACAAACAAAAAATACAGAAATGTAAGCAATAACAGAGTATTTCAGACTAATTACATAAGAAAAAAAATGTGTATATACAGTCTAGTGAACAAGCACAGTGCAATGTACAATCAAGCAGAGGGTAAAGTACAATATGTATATTAGTTTCTAAAGTGGGTCCATCTTCAGTGAATCTTGAGAGAGAAGACACTCAGAAAGGAGGTAGTTTAGGTGATATGTCCTGTTTTGAAATAGGAGCATTAGGCTTGGATGAAGAAGTGCTTTTTGAAGTCAGATACAGCCATGATGGTGTAATATTTTACAAAGACTGTGCTTGCATCTCCAACAGTCTTTAGTTTTTACAGACAGGCTATCTGGTCCGACCAAAGTCTGGAGAGTTATGTTTGAGGAATACAAGGGTGATGTTGTTGTTTGCAGACAATTTTATCTGCTAATTTCAAGTCACCCTGACTTTCAGCATGTACTGGGGGTAATTTTCTGCTAAATATAAAATGACTGGTGTGAAAATAATTTATTTCAAATCAGAGGTCATGACTTTTTTCTTGAAAAGAGTGGTTTGCAGTTGAAGGGGAGTAGCTAAATCAGGTGGATTAGTTTAAGTATCTTGGGGTCTTCTTTATGACTGAAGGTAGACTTGTCAGGAGCTTGGCCAGTGGTCTGGTGCAGTGGTGGCAGTACTACAGATGTACTAGTGTGGACTGTGAAGTGAAACTTTAGTCACAGGATGAAGTTATTAATTTATTGGTTAATCAGTATCCGTAACATCACCTGTGGTCATGAGCTATGAATAGTGACTGAAGGAGTGTAATCAAAGGTACAAGCAGTAAAAATGAGGCTCGTTTGCAGGATAGATGTGTTCCCTCTTTAATGCCTTATTAAACAACTTAGCACTCTGGGAGGATCACTGAATGCAGATTGACAGGAGTAAGTTGAGATGGTCCCGACACCTTATGAGGGTCATCCAGATGCTTCCCAGTGGATGTGTGACAGATGTGGCCCACTGAAAGGATGTCCTGAGACAGACCCAGGACGTTTGGAGGGACGACATCTGCCAGCTCACCTTGGAATGACTAGAGATCCCACAGAATGAAATGGAGGTTGTAGCTGGGGATAGAAAAGTCTGGTCTTGCCTACCATGCAAAGCTTGCTAGCACTGCAACCCTCACCAGAATGAGTGGTGTAGGAAATGGATGGATGGATGGATGGATGGATGGATGGATGGATGGATGGATGGATGGATGGATGGATGAATGGATGGATGGATGGATGGATAAGTGTGAATAGCATGACATACTAGGCTGTAGTTTGATCTAAAAATTATCAGCATAAGCTAAGAAATAAAAGATACATCTGTGGACAATTAAGTATGAAGTTTGTTGTTTATAACAAAGGGCTCAAAGTTTAAAAGGAGGGAAAAGAAATCATCCAAATAAGCTATACAGAACTTTTCTGTAGGTTATATCGGTCTTAGCAAAGGCATTCTATAGCTGTTACTGCAGTCATCTTAGAGAATGCTTTCCGGTGACTCCATATGTTCATTGAGGAAGAAGAGAAACCTGGATAATGTTAGCCTGCAGATAGCCTGAGGTTGTCATGCATTTTGAAATCAATGCCTTTCTTAGTACTTGTTATCTTTACACTGCTGGACATGTGACAGTTGAAATAAAAAAAAGACCAAAAAGAAATATACCTATATTTGTTGACAATTGCGATGATAGGCAAAAGCAGCAGAGACAAGCTCTGCAAGGCAACAGAGGGATACATAATTGTTTGTTTGAGTTGCTTTTCAGTGAACCCTGATTTGATGAGCTCATTTAGAGAGACAGTGACCTGATATTTAAAGACTTTTATAAATTACCTCAAGGTCTTGTGACCTTGGAATTAGTTATATTAAGTATGGGGGTGGAGGTGGTGACACCCCTGCATGGGGAGTTGGTGGAAGTTCAGCTCCCCAACTAACAGTGTTTTTATCAGGAATACATTTAGATAGACTCATCCAGTCATAGCTTGCTGAAAGGCAACAAGATCATATCAGGTGTGACCCTGCCACAGGCTTGGAACCAAAAATCATGTCCTTCTCTTCAGAAACCTCAAGAAGCTGAATGTTTTCAGTAACGCAAACAGTGAGCTATTGCGCGAGTTAAAGCAAGAGAGAGGAAGAGGTGGTACAAAAATAACCCCCCAAAAAGTGTACAGATCCCCAAGGAAAGCACATATTTTGTAAATGTACAGTTCACAAACAGATCTATAAATGTGCATTTTTCAACAATTTTGCTGAAACATTTGAATTTTTGTTAGTGGTAATTTAATTATATTCCATATTTTGAAAAGGAAGATGTACACAAATTTATGTGTTTCATCAGACTCTTTCTGGTCGGTTCCTCTATTCATCTACTTGGGGACTTCTATTTTTCTTGTGTCCAACTAGCTTGGCATTTTTATCCATGCAGTAAGAAGAAAATCTGCTTTATAAGCCATATATTCAAAGCACAAACCTACACATACTGATGAAGTAACTGTGAAACATAAACCCAGCCCAGTATTACAGAGGCATAAAGCCCTGACTGTGGCCCAGATGACCTGTGTTCTATTAGTTGCATGGGGACTGGAGAGAATGGACAGAGAAGGATGGAAGTGGCTGATACCATTTCACACATCTGCTGGGCAGGAGGCAGCCTAGGTTTGTAGTAATAGCAGCATTAAAAGTCTGGCAAATGCCATACTGCAAGTTGTACATTGCTTGCTTGGGAGGTTGCACCTGGGTGAAAGTGTGCATGCATCACCCAAAGGAAGCCTTAGTAATGCTCACTTTGCCACAGGGTGGAGGGGTTAGGGCACTAAACAGTAGTATGATACTGCATCAGTGTCCTTCACCTCCTCTGGAGCCAGTACAGCCCACTGGAGGCTAAGACAGGTGCATTAGAAAACTAACTATTAAACATGCATCTGTAGTTCTGGAAGGCTTGATTGCATTATTGAGAACTATATCTCAGTATCATACCTCTCAAATGGTTAGATTTTTCAGAATGCCCAGATTTTTGTTTCATATTTTTGATTTGTTTCTCATAAAATTGTGTTTTTCTGAAAAAATCAATAAAGGCTGAAGTCACCAAATAGTGACAATGTTTGAGTTTCAGACTTCATAAACTTCCAAAATGCCCGTCAATGCAAAAGCTGTTATTCTAATAACTTTCTACATCTATAAGGGCAATATTTAAAATCTATCACTATTTTTTGATGGAGGGTCATTATCCCCCTTCCTCATTATGTTTGGCTTTGTCCAGATTTCTTATGCTAAGAGGTTGAGAGGTATGCTCACCATGCACTTTTGAATCACTATGAAATGCTTACATTTTTCAAGGTAATTTAAATATTCACATAATGACTTGAAGAAGGATTGTAATTCTATGTAGGATTCATGTCATAGATTCAAATGTCACACCATTAAATCCCTGACAAATGGCTAATTTTCTTCAACATGAAATACACATTTTGGACCCCCCCCAACCAAAAAAATGCACAGCTTCAAAAACTGAACTATTCTACAGTTTTTACATGAGGATATAGTTAGTACCTTAGACTCCTTATAGTCTCCTTACGTAAATATTAATTCCATATTTATACAAACATGAGGAAATCAAGTCCACAAACTGTGCTATTCACTGACTGTAGAGTTGCTTTTGACCAACAAGCTGCTACCTCCATGGTCACACAACTGTGGAAATCAAGACGATGACAATCTGTGCTATATACTAATAATCAATTTATTCATGATTAGCAAGACATAATCTGTGCTTTAACAGAGAAGTATTTCACATCCAATGCCTTTTGAAACCCAGACTTTAAAAGTTTAATTTCAGAAATTCGACAGCTTGGGCTTTCAGATAACTACATGCTCCAGTTTTTACACCCATTTCTTCTTCCGGGATTTTACTGGCTAGGTCCTTTAAGCACTTGCTTGGGTACTTTAGATTTTTATAATTACCAGTTCTCAAAGGATTAGACTGTAGTTAGCAGTTACAGGGAAGTACTAACTCAGACTTTGTACAGTTAAGGGGTCACAGTAAATCAGACTCTATATAGCTAAATAACTATTCCCAGTGAGTATATAAAAGATGGTGGACCATGGTACACTACATAGTGTCTAAAAACATGAAGAATCGCAGAGAGTGAAACACTGCAAAAAATGCAAGCAGATGAATGATACATTTATATGGTTGATGGACAAGCATAGGACCTGTTGGCCACTAAGCAGATTGATATTCTAGATCCCATCATAGGACTTATAGGTAACAATGGGGTCAATATCACATAGTCGAACTGTCATAAGTTCGACTATGTAAATATTGAACCCAGAAGTTCGAAATGCAAGAACTTCGAAGACTCAGAACAATGATTTTTTTTCCCAGTGAAAAAATCGCTGTTCCGATACAAAATGAAAAAAAAAAAAAAACAAACACTTCAAACTCTTCCTAATGTGAGGGGCTTTGCCCCCCACACCCCCCTACTTAAATATACCAACTCCGAGATCGTACCACAGTAGAGGAAATAGCAAAGCCTCAGAAATGGACCACCAAATTTTTTCCCGGGGAAAAATTTGGTGTTCCGCAGCTTCGCTATTTTGAGATTTCAAACTTCCCAGTTTGAAGTTTCGGCGTTCGGACAATTCTGCATTCAAACTAATAATATAGACCCGTAACAATGTAGTCATCCAGGTCCATCTATAGGTTCATAGGTTCATAGGTAGGTACTAGGCTATTGGCCCTAGGGCCTATATAAGCCTAGCCAAAGGTACCCTGGCTTTCGCCACCCAAGAAAATTATTTTCCTGTGCCACTGTCGAGCAGAGCCACAGAAGTGATCCCCGGGGTGAATTTCCTCTCTCCCATCCAATCATCAAGACTTTTCTTGAACAGTGCTAATGAGGAGCTTTGTTTGATATAGATAGGTAGTTTGTTCCAGAGTATGGGAAGTCTCTGGGACAGGAATCTATCCCTCCAGCATATTCTGTTTATTGTGGTGAAGAGGTTTAGGTCCCTAGAGCATGTAGCTCGTAGGGATTGGGATTTCTTTAAGTGGAGCATGTCTAAAAGCTATGGGTTTGACATAGCTTTGTGTGTTAGGCAGAGATCGCCTCTGAGTAGGTGATATGCAATGGAGTAAAGCTGCAATTTTTTGAGACGGTCTGCATAGGGCATCTCTTTGAGGCCGGTAATCCTCTTTGTGAGGTATTTCTGTGGCCCTTCCAGTTGTTGTAGATGTCTTGTGAGGTACATACCAAAAGGGGCATTGTACTCTATAATGGGTGTAATGGGTGACAAGTAGAGGGGAACAATGACCTCTTTTTTCCTGGATGAGAAACCTTTTGTGATGAGGTGTGCCACATAGAAGGATTTCCTGACTACTGTGGCGATGTGATTATCAAAGGAGAGACTACTGTCCACCTGTGTCCCAAGGTCTCTTATCACACTTTTGGTGTTAAGTAGACTACCACCTATGTGGTAGTTCATGGGTACTAAGTTTTTACCAAAAGGAATGACAATGCACTTTTTGGCATTGAGCTTGAGACCATGGCTTTGACACCAGACATCTGTCTCAGCAAGGCCCTTTTGTAGGATGTCCACATCTTTTGGAGTTTTGATTATGGCTCCTAGTTTGCAGTCATCTGCAAACTTCATTAGCCAAAGACCTTCTGTGTTGGCCTGTACTTCAGAGAAGTAGATACCAAACAGGAGAGGACCCAGGACTGAACCCTGTGGTACTCCACTTGTCACTGGTCTGAAGCTGGATTTGTTGTCTGCTACTTTCACAGTGTGGGTTCTGTCAGTGAGCCAGTTGGCAACACATCTTGTGACATAGGGATTTATACCTAGTTTAGTGAGTTTATCTATAATTCCAGAGTGGGGGATGGTGTCAAAAGCCTTGGCGAGATCTAGATAGGCTGGGTGAACCACCTTACCCTCATCTACCTTTAAGTAGTTCTTCAAGGAATACTTTCTAATATTAAATCCAGTTGCCATCACTTTACACAGGCTGCAAGCGTATTAAGGTACAGATGAATAGTTGTTCCTCATAACCAAAGCTGATCTTCTCTTTGTTGTGTCATCTGCCTCTAAATCTAATAGTAATGGGTAAAATTAAACACTGAGCATCACTAGACCTGATGCCTCACTCTGAGGTACATCAGGGATCTGTGTTCCATTGACTGACACAGCTGCTTTAACAATGAGTATTCAGTATTCTCCCGTTACCATCTCTAAATGCACTTCTTCTGTAATTGGGTTAAGAGTGCTGGAATATTCTCAACATGGAAATGTGATGTTTTGCAGTCCTCTGCAGTAGTGGGACAAGTAGTCATGGTATTTTAGCAACACCATTTATCAGAAGTTCCATTTTCTAACCATAACTGTGTCAGCATTCATAACATAAATATACAAATTTAGGCTTACAAGTACAGGGGGGAATACACATACAAGTTGGTCCCCTATTGAAATGTCGGCACACATAATGTTGAGTACTGACATACTGAAAAAAAAGATTGAAAACCTTGTAGAAGAGCGAATCTTGAACATTGCTCTTCTTCTTTACATTTCTTTTTTGTAGGGTTACAAGTCCCCTTCTACCCCTGATGAGGGGGACAAGCACCCCCACACCCCAAACTCTGAGATCACCATTCTTCTGAGAAAACAGAATATACTACAAAATGGCCATCTTGGACTTGGTATAGGTAAGCCCATTTTTTCATCCATTCAGTATCCCTGTTTTGGGATTCACTGTAGTGGGTCCCAACATTTCAAATGGTTACCATACAGGCTCCAAACTAATGACATTTTTATGAGAGGGATTATGTAGGTGTAATAAGTGGTAGTACAGCTACTATGGCTAAAGCACATGGCAGTGAAATCAATGACCATCTTACTTTTGACTGAAAACATACTGAGTAGTCAGTCTGAAAAAAAAAAATCATTGTATTTTTCTTTCTGTATTTTTAAACTAAAATGCTGGTAACTAGCATTACTGACAGTATGTAATTCTTAAAAACGATTTATGAAGTGCACCCCTGTTGTAAGTAAATGTGTTGCTTGATAGCCACTGGGAAGTGAATAATCTTGTACTTATGCTTCATATGTGTGTTATTTTTCTCCATAAACTGCAATCTGTCTAAGTTATAACATATGAAGTAGCTGATCGTTTTGACATTAGTCATGCATGACTGTTAGTCTTTAACTGGAATGGGGGGGGGGGGGTTACCATTTGTTCTCTAAGAAATAGGTGCAAAAACCTATTGTTAATGCCAAAACTTAAAGAGAGACAAAATAAGTTTGTCATCAGTTTGAAATGTTTACAGAAAGAGATTTACCACCTTGTGGGTTGTTTCATCACACTGGACCAGTTGAATATAAAGAATGAAAACCAAAACATCACAGATCCAGACGCTATGGCTAACCTTGTTTTATCTTCCAGTTTAAACATCACCAAGTATGGCACAATGGTGGGTAGAATTGTTGCCTTACAGCAAGAGGTTCTCTGGTGCGATTCTCGGCTGGATCGCCTTCTGTGTGGAGTCTACATGTCCTCTCTGCGTTCATGTTGGTTTTCTCTGGATGCTCCGGTTTCCTCCCATGTCACAAAGACATGCCTCATTGAGTGTTTCTTACCGGGCCTCTGCTGAAAATTGGCTACGTTCCTAGTCAGACTTTCCCGATTAACAAATGTTAAATAATTAAATAAAAATAAATAAAAAAGTATCTCACCCATTAAACTAATCAACCACTTTAAATCACCTAACATTTTTCTTTATGATTTTATACCTTATTTCCAGCATATTTTGCTAAGGGATTATGAATTAATATGTATTATAACCATCAAATTAGGGTTCTGCTAGGTTTAATGATTAAATTGTCTAAATTAATCAAGATACATCACAGCCTCATTTACTTGCCCTTCCAATATATCCTCAGCTTCTACTTCTCTGCTGGTACCTTCCATGGCCTTTTCAAAAGTGCCAGAGCTATTCCAGTACTCAAGCAAGAGTCACCAAAATGGTTCTACTATAGCTTGCCCAAGTGCATTTCCTGGGTGAGCCAAAGTCCAAGCAATGACACCCCAAACCTATATTCATTGCTGGACAAATTCACAGAGATACAGTTGCCTGAAAAGTCTGTAATATGAGAGATGGAGCCTTGCTGTGTTAACATACTTAAGCCTAAAACGCCTTTTTGTATACTTACAGTTCACACCTATACCTCCTTATGGTGTCCAGAACTTTTTTGGGTCTGGCTTCTTTAACTAATTGACTTACTAGCTAGTAATAAGCAGTATTAGAAACGACAAGGAGTTATTAACAAAATGCCACTAAGACTGTTAGCTCAGGATGTCCTGCAGTGAAGACTCAATCTTTATTTGACACTTATTGTTCATATTTTCATATTTATGTTCATATTTTCATAGCTGAGAGCCCTACATATTATTAAGATGTATGGTGTGAAATATAATATTCTGACCTGGAAATATTGATAGTTGTTTTGTTAGTAATTATGAAAATAAGCAATATTTCCATAATTACTTAATACTTCAAAAAACAAGTGACTTAGAAATGTTAGAATGACGCAATAAATATACACTTACAGAGGATTTCTTGTCATGTGAAAGCTTATGTCTAGTTAACAAAAATGTTTTAACAGTATGTGTTTAGGTTAGATAGTTTTCAGGGTATGAGAATTTATTTGTGAAAGTTTAGAACAAAAATTATTTGGGATTTGCGTGCATTATAATATGTTAAATATTTATGGAAAAGTCTATGAATGCACCATCATCACTGCAAAGAATTCTTATCACTGATATCATTGCCATTTGTACAGTTTTATCAGTTTATATTGTTTGCAAAACATTTCTTTTTATTTTATTCTTTTTATGTTTATTTTTCAGAAAATGCTCTGGAAAGCAAGGTTTGTGTAGGCTGCTACAGGTATGACATTCCACACCACATAGGTGTTAAGGAGACATTCCACACCACATAGGTGTTAATGGGACATTCCACACCACATAGGTGTTAAGGAGACATTCCACACCACATACGTGTTAATGAGACATTCCGCACCACATAGGTGTTAAGGAGACATTCCACACCACATAGGTGTTAAGGAGACATTCCACACCACATAGGTGTTAATGAGACATTCCACACCACATAGGTGTTAAGGAGACATTCCACACCACATAGGTGTTAAGGAGACATTCCACACCACATAGGTGTTAAGGAGACATTCCACACCACATATGTGTTAAGGAGACATTCCACACCACATAGGTGTTAATGAGACATTCCACACCACATAGGTGTTAAGGAGACATTCCACACCACATAGGTGTTAAGGAGACATTCCACACCATATAGGTGTTAAGGAGACATTCCACACCACATAGGTGTTAAGGAGACATTCCACACCGCATAGGTGTTAAGGAGACATTCCACACCACATAAGTCTTAATGGGACATTCCACACCAGATAGATGTTAATGAGACATTCCACACCACATAAGTCTTAATGAGACATTCCACACCACATAGGTGTTAAGGAGACATTCCACACCACATAGGTGTTAAGGAGACATTCCACACCCCATAGGTGTTAAGGAGACATTCCACACCCCATAGGTGTTAAGGAGACATTCCACACCACATAGGTGTTAATGAGACATTCCACACCGCATAGGTGTTAAGGAGACATTCCACACCCCATAGGTGTTAAGGAGACATTCCACACCCCATAGGTGTTAAGGAGACATTCCACACCACATAGGTGTTAAGGAGACATTCCACACCACATAAGTCTTAATGGGACATTCCACACCAGATAGATGTTAATGAGACATTCCACACCACATAAGTCTTAATGAGACATTCCACACCCCATAGGTGTTAATGAGACATTCCACACCACATAGGTGTTAAGGAGACATTCCACACCACATAGGTGTTAAGGAGACATTCCACACCCCATAGGTGTTAAGGAGACATTCCACACCCCATAGGTGTTAAGGAGACATTCCATACCACATAGGTGTTAATGAGACATTCCACACCGCATAGGTGTTAATGAGACATTCCACACCACATAGGTGTTAAGGAGACATCCCACACCACATAGGTGTTAAGGAGACATTCCACACCACATAGGTATTAATGAGACATTCCACACCACATAAGTCTTAATGAGACATTCCACACCGCATAGGTGTTAATGAGACATTCCACACCACATAAGTCTTAATGGGACATTCCACACCACATAGGTGTTACACACCACATAGGTGTTAATGAGACATTCCACACCACATAGATGTTAATGAGACATTCCACACCACATAGGTGTTAATGAGACATTCCACACCACATAAGTCTTAATGAGACATTCCACACCCCATAGGTGTTAATGAGACATTCCACACCACATAAGTCTTAATGAGACATTCCACACCACATAGGTGTTAATGAGACATTCCACACCACATAGGTGTTAATGAGACATTCCACACCACATAGGTGTTAATGAGACATTCCACATCCCATAGGTGTTAATCAGACATTCCACACCACATAAGTCTTAATGAGACATTCCACACCACATAGGTGTTAATGAGACATTCCACACCACATAGGTGTTAATAAGACATTCCACACCACATAGGTGTTAATGAGCTAAGGGACACTTCTTGCCCACATGAGATATGCAGAACAAGATTCAGCACTCCTCCTCTTCCTCACCACCTGAAGTGGAAGGTGATACTTGAACCTAGTTCACCTAGTCTGGAGGCAGTAAGTAATCCTCTCTCCCATACAGGAGCAGGGGCAAGCTGCAATCTTCACTTGTGGCTGATATGACTTAGTGCAGGAATCATGGAAGAGATATATGTGTGCGAAGCATCCCTCTCAAAGTCATTGCTGAAGAATTAGTGATAATGAACAAACCCGGGTGGGCAAAGAGACATAATCATGAACAATGGTAATTTGTAAGAATGTGGACTATTTATTTATTTGACTGTGTTAACCATGACACAGCAGTGATTTACATGGACCTTTTAATGCAACTGGGAGCACAGTCTGCTTAAGTGGGCATGCTCAAAGAGTACCTTACAAATGTTCCTGATTTTGCTTCATGTTTTTGCCCTATCCTTTATATAATTTTTGATTTTTTGGTACATTATTGAGAATTGCTGTCAGTCAATAATGTTAGATATTAGAGTGCTATACTTCTTAATGTTCAAAAAATACACACTGATGCAAAACTTGTTCTATTGACTTTTTAGTGAGTTAGAGTAATATTTAAAAATTATTCCTGATTTTGGGCATTTGTCCCTCCATTATTTTTGGCTTTGTCCAGGGTTCTTCAGCAAAGAACTTAAGAGGTAGCTGAAAGTCAGATACAGGGAAGGTGGAGCTAAACCCAGGAATATGCAAAGCATCTCATTAACTGCTCCAAACATTAATCCTGTGGATAATCAGGCAGCTTGGATAAATCAGTTAAATAGTTAATAGACCAGGATCTTGCATGCTCAGAAGGAAAAAACAAAATCCCTGTTTAATTTCTGCATTTCTGACTGTGTGATCACATATATGATGCTCAAAAAAGTACATGCTTACAGGGGACAGGACATTGGTAGGACGCAACATGTTGACCAGTTTAATGGAATGGTGAACATTTAACCGCACAAGGATCCATGGATTGCATGTCTACAACAGCTTGCACAGCCATTCTGTGCTTGTACAACTCCCTGAAAATAATATATAGTTTTCTATGCTACCTCCTCCCATTCAATGATTCCTCTTCCTTGTGACCTCACCTTCTCTCCTACTGTTTCTTGTTGGTGTCGCCTCCTCCCATTTGTGCAGCTCAGTTTGACAGTTTGTATTTTGGTGACTAAAACATATCAGCAAATGCACCTCGGCTATTCAAAGATCAACCATTTGTCATTCATTAACTAGCTGGCCCGCCTCTCCCAAAACACCTGAATTCCTACTGCACCTTTCATCTTTCACCACCTTTGTGCATTATTTTACAAAGATCTTTCTCATCTGACTTACCTCAGCTATTATGGAATTCTTTGCAATAGCCAACATAGTTTTAGGAAAGCCCATAGCTCTTTTAGTTCTTACAAATCATCTGGTAAATATGAATAGAACAAAACTAACTTGAGCAGTTTGTATAGATTACTCTAATGCCTTTGAGTGTACTCGTATAACAGCCTGCACAGTGCCCTTGCTATCACTCCTTTAGTTAAATACCTGCCTGTCTGTTTTTGTATGGTAAAATAGAACACTCTTTCCTCCATTTAGAATAGGTACACATTAAACAGAGTTGTAGCTAGCTGTTTTGTGCCCAGTGCTGTCCCCCGATCTGGCACTCCTCCACAACAAAAAATGAAACACTCTTCTTGGCAGAGTTGAACAGCTCTTTTCTTCTTTTAAACTGTAACAGACTGCTTGCTACAATTCTAGCAAGCAGTTGCTACAGATTTCTACCACAAAACAAGTAATACAGCACGTCAAGTTAGACCATGAATGCAATAAATGCCAATATATACTAAAGAGTGAGCAGGATTGGCCGATATCACCACCTAACTTGTTGTACCTGGGTCGGCTGCCCCCTTTGCCCCACCCTAGCTACACTAATGACATTAAGGTACCATAACGAGCAGTGTTGGGACTGCTAGTGTTCATTGCTTTCATTAAAACTTCTGACATCTCTCTCTGTGGAATCTCAGCAATTTTTATACACTTCTGAAATCTCTCTTCATTGAATTTCAACGCTTTTTTATACTGTTGATTTTGGTGGTGATCTGGTCCTCCAAGAAATCCCCTGAGACTAAATCACAGGATCACAGGGTTATTGAAAATACAAAGCAATCGAGTCTTATGACCATTTATGCTTTGCCAGTATACATTCTTAGATTGAACCTTCTCTCTCAAGAGCAGACTAGACCAATCAAACTAGGAGTGAGTTTGTGATTACCTATTGAATCATCCAGTTCTCATTTGAAGGACGATAATCTACACAGTACTTAATTTTAATGGGAGTCTATTCCAGAGGTGGGGTTTGACTTATCTGCTGGTGAAGATTTATATCCCTGGTTCTGACATTTATGAGATTATTTCATTTGTAGAGATATAAAATATCCAGGACCACTGTGTCCCTAAGGGTCCCATTTAGATAACGAAATTCCTGGTCCAACAAAACCCAAAACAGTGAGTTTGCATTGCTGAAAGTACACTTTGATGAAATTACAGTTGTCTGACATTTGTTTTAGTAAACAATTATGCTGTTGGTGTTAGTACAGCCAGTACAAGGGTACAGTGTTCATCTACATTTTCGTACACAGTACCACTTGTATAAGTTGGCAGATATGACAGCACACTTGAAAGAGGTAATTATGTCGTGCTCTTGCAGGGTTGTATTTAGTGCGGTTGTTGGTTTGCAATGGAAAAAAAAAACAGGACAGTGAACATCGGGAAATGTATCCTTCCTGTCACTGTAGTGCGATTTCGGATTTGGTATATATAATTTGCGGGGGGGGGGGGGAGGCAGTGAAGCCCCCCCACATGGGGGTACAGGGGGGGCTTGACCCCTGCAAAAATGTTGAATATGTTGTCCTACATCCTCTAAGAAATGAGCATTGCTTAGATCTGAAAAGCAGTTGGACATAAAAGTGCATACAAGTGCTTTTAATATATTACAGTAATTGCTACTGTACTGCAGTTGTTAGATGACTATTTTACATAATTGTTGTTTGTCTGTAGTTATTTTTACTACAGGGTGCTGAAAAGTACTACATTGTTGTTGTATGACATAGGCTTTTTCGGAAGAAGTTTGAGCTGAATTTGTCAACCAGTAGATTTGCTATGCCACCCTGCTCGGTGTAGGTGGTACCATTCACCACCAGTTCAGCACACTGTTGTATGTTACCTCTAAAGTTCTGGACATAGCTGAAAGAGGCCTTCTGAATGTTCTTAGCCTGCAAGACTATCCTGACCTCATATTTGGCCTTGTTAGACTTAATTATACATCTTAGTTTTTTGTTTAGTTGTATAAGAGAGCACTTGTCTTTAAGGGAGTTGCTTTTGCTGATTTTGGCTGTGAGGTTTCTTCTTTTATTATATAACCCATTTAGGTGAGGATTCCACCAGTGTGGTTTGTTTTTAGTGTTTGTTTTGGGTGTATGTTTGGTAAGTACGGCAGCTTCTATGCAGCCATTCACACATTTATATAGTGACTCTGTGAATAATTCTGCATAAGTAGCTGTGGTCTTGGGGTTAGGGAAAGCCTTGAATTTTGGCAGACTGTTTGTCTTTGAATAGTTCCTAACTGTTACTGGTTTAGCTGGATTTTATGGCTTGATTTCTACTTCAGATGACACACCTCTGTGATTTGACCTCACTACTGAGGACATGACATGGTGGGTGGGGGGTGCACTGCTCTCCCATGTTGGCGAGTACCAAATCCAGTATGCTTAATCCTCTGGTTGGAGCATGCACTATCTGTTTGGGGTGTGTTTGTATTAGTAAAATCCAGGAAGCATTGGCCTCTGAGTCTTCCAGTCTATAGTGGCATATTTAAAGTCACCCATGAGCAGGGTGATTGGTTGGATAGTGAGTGCCTCTAGAATGTTTAGGTAAGAGGTTGTGAGACTCCAGAGTCATAGATGGTGACCTGTAGCTAGCCATGATATGGTGAGGGACCTTTAAATACAGTGACTTGCACATGGATGCACTCCATGGTATCATCCTGTTTAACCAACCTGGAGGTATGTTTGTTGCTAACATAGATCAACACACCTCCACTTTTGCCCCTGATCTGTGGTGCTCTTGGTCTAAATATGTGGAAGGTACTCTAGCATTGCATTTCTAGAGTACTTTCTATGGCTTTAAATGAAGTCTTGGTCGCAGCACAGATGTCTACATTCTCCAGAAGGAGGAGGGTTTGAGGGGTGTGGAGTTTTTTATTTAGGCTCCAAGCATTGAACAGCAACAGCTTAAGGTTGCTTTTAGACTTTTTTACTATGTTGGTAAAAAAGGCTCTGAGGCATGGATAAAGTTTTAGCAAATATCCAAGGGCCTAGGGGACAGGTGTAACCCATCTTTAGCAAAGCAATGTGGACTTTTTACCATGTTCACCCATGCTGCCAAATATTGGGTTCTCCTGGAGTGACACCAGAAACTAATTATTAAAACCAACCATTTCCTGTTCATACTGTAACATCATCCTTTGTGAAGGTAGAATGCTGCTCAGTGCTAGGGACATACCTATCTGTGACACTTATTCTGAGAGATCCATTATGTCTCTTTTCATATAGTCCAGTGAGGTATGTCTCAGGTCATGTTACAGCCACAGGGACTATGATAGAATCATATTGGTACCTTAGGTGCAGTAACCTGAGTGTGTGCATGATATTGCAGATCCTGGCTTCAGATAGGTAACTAACTGTTACCTTCTCATGTTCAACCTGATGAATGGGCCATCTTTGTGTTGCACAGTGGAGTCCCCAATGACAAGAGTATTAGGTAAAGTGTATGCATGTATTATGGGATATGCACTTTAGGGACCATTAGGTGTAGGTTTATGTGAGATGTTTGCTGTTGTTTTTGGTATGTGCCTTAATGATTGCTGAGGAGCAGTGTTGCCATTAGGTGGCTTTGAAGGTCTTTGAGATTCGGGAAGGGTTCTTTTAAGCACTTCAGCATAAGGCAATCTGTCATGAACAGGATGTGTGAGGGATGTAGTGTGGGTATTCTTGATAACCTCATTTGTAAGCAAGATTTTTGCCTCCAAGGAAGTTGTGCATTTGCATCTCTTGCAAACTGTGTTATTTTCTTTAATGGCAAACTGGTTGTTTGAGAACATGAGACAATTGCTGCATTACCTTAGGATGCCCACATCTACAAAGCTGGTCATAGAGACATTTGGAAATTGCAAATCAATGTTGTCTGGTCCTGCAGTAGGGTTAGCTGTTTAAGATTAAAGACTGGGTTTTAACAGGGGGCTCCTAGGGTAGTTTCTGGGGTTAAGGGCAGGATGCTATATAATGCTAGGATAAGGTAATGCTATTTGATACACAAGCTAGCTGCTCTAAGCTTATTTCTGCACAATGTCACACTGTTTAACATGTTTTGGGTCTAATCCTAATTTTATAGGTAAATTTTACTGTCCAAGCAATTACGTTACTCCTGTTTCTTACTTGTAGGCAGATGCTGTACAAAAAAGGGATCACAGTACGAGATAGAAACAAGATAAGTAAGTAAGTGTTCCAGAGAGCTTGAAAAGCAACTGTCAGCTTGTGAATGACTTGCACCTTTTAGCTATTATGGGAGAGTAACGTATTCATAATAGAATTCAATTCAAAAGTGTTGTTACAGAATTTAAGTCAGACATTTATGCAAACTAGTGACTGTTACCTTCTCTTATCACTTGAAACGAGCAAATTCATTGATAGTTTGAAGTGGATATGGAATGAATGACCACTCAGCAGAGCAAATAAAACTTTAATAAATGACTTGACTGATTTCTTATTTACTGGTAGAATTTGTGGATGTATATCCACTAATAGTTTCATGCTCCAGGGCAGAGTTTGGGTCCATTTTCCTTGTCCCCTCCCATTTACCATCCATTTCGGTGGTTACTACCTTTATAATCTGTAGTCAACATACCGGTCTACCCATTAAGCTGTACATTACCTACTAGGACTGAAACTAGAGTCACTAGCTTTGCAGCCAGCAACCTATAATAAGGTAAGAAGTGTGGGAGCACAGCCTGTATACAGGATGTGGGAGGAGCTTCCCCAACGTGGTATAAAATATAGAGGATTATGATATGTCTGCTGACCATAACCAGTTTGCTATATGTTTCAAAAGTATGTTCAATATCACAAATCTGTTTTTTGTAGGGACACACCTCCTAACTTCCTAATTAGACGGATTCACTCCCTGCACCACTAAGCTAATATAGCCATACCTACTTTGAAATTACGTAAGATTGGGATGAAATATAGAAACTGGATAGTCAAATACACTTAATGGAAAGGGTCTGTATGATCTTGGTTCATTTAAAAGTGACATGATCACATAAATCAAAACAGAAAATTTCTAGTTTTCATTTACTTGAATATTTCACTTTGTGTTATATTCAGCAGCTGTATTCAAATATGTAAAAGTCAGAACTACGGCAAATGCTATTATTGCAGCAACAGATATATGCTGTATATATCATATATATATATATAACAGATATATATATATATATATATATATATATATATATAAATGATGAAGTAAAACAATTAGTCAGTGGATGTGTAGCAGAGGTGATTACCTGCTTAAGTTGTCTCCATGGGTTAGAGGTGAGCCCACCTTTAACTACCTTACCTTATGATAGTCCTTCATGTACTTCAGATGCATATTCTCACAAATCAGCAGGTTTAGGTACTGTTTCCATTCCGCATGAACTGCCTCCATATGAGCCTGAAAAAAACATTAGGAAAGAGGAATCAGCAAGCAAAACTTGACAATATAAAGGCAGTCCATAGCATTAAGGTGTCTGGCCCAGAGTTGGATGTAGGAGTCATAATGGTTATGGCTAGTTGAACGGGCCTGAAATTCTCAGTGAATGAAGCAATCCATTTACAGGATGTACAATAAAATACTTCTTACAGAGACTCATGATATAAACAACTGTTGACTCCAAATTATGCTTCAAGTTTCATATGAGAAAGACTGGTTAGAGGAAAGGAGACTTGAACACTGCACAGGGCCTATCTAATTTTCCGGTCAGCACTAACTGTGTAATGTAATTTAGATTCATCTGAAAGGTAAGTTGCCATGTATTTATCATTTAGATTTTTCTGAACAAGGCTGGTTTTAGGCAAGTTGGACCTATTAGTCCAACTGGGCCCTGCTCCTACAAAAGGGCTCACACTAGACTATGAAAAAACCATCATGGCTTATGCTACCTACAAGATTTGCCACAGAGACATTCCATCAAAGTGCAAGGCATTTCCCTACTTATTGTTTATGCTCTACAGTAGCTATGAATATTGTTATTGGATCGGACTACATTTCCTGTCATGCACTGCACTAGTAGCTATTTTAGTTTTATTAATACTGCAGTATCACACCACTTGTATAGCTTACAGTGTTGATGGTTTATGTTTTGCTGCTGCTGAGTATTCAACAGGGTTTTCAACATAAAACTGAAGTTGGATTAACCATCTAGTTTGTGTAACATTCCAGTTGTCATTGCAGAATGTAATAACACTGTTTTTTACTTGAAAACAGACAGTGGTACTGTGATTACTTCTGCTTTTCTTGGTGATAGGGAATGTATAATTGGTTGCTAATGAATGTCATTATAAGGAAAAAAATGGAAGACACAGCCTTAGCCAATATGAAAAAAAGCACTAGTAACCACATAAATAAATAAATAAATAAATAAATAAATAAATAAATAAACAGAACAGATACAGTGATGATAACTTCTGACCACCAAAGCGTGTGATAGAACATTGCTAATTCAATGGTATGGTAGAGATACACTTGCTGCAGTTGCATATAGGAGCAAAACAATCCCAAAGAAAAGTGCGTGCATGTGTGTGCTTGTCTAATGGCTTCCATAATGATGAAACAAGAACAATGCTATAATAAGAAAATTTGTAACTAACAAAACCCATCACTGTTCTGCACTCAGACTGCTAATCTGGCTTGACCTATCCCGTCGCCCGACATATACCCAGCTACTTGGAACTCATAACATAATATATAAACCTTTAGCTTGCTCAGTTCTCAGCACTATCTCAACAGAACTCCTGAATCCAATGATATAAAAAAACTCCTCTCTTTTAGCAAAGCTCAAAAATCGTCTGGAAATCCTACCTGTACTCTAACTCTGTAGCTAAGACTTGGCACTCGCTCCCTACTACACTTAGGTCACTGGGTAATCCCCTGAACTTTAAACCGGCACCAAGACAATTTCTAGCTAACCCAGGGCTCCTGGTTAAAAACCTCCCTATATTTCTCACCCAGTATGTAGTCTCCCAAAAAATAGCGCTCACAGTTTTCAGCACTTTTCCATGATATGCCTGTATTCACTCCACTTATTTTTTATAGGATTATAGGATCATATGAAGTCACTAGGCTATTGGCCCTGAGGCCCTTAAAAGCCTAGCTAAGAATTTAGCCCATGTTCTGACAAGTCAGCACCCGATGCCCCTGTCCAGCAGGGACACAGGTGGAATCCCAAGGGTGTGTTTTCTGTTCCCCAACCAGTTATCCAGGTTAGGCTTAAAAAGTATTAATGAGGTGCTCTTCTTGACGTGGAGCAGGAGTCTATTCCACAGAAGGGGGAGTCTCTGGGACACAAATCTGTCCCACCAAAATGTCCTATTGATGTCACAGACTAGGTTGAGGTTGCGCGTGTGGGTTACTCGAGTGGAGCTTGACTTGCAAATACGCAGCTGTCCCATCAAGGTGGGGTCTAAGATTGCTTTGTATGCCAGACAGCGGTCACCTCTGAGGAGTCTGTAGGAGACTGAGTAGAGACAGGGCCTTTAGCCTATCTGTGCAGGGTAGATGTTTGAGGCCCTGGATTCTCCTGGTGAGGAACCTCTGTGGTCTCTCCAGCTGCTGCATGTGCTTTGTGAGGTACATGCCAAAATGGGCACTGTACTCAATAATGGGTCTTATAAGGGAATAATACAGGGATGTTATGACCACCTTGTCCCTGGCCCTGGATGAAATACCTTTTCTAATGAGGTGGGCCATGTAAAAAGCTTTCTGTACAACAGAGGCAATATGGTGGTCAAAAGTCAGTTTGCTATCAACCTGGGTGCCCAAGTCCCTTAAGACTGATTGTGTGCTTGGGGCCTTGGTATTATTGTGATAATTTGTGGGGACATCACTCTCCCCAAAGGTGATGATGATGCATTTTTTGGCATTCAGTTTGAGGCCATATTTCTGGCACCAGTCATATGTTTGGGTGAGACCTTCTTGGAGGATGTCCACATCATTAGGGGAACTGATGTCAGTGCCCAGCTTACAGTCATCAGCAAACTTGGTCATCCATAGCCCACTGGTTTTGGCCTGCACCTCAGAAAAGTATATTCCAAACAACAAAGGCCCCATGACCAATGGGGTACACCACATGTTACGGGTTAACTGCTTGAGGTGACTTCCCCTATTTTGACTAGGTGGGTTCTATCAGTGAGTTTGCTCCCCATCTGGTAACATATGGATTGATGCCTAGTTGAGAGAGTTTATCTATTATACCTGAGTGGGGAATAGTATCGAAGGCTTTAGCCAGCTCAAGGTAGGTGGTGTGCACTGTCTTCCCTTCATCTATGGCTTTGATCACTGTCTCAAAGAAGTCAACCAAATTTAACAGGCATGACCTCCCCTTGACAAAACCAAACTGTGTGGGATCAAGTGTTTGGAGTTTGCCAATGTCCTTGTTAATGAGGTCCATGATAATCCACTCCATGGCCTTACAGATCAGGCTAGTTAGGCTGATGTGTCTATAATTTCCTGGATCAGTGGACACTCCACCTTTGTGAAAAGGGATGACAATGGCTATCATCCACTCAGCTGGGACAAAGCCAGTACTCAGGCTTTGGTTGAATAGGGTGCCTAATGGTGCTGCAAGTTCCTGTCTGAGTTTATGTAGGATGCAGCCTGGGAAGTTATCTGGTCCCATGGAGGCTGTATTTTTTGCCTTTGAGAGGGCAGTGATGACTTGCTCCCTAGACATTAGGGGAGGGGGGCAGATGCTGGGGATGTCCTGATTTACTGATGCTGACAGAGAGGTGAAGATTTCACTGAACCTGTTTGCCAGCAGGTTGGCTATATCTACAGCATTTGTGTATGTGGTGTCCTTGACCACCAGTTATGAGCAGATCTGGGTGCTTCCCCTTGAGATTGCAGACATTGCGAAGAAAGCCTTGTGATTGCCTTTAGTAGATGTGGCCAGTTTGGACTTGAAGTTTGCTTTGGAGGATTTCACTAGTGCTCTTATTTGCTTGTTCAGAATAAGGAGAGATTGCTTTCAATTAGGCACCTGCTCCTTCTTGGTCCTGGACTGCAGTTTTTTCCTTTTATTACAGAGTTTATTTATTGCAGATGTCCACCCGACAGGTTTACTGTTCCTTGAGATAGAGGATTTTGTCCTGTCAGGTATTCCTGATTCCATGCAACTATATAAGTGCTCGTATGGTACTTTGGTGTAAGTTTGGACATATGTGCCAGTTCCTATGGAGGTAGTGGAAGCTGTGAAGCTGTTTATACCTTCCCCCAGGTGGTTATAATCAGCCTTCAAGAAGTTTTTTGAATGACCCTATCTAGGGGGTGGTCTGCCTGTTTCGGTAAGTTTTCATGGTTATCACAAAGTTATGCCTTTACTCACTTTCACAGTCTCATACTCCTCTCTAACCTCTCCCCATCACCTTTGCTCCTACTAATTATTTTAACGTACCCCTTAAAACACACACACACCTATCTTGCTTATATTCACCTTTTCAATATATTGGGATCATTCTTCTGTACAGCAATATATGCATCATAAAAAAACTAATATATCAACCCAACTTTCTGTTTTTTTGTATTCATAAATGTTTGTTTTCTCTTCATGCTGCTATCAATCTGATGTTATTAACTGTATTTATAATCTGACTGTCCAATGTTCTTACTCTAACTTTTATATCTGAATTTAAGCTCTAAATCTCCATCCTTCTGCAATGACTATATTCCTTACCAATGTTCACTTTCACAATGCGTACATACCTGATTATTATTTGTATTTATCTTTGCAATACTTGCTTTTCATTTCAGATATTAATTCATCTCTCTGTAATCTCATTTAACTTTCTTGGAGATTTTCCCCTTGGGTCTCTGCTGAAAAACCTCAGTTCTGCCCAGTTGAACTTTCCTAGTAAACAAATGTCAATAAATAAATAAACGTCTGTCTCCTTAAGGTATTCTGATTTCCTCCTTCCTGCCAAAACATGATGCATTAGGATCTAATTTAAATTATCCCTGCATGCAGTATTTACTGTTGCCCTTCTGGTCTGGGCTATGGCTGGAAGTGATCTGCAAGTATTACTCCACCTACCCGGTTTAGCAAATAATAACAAAAGCCCTTTCAGAACTAAGTGGGATACTGTGTGAGCAATGCCATTTCTAAGGAGAGGCCTGAGATTATTATCATTATTGAGCATTTTAAGGTATTTCAACACTTTTATGTGGGTTGTGAAATGCATACTGTGCCAAGGTATGAGAATTAACTAGGCAATGGATTGCAACAAATCAGAGGAGGTACAGGAGGCGAATGGAAGCCCTTGAAGGCAGAAACAGGTGATATGAGAAGAAAATGTATAATGGACTTTACAAAACATTAATGCTTCTTTTGGTGTTCCAGTGTCCCCATAACCAACTCCTCCCCAATGACTCATTTGACCTGCATTGCCTGGCATCCAAGGATATTGGTTATGGGAGGTGAGAGTTAGGGGCGGTCATGAGTAAGAAGATTTTGCAAGGTTTCATGTTTCAAATGAGCATGCTTCAGAGTAGCATGGTCTGCTTAGTGTTGTCTGCAGCATCTCCCTAATACTGCGATGTCTGTAGAGTACTAAACTTACCAAGGCAGGACAATACTTTACTTCATTTTTAGCATGCATTTGACAAAATATAAGCTAAAAAATACAGATATTGTTTTGATTCCAATATATAGTAACAGCATATATTCCTCATACCTAATCTGAAATCATAATTTCAGCAGAAAAAAAGGTACAGAGTGGTACGGGGGGGGGGGGGGTATGGTGGTGGTTGAAGGCTCAGTTGAGGGGTACCCACCAAAATGTCTCAAAGTGGTCCAACAGAAAACTGCTAAGGCTGGCTCCATTTCTGAAAGTTAATTTGTCATATAAAGACTCCTGTCACAATAATTTAATTTGTAGACATGCACTACATTACTGTACCTTAATAACATTATTTCCAGGATGTTTTTCAGCAAGCATTTTCTCACCATCGTTATGAAGTTTGGTTATGGCTGCTTCTTTGACTTGCAGCTTATTCTTAATGAAGTTCTGCAAAGTAAGAACATAAAACAGGAATAAAAAGTCATAATCAAACCAGTTAGCTTAACCCCCTATACGTGCGCGTGCTCAGACACACACACACACACACACACACACACACACACACACACACACACACACACACACACACACACACACACACACACACACACACACACACACACACACACACACACACACACACACACACACACACACACACACACACACACACACACACACACACACACACACTCATGCATGCATGCACAGACACACATGCCTGCACACTCTCGCGCACATGCACACACATACATAGTGCAAGAGACTGCTTAGAGGGCTTTTCTCAGTTGCAGATGATTTTCACTTATATTATACAGTAACATTTACTTTTCTCTAATGGCAGTCTGAATGTCACTCTAATTTCGGAATGCCAACATAGTGTAGGGCAGAGCTAAAATGTTAATGAATGAAGGGAAAGACTAACATTGTCAGAGGATGAAGTTTGCCATTTAGCCATCGTCAAAGATCAATGTGGGAAACTTCTTCATATCCTTTCTGACACTGTGATAGATTCTCTGTGCAGATGTGAAAAATGAAGCTATATTCAGAGCAATGTGACACAGCAATGTTTTATTTGCATTGTGTGTGTGTGTGTGTGTGTATTTATCTACCCATCTCTCTCTCTATATATAGTGAGAGAGAGAGCAAAAGATAAAAACACACATACCTTATATATATATATATATATATATATATATATATATATATATATATATATATATATATATATATATATATATATATATATGTACAGATGTTCATACATACAAAAATATTCACTTTTTTATTTTATTTTATTTATTTAACATGCGGTGGTGGTGCTGCGGTAGTGTTGTCGCCTCACAGTTAGATGTTGCCCGTTCGATTCTCAGTTAGAGCGTCTTCTGTGTGGCAACATGCGTGAATGGGCATTCCTTCATTGAAGGTTGTGCGTTAGGCCCGGCAAGCCAGCACGTAAAAATCTACTACCAATCATTAGTGGACCGGAGTTCCACTGTGGCGACCCCTAACCAGGAAAAGCCGAAAGACACAAACAAACAATTTAACATTTGTTAACCGGGAAAGTCGGACTTGGAACATAACCAATTTTCAGCGGAGGCCCTGGGAGAAACTTTCCAGATGCATGTCTTCAAATATGAGAGGAAACTGGAACACCCACAAAAACCCACATGAAAGCAGGAAGGACATGCAGATTCCACACAAAAGGCACGCCAGCCAAAAATTGAACCGGAGAGCCTCTTGTTGTGAGGCGACAATGCAACAGCTGCACCACTGCGCCATCCGGTGTACATAACAGCCATACATATATGTATATGTATATGGATGTGTTTCTGTGTGTGTGTGTGTGTGTGTGTGTGTGTGTGTGTGTGTGTGTGTGTGTGTGTGTGTGTGTGTGTGTGTGTGTGTGTGTGTGTGTGTGTGTGTGCATGAGCATCTAAATATCTATATATAAAGTGTGTGTGCATATATTTGGTTCTCCTGCATTTGACCTAATGTATGTATGTTTGACAAACGCATGGGTATGATTTAATGTTGACAGTGTGGATGGCTGAATGGTGGATATATTGATGGTGTGGATGGCCAAATGTTGGATATGTCAATGGTACAGAATGTTGATACAGGCAAGTGGGGTTGGGGGGTGAGAACTTGTGTGTGTGTGTGTGTGTGTGTGTGTGTGTGTGTGTGTGTGTGTGCCTGCGCATGTATGTGAGTTAGGGTTAGGGTGGGAATGAGTAAAGGATGGGTGTTGTGTGCTTGTGTGTTAGTTTATGTATTTTAGGGTAAGGATTAGGTGAGGGGCTAGATGTAGTGTTTGTGTGCCTGAGTGTGTCTTGTGTAGTGGCAGTTTTATGGGAAGCTTTTAATGACCTTAAGGTGTAGGGTTAGGGTTGAGGAAGGAGCAGCATTAGTGTTAGTATACACACACGTACATGCACAAACATATACACACACACACACACACACACACACATATATATATATATATATATATATATATGTGTGTGTGTGTGTGTGTGTATGTGTTGTGATGACCCACCATTGGGCCATTTATTTATTTTATTTGTTTATTTATTGATATTTGTTGACTGGGAAAGTCCACTGGGCCTCAAGGGACCCATTTTCAGTGGAGGCCTTGGGAGAAAAGCTCCAAAACAGAAAATATGTCTAAGACATCAGCTTGAATGCAGTAGTCACATTAATGTTATACATATTACAAATGAAACAGATATGCTAAGCAGTTACACTTAAACAGCAGAGAAATTAAATACAGTCCAATAATTAAAAAAAATGTTAGAGCAAATTCCATTTTTCAAGTTACCAAAAGTCAAAGTAGATAAGACTAGAGAAGAAGAATAAGTAGAGAAAAAAATTACTGCAAATTTTAAATTTGTGAAGTATTTATAGGGCATTGAGGCCAAAAATAGGAATGTTTAAGGAGTTTGATTATGTGGTTACAGGGACATTTGTTGTTGTTGGGAAAGTGTTCTTTCAGAGCAGATTTAAATGTTTTTATAGACTCAAGTTTGGATAATAGAGTGAGGGAGTGCATTCCAAAGTTTGGCAATGGCATAGGAATATAGACATTAGGGTAAGTAATCAAGGAGCCTCAGTCCTTACCATTGTCACCTGTGAGGGGGGATTTTCACTGGGAGGATGACAGGTACACACACCACACACAGTATTTCCAGATGTAGCTCTCTGCATCAAGTGCAAGTTCCCTTAGGAGCACACAGAGACCACAATCAGTCCAGGGCTGAATTCTCCCTCTTTCTCCAGATCCCCATTAAGACTCCCCACTGGCACAGCTATAAAGTTGAGTTCTCAGCTGAGTGACCAAGCCAAAACCTCCAGCACTCTCTCTGTCCAACCAGAGCTTTGTGTCCCTGCCCAAGTAGCTAACACACACACTCTTTGAGGTTTGATTTACATACATCTACAGACCTGGGAAAGGCTGATACAGGTTTGCTAGCTATGCCCCTTTCTGCCCAGACTATAAGGTAGTTTCCACTGCCATTAGTTACTCCTTATCAGCTACTTTAGAGCCCTTAGCAAAGGTTGTCCAATTTTCCTGTGTAAAATTAATACTAATACAAATGGTAGTCTGACCAAGAGCAAGGCTATTAGGAGTGGCCCACATAGTGTCACCAAATAAATATACAAGTACTCTCAAAATTTAAATATCTCTAAACATCAGCCACAATGAAAGGTTTAAATATATTTAATAATAAATAATAAAAGAATAATAAAATACTCAGTATATATTCACAGTGACATCAGAATTCAAAACCACAGGAAATATTTAAAATAACACTGCAGTACAGGTTTACACAAATAAAGAAAAATATCTAAACTTAGCTTCGCTATATTTCTGACTGAACCTAAGAGAATTATACTGTTCCCTAGAAACATACTTACTATATAACAAGGCAGATGTGGTGAATGGTTCTTCTTCTTGTTGTCAGGTCCAAAGACAGAATGCAGAATTCTCTGTCTCACTGAGAGTCTTCTCAGAATAATGTCTAAAATATTACTCCTGGGCTAGATTGCGGAATGATATAATTTCTGGTCATCTGATTTCTAGTTCACAGGCAAAACTCCCATTGCTGAAGTTGCCAGCATTGAGGATCTACCTGTAAAAATACTCATACAAGGCCTTTTGCTCACATTTTTGGCAGACGCTGGAAGTCATTAAACAACTGCATTCCTTCATGCTTTCAGAGTAGTGATTTGTTCATCCCAAAGACAATGCAGAAAGTTTCCTGGTGCAGACTCTATGCCTCTAGCTGCATTGAAAACTTGAGAGAGAGCCTCTTTATGGCATAGCCTATCAAGTGATTTAATTTAAAATATTTTTCTAAAGTTTGCTGGACTGAGGTTAACCCACCAGTTTCCTCTGTTAACATATACATTTAAACATTTACAATAGTGCATGCACATTTCTGTTTTCTTCCAGTAGGGCACACTGTGGCTACATTTTAAGCACAAGCACTTTACAAATACCCTTTCAACACAAACATCTGTACAGAGCAGTTTGATATACACATGCATACAGTTCCAATACATTGGTAAACAAACATCTTGCATAAATTACTTTGATATTCACAAATGACATACAATTATTTACAAACTTCCAGCTAGCTGTGCTGACAGTACCTCCTTTTGTCACATATGTATATACCTACACATACACCTATGCATGCATCTATCTTTATATAAGCTGATTTTACCTCATGTTGCCACTGACGACTGTGGTAATTAAGGTTCTGGTCACTCCAGTCATACATCATGTTCTCATTCATCTGGTCATCTGTCCAGTAGAGTTCGTTGGTACAGCAGCTCATGTAGTCTCTCAGAGAACTAAGATCATGCTGCCGCTGCTTTGATGCCGACTGCAAAAGATTGCGAGATGGTTAATGAGCAAATGTTAGTCATTGCTTCCTCATAGTTAGATGTCTCCTGGTATTCAGCTTGAAAATGATGACACATTGAACAAAATGCTGTATTTTTAAACTTTCTTCGCTGTCTTATGTCATAAACTAAGCTGCAGAATGTCTGAACTTATTTAGCCATCCCTGATTTTAGCGTTTATGTTTTGTTCCCTAATACTTTGCTAGGAAATATATATTTATGCTACACATTTTGTTTGTATTATTATGTACAGCACCAAGGGTCTAAGAATAAACAGCAAAATATCAACATTTTGTAATAGAACACATAGAGTAATTTAACTTTTATATTACTTGGTATTGTGCACTTTATTTAAGGGTGAATTAGAAATGCTAGCTTTGCTGCCTCACAACACTTGAACTCCCATTTGCTATCTGGGGCACCTTCTGTTTAGGGTTTGCTTGTTCTTCTTGTGACAGTAGATTCTTATTAGGGTTTCCAGTTTGCACCCACATCCTAAAGATGTGCAGGCAATTGGATTGGTGAGATTTGAAATGGCCTTCTTGGGTGTGTGTGTGCGTGTGTGTGTGTGTGTGTGTGTGTGTGTGTGTGTGTGTGTGTGTGTGTGTGTGTGTGTGTGTGTGTGCACTCATGTGTGCATGAGCGTGTCCTACAGTAGAATGGAATCCCATTCAGAATTAACTTATTGCCTTATGCCAGTTGCTTACAGATATAACATGGCTCCCCAGTAGTAGACAGATATAACATGTACTCCCCAGTAGTAGACAGATATAACATGTACCCCCCAGTAGTAGACAGATATAACATGTGCTCCCCAGTAGAAAACAGATATAACATGTACTCCCCAGTAGAAAACAGATATAACATGTGCTCCCCAGTAGTAGACAGATATAACATGTGCTCCCCACTAGTAGACAGATATAACACGTACTCCCCAGTAGTAGACAGATATAACATGTGCTCCCCAGTAGTAGACAGATATAACATGTGCTCCCCAGTAGTAGACAGATATAACATGTGCTCTCCAGTAGTAGACAGATATAACATGTACTCCCCAGTAGTAGACAGATATAACATGTGCTCCCCAGTAGTAGACAGATATAACATGTACTCCCCAGTAGTAGACAGATATAACATGTGCTCTCCAGTAGTAGACAGATATAACATGTACTCCCCAGTAGTAGACAGATATAACATGTGCTCTCCAGTAGTAGACAGATATAACATGTGCTCCCCAGTAGTAGACAGATATAACATGTGCTCTCCAGTAGTAGACAGATATAACATGTGCTCCCCAGTAGTAGACAGATATAACATGTACTCCCCAGTAGTAGACAGATATAACATGGCTCCCCAGTAGTAGACAGATATAACATGTACTCCCCAGTAGTAGACAGATATAACATGGCTCCCCAGTAGTAGACAGATATAACATGTACTCCCCAGTAGTAGACAGATATAACATGGCTCCCCAGTAGTAGACAGATATAACATGGCTCCCCAGTAGTAGACAGATATAACATGTACTCCCCAGTAGTAGACAGATATAACATGGCTCCTCAGTAGTAGACAGATATAACATGTACTCCCCAGTAGTAGACAGATATAACATGTACTCCCCAGTAGTAGACAGATATAACATGTACTCCCCAGTAGTAGACAGATATAACATGGCTCCCCAGTAGTAGACAGATATAACATGTACTCCCCAGTAGTAGACAGATATAACATGGCTCCCCAGTAGTAGACAGATATAACATGTACTCCCCAGTAGTAGACAGATATAACATGTACTCCCAGTAGTAGACAGATATAACATGTACTCCCCAGTAGTAGACAGATATAACATGTGCTCCCCAGTAGTAGACAGATATAACATGTGCTCCCCAGTAGTAGCAGATATAACATGTGCTCCCCAGTAGTAGACAGATATTACATGTGCTCTCCAGTAGTAGACAGATATAACATGTACTCCCCAGTAGTAGACAGATATAAGCTAAGCTCTCTCAAATCAGTACTGGCATAACCAGTCAGGAGGAAAAGGAAACCACACTCACTACAATTCCAGTCTCACATAGACCTACCATGACAGCAAACCAAACACATAATCACACAAAAACATACTCGGAGGCTCTAAATAAAGATCTGCCTAAGCAGCAGAGACCTCCAAAGCAGACACCCAAGCAACAGCTACCCCAAAACAAAACATGTGCAACACATATCTCACAAAGCCAGTGTGCCGAACAGTCACAGCCCTTAAGACTAAACAACACACCTGATACACTTGTAATAGGTGACTCTATCATCAGGCACACTGACATCCCACTCACCAGGCTGAACAAGGAGAGGGTCACGGTGAGCAGCCTGTCGGGCACTAGGATCCGCCACATAACACAAGCACTCAGGTCACTCCAAGGCAAGTACAAATATGACTCAGTCATTGTCCATGCTGGTGTGAATGACCTGAGACGTACCTCCCTGGACTACATGAAAAGAGACATAAAGGAGCTCTCTGAGCATGTAGCCCAGGCTGGTATGACCCTGACCTTGAGTAGCATCTTACCCTCACCAAGAATGATGCCACAGTATGAAGACAAGATGATCAATTTCAACAATTGGCTTAAGTACTGGTGTCATTCAAAGGGGATCCAATGCCTGTCAGCTTGGGATGATATGCTCGACAAGCCACGATGCTTCGCTAGGGACGGCTTGCACCTGTCACCCCTGGGCTTTTGGATATTGGCAAAGGCTCTTGCTACCCCCATAGTGCCTTTTTAGGCAAGGCTCAAAAGACAAACCCATCTCCATAGGTATCACAAGGGATAAGAAACTAAGAGTAATGCTACTCAACGCCAGAAGTCTAAACCTCAAGAAGCACGACGAAACTCTCCTTAGCATGGAGAACATCGATATCTGTGCAGTAACAGAAACCTGGTTCAGGGCTCCCGAGAGCACCCCAGCACTACCAGGTTATACCTCATACCATGCTTTTCGGCCCAAAACTTGGACCGAACCACAAAAGGAGGGGGAGTATCGATATTCATCAAAGATACCCACACCTCCAGGTTGGTGGCAAAGCACGAAGCATCAGAGACTATCCATGTGCAACTAACAGTGGGTAAAACTGCCTTCCAGTTTATAGCCTGCTACAGACCACCCTCCCAAACCCAGGATCCCCACTTGGCCTTTCTGAGAACACTGGAAAATATGAAGGTCTCTCCAAACACCATTATATTGGGCGACTTCAACTACCCAAACATAGACTGAGAGCATTACTCTAGCTCCAACACCCTAGCCCAAAGGTTCCTAGAATTTATAAACTCAAATGCTATGGAACAACTTGTTACCACTCCCACAAGAGGGGAAAACATACTGAACCTGATCATCACCAACATGGGGACTCTATTCTCCAGACCAGAAGTGTATCCCTCACTGGTAAGATCAGACCATAAACTAATCTCATTGGATATTCACATCCCGACCCCACCCCCTGCCCAGAAAACCACAGTGAAAAACTTCTCTAAAGCAAATTTCACACTCCTCAAAACCGAGGTGGAATCCTTCAAAGCCCCCGGGCCTGTGGAAAATACGGCCCAGACCGCAGAATCCTTTATAAATGCATTCTATGAACACCTTCAGGAATGCATGGATCATGCGATCCCAAATAAAACCAAGACCCAATCCTCCAAAGGCAGACGTCCTGTCTGGTGGACCCCAGCCATAAACAAACTATACAATAGAAGGAGGAAGCTACTAAATGATAGAGCAAAATCCCAAAAGGGAAGGCATCACTGATCAGTATTAGCAAAAAACTACGGGCACTCAGAAAATTGTCTAAGGCCAGCTTCGAGAGAAGAATTGCACAGGACACTAAGGATAATCACAAGGCTTTCTTTAGTTATGTTAGGAACCTGGGTGGTAATTCCCAGATATGCTCAGAATTAGTCCAAAATGACAAAAAATACACTGAACCCACAGACATTGCCAACATCCTAGCTGACAGGTTCAGCGCAAACCCCCTCCCCACCAAAAGGGCAAATATCTATCCCAGCAGAGTGCTGCCCCCCTGACATCTCAGATGCTCAGGTAAGAGCTGCCCCCTCCAAAGCAAAAAACACAGCATCAATGGGACCAGACGGTGTCCCGGGCTGCATCCTACATGAACTCCAAGAAGAGCTAAACCCAAACGTAAAATTACTGTTCAATCTCAGCCTTACTACAGGATATGTGCCCAAAGAGTGGCGTACAGCAACAGTGGTCCCTCTCCATAAAGGTGGTGCCTCAACGGATCCTGGAAACTATCGCCCCATAAGCCTGACTAGCTTGGTCTGCAAAGCTATGGAAAGGATCATCATGGACCTCATAAATAAAGATATTGGGGACCTACAGACACTGGATCCTACCCAGTTCGGCTTTGTTAAGGGCAGATCCTGCCTCTTAAACCTGGTTGATTTCTTTGAAACAGTCACCAAGGCCATTGACGAGGGGAAGGTGGTCCACACAGCCTACCTGGACCTCGCAAAAGCCTTCGATACAATACCCCACTGGCATTATAGATAAGCTCACCAGCTTAAATATAAACCCCTATGTCACTAGATGGATTGCAAACTGGCTCAAGGACAGAACCCACATGGTTAGAATTGCTGGAGCCATGTCAGACTCCAAACCAGTTACAAGTGGTGTCCCACAAGGCTCAGTCCTGGGACCTCTCTTGTTCAGTATATATTTCTCGGAGGTACAGGCCAACATGGAAGGACTGTGGCTGACCAAGTTCGCAGATGACTGCAAACTGGGTGCCATAATAGACTCTCCAGCCGACACAAGCATCCTCCAAAAGGGCCTCATAGAAACAGACAACTGGTGCCAGAGCCATGGCCTCAAGCTAAATGCCAAAAGTGTATAGTCATCCCCTTTGGCAAAAACAAAGTGCCCACAAATTACCACATAGGTGGTAATCCATTAAGTACAGAAGAAGTAATTAGGGACCTGGGGACCCAAGTTGATAGCAATCTCTCATTTGACAACCACGTGGCCAAAGTGGTTAGAAAAACATTTTATATAGCCCACCTAATCATGAAGGGATTCACATCTAGTTCAGGGGAGGTCATCGTGCCTCTTTACTCATCCCTCATCAGGCCCATAATTGAGTACAATGCCCCTTTTGGGATGTACCTTACCAGACACCTGCAACAACTGGAAAGACCCCAAAAGTACCTCACCAAGAGGATCAAAGGGCTCAAACAGATGCCATATGCTGCCCGGTTAAAGAAACTCCAGCTCTACTCAGTGGCATACCACCTGTTCAGAGGCGATCTGTGCCTGACGTATAAAGCCATGTCCAACCCGGAATTAATGGACATGCTGCATTTCAGAAAATCCAAATCCCATCGAGCTACGCGCTCGAGAGACTTGAACCTCAGCACTGAAATAAATAGGACATGCTGGAGGGACAGATTCATAACCCAGAGGCTCCCTTCACTCTGGAATAAAATCCCAGTCCAGGTTAGGCAGAGTCCCTCATTGACTCTCTTCAAGAGGAATCTTGATGAGTGGATGGGAGATCGTAGGTTTACCCTGGGTATCACTTTTGTGTCACTGTTAGACAGAGGCACAGTATACTAACCTCGAAAAAGGGCATAGAAAAATTTATTTAAAATGGGTGGCGAAAGCCAAACACATTCTGGCTAGGCTTATAATAGCCCTAGGGCAGATAGCCTAGTATGAACCTATGAACCTATGAACCTATGTACTCCCCAGTAGTAGACAGATATAACATGTACTCCCCAGTAGTAGACAGATATAACATGTACTCCCCAGTAGTAGACAGATATAACATGTACTCCCCAGTAGTAGACAGATATAACATGGCTCCCCAGTAGTAGACAGATATAACATGTACTCCCCAGTAGTAGACAGATATAACATGTGCTCCCCAGTAGTAGACAGATATAACATGTACTCCCCAGTAGTAGACAGATATAACATGTACTCCCCAGTAGTAGACAGATATAACATGTGCTCTCAGTAGTAAACAGATATAACATGTGCTCCCCAGTAGTAGACAGATATAACATGTACTCCCAGTAGTAGCAGATATAACATGTACTCCCCAGTAGTAGACAGATATAACATGTACTCCCCAGTAGTAGACAGATATAACATGTACTCCCCAGTAGTAGACAGATATAACATGTACTCCCCAGTAGTATAGACAGATATAACATGTACTCCTCAGTAGTATAGACAGATATTACATGTACTCCCCAGTAGAAGTAGAGAAAATGAAAGAACAGAAGCACCATGTAAGTTAATTGACTTCCCAGATTTACACACTTTGCAATTAAACACTGTAGAAAGAAAAATGTTGGACTTCTGATGCCGTGGACGTCTGATGCCATTCCATGCCTCATTTCTGTCATGGACTTTTGATGCCATTCCATGCCTCATTTCTGTCATGGACGTCTGATGCCATTCCATGCCTCATTTCTGTCATGGACGTCTGATGCCATTCCATGCCTCATTTCTGTCATGGACGTCTGATGCCATTCCATGCCTCATTTCTTTTCTAAGCTTTTAACACATCTTTTCAGTGTTGTTCTAAGTGGCACGGCTATACGGAAGAAACTGGACCTTTTTGCTCATGGCATCAAAATATGAAGCAGGCTGTATAAAGGATAGAATGTATCTGACAATTGGTGGAACTGATGCCTAAAATATGATGGCTTAAATAAAATTAACATATATGCATCTGGAAACAATGACCTGCAAAAGGAGTTTGCAGTAGGAGAAAAGTAGTTGTAGAAATAAAATAGAAAGGAAACAAGGGGACTTTTCTCAGGTGGTCTAAAGGCAAGCAGGTCGTTTGACAAAGTATCAAAGAAAGCAGGAACAAAATGCCACAGATGCCACTAGTTCTACAAAACCACACTGTTTAAACTGTTAGTAAGTGGAAAAGATTAAATTCCCCCATCCAGCAGTTGTAGTCATGTGGCTTTGTACACTTCAGTTCTTGTGAGCAATAATACTTCTCAACCTCTTAGTGCAAGATCCAGGTACAAAACCACCCATCCAAAAAAATAAAATAAAATAAAAAAAGGGACAAATGCCTATAATTTAAAGATGTTTCATCTTTATTTAGACAGTTGCTATAATACCATTTTTCTGCAGTCACATGTGTTTTCTGAGCCTACGGTAAAGTCCTGTAAGGTCATACTGTTTAAGGTGAGCAAACAAGTTGCTTTCATCCACAAACAACAACAACCCAAGTCAGGAGTTATAGCCACCTTGCTTTGTAAACTACATTTGAATGTGATTAAAAAAATGATACCTCTCAACCTCCTAGTCCAATAATCAGAGTCAAAATGAAAATATAATGAGGGACAAATGGCCCAAATCAGGGACAAAATTTAAATAAGGCTCTTGTATACTTATAAAGTAGATAGAATAGCAGTTTTTGCATTACCATGTATTTTATCATTCTATTGTAAAGTATTTTCCAACTTATTTCAGAGAGATGCACACTAATCATTCAATGCCAAATAATTTAAACTGATTAAAAAACAACAGGGTGAGTTACTGTCAAATACAAATGACCCTCATCCCCACTCAGCAGTTATGGACATTTTGCTTTGTACATCTCATTCAGTTATGATAAAAAATTAAACCTCTCTTAGGTCATAGATATATACTAGGCTAACAACCACTAAGTTCTTTATAAGCCTAGCCATGCATCCCAAATGTATCCTGCAATTTGTTGTGCCATAAAGGTAATTTAAGGGGTGTTTGTAAGCTAGGGCATGCATTACAGGCTGTCTCTGTCCATTACAGACAAAAGTGCTGGACTGGGGGTGAATTTCTGATTTCCCATCCACTGACCCAGGTTACGCTTGAATAGGACAAGAGAAGAGCTCTGTTTCAAATGGATGGGAAGCCAAAGGCATTCTCTGAGACACATACCTGTCCCTTCAACATGTCCTATTTATGTTGCAAGCAAGGTTTACATCCCTAGATCAAGTGGTTCTGATGTTATTGGTTTTGTGGATATACAAAAGATCCATCAGAGCAGGATCCAAAGATACCCTGTATGCCAGGCATAGACCGCATCTCAACAGTCTGTAAAAACAAAGTATAGAGAAAGAGCTTTGAGGAAATATGCATAAGACATTTTGCTCTGTATTCTTTTTGTGAATAACTTCTGTGGATGTTCCAGTTGCTGTATGTGTCTAGTCAGGTACATACTAAAGGGGGTGTTGTACTCAATGATGGACCTGATAAGGGCTGAATGCAGAGATACGATGACCTCTTCGGATCTAGATGCCATGACCTTGCTTATAAGTTGAGCAGTGTAGAATGATTTCCATATTACCTTAGATACCTGCTGGTCGAAGTGTAGGTTACTGTATACATATGTCTTCAAATCCCCAACTACTGATTCTAATCTCAGAGGCGTGTTATCAATTAGAAAGTTTCCAGTGGTGTCTGACTTCCCAAAAGGTACTATAATGCATTTCTTGGCACTTATTTAAGTTGTGTCACTAGTTATTTGTCTGTGTTATTCCTTCTTGTAGGATGTTTGTGTCTTGTGGTGATTATATGATTGCTCCCTGTTGGAAATCATCTGAAAACTTGGTCAGCTAGAGGCCCTTGACACTGGCCTTGATTTCTAAGAAGTAAATGCCAAAAAAGGAAAGGACATAGCACAGAGTCCTGAGAGACTCCACTGGTGATTGGCTTCTTCCTGGAGGTGGTCTCCCCTATCGTAACTTCTTGTGTCCTATCTGAGAGCCAGCTCGCTATCCAGTGTGTAACATAAAGGTTTATGTCTAATTTCATGAGGTTGTTTACAATGCCTGAGGAGGGTATTTTATCAAATGTCTTTGCCAGGGCAAGGTTGGGAGTATCGTCATCCATTGCCTTGGCAACTTTTCCAAAGAAGTCCACCTGGTTGAGCAGACATGATCTGCTATTGACAAAGCCATACTGGTTTGGATCCAGTTTCTGATGGTTTGCTATTTCATTATTAACCATTTGCATGATGATTCTTTCTATGGCTTTGCATGAAAGAGTAGTCAGACTTATGGGTCAGTAGCTCCCAGGGTTTGTTGATGGATTGCCATTTTGCAGACAGATGACCATTGTACTCCTCCATTTGCATGGCATAAAGCCTGTTTAGAGGCTGTGGTTAAATAGAGACTTCAGTGGTCTCGACAAGTCAGGTTTTGGGTTATACTGGAGTTATCCTGGGATAGTATCAAGACCCACTGATGCAGCGTTCTTAGTCTTAGAGAGCACACTGAGGACCTGTTCCCTAGTGATAGTGGGAAGGGGGTTATATTGGATGGTATTTCCTGGGAGGCAGCCATAGAAGAGAGGGGGTAAAATTGGACTTGAATTTATCAACCAGCAGATTTGCTATATCTTTCCTCTCCATGAATCAGGCTCCATTTACAACCAGTTCTGCACACCGTTGTGTGCTGCTTTTGAGATTTTGTGCATACTTAAAGAAAACCTTGTGGTTGTCCTTGGCCTGGGAAGCTATCTTTACCTCAACTTTGGCTTTGGTAGACTTTTCTTTTAATATTCAAAACAAATGTATTAAAAAACAAATCACTGCAACATTAGTTTTGCGTCAATTGATATTACAATTACAAATAAATAAGACAAAGCGTAGCCAAAATATTTCATTTACAATGTCATCTCAAATGTAGCATCAAACTTAATTACTTGTAGCACTTAAACATTCCGAAGTTCTCTTTCATCTCACTCTGATAGCATCTTCAAGTTGTAATAGCATGACTAGGAGTTTACTTCCTAATAAACACACACATACCTTTCCTCTCATCGTTTCCCTCTTAATACTCTTGGCTTTTCATAAATTTCCAACTTAAGGTCCTTTCCAAAGTGACCATTTCCTAGCTAAAATCTTGCCACCACTTACCCCCTTTACCCTTAGTTTCAGGTATTCTCACTTTTTTCATTATCCTTTGCAATATTTCCAGTTCAAGGGCAGCTTCATCCTTCCACTTTTTTTGTAATGGCTTTTTTAGCTATTATCATTACCAGGGACACTAGTGCCTTAAAATGTTTGGATCACTTGGTACTACTCCAGTTAAGTAATAACATCTCCTTAGTAATCATTACTTCTTCCTCTAAAAGTTCTTGCACCTGGTACTCCACATTCACAATGAAAGGCTTGATCCTTTTACAATCCCAAATTATATGATAACGGGGTACCTTCTCGATCCCTTCTACATCTCTAACACCTATCTGAAGTCTTTAGAAACTTCCTTCAGATTCTACTTGGGGTGTAAAAATAGTTATGCAGACATTTCCAGGCAAATTATGGAAATGTCTCGCCTTGGAAACATATCTGGGAACTTGGACTATCTGTTTCCAGTCATCCTCTGACACAGCTTTAGCTAAACTCTTACTCCAGTTAGCTTTTAACTTCTGATAACTCTGATTATTCATATCTGTCAGCGCCTTAGATAGCCTACTCAAAATGTTGCATTTTCTGTCCTTGCTTCTGTTAATATTTTTACAAAAGCTGTTTTTTTCTGTCTGCAGCATACATTTTTGTTTTATACTGACCTTAAACTCTATAAGCAAATCCACATATCCCAGCTAACCTCATTCAGTACAACAGACATCTTCCTTTGCTTCTACCCAGATTTTAAGCTTATCCTGTTGCAATAGCTGGTTCCAATTAATAGGTCCTTTACCTGTCCTTTTCCAAAGGGGTGAAGCCCTCAAGCACCCTTCTGGTCTCTTTCCTATGTCACTGTAGCCTATTGGTGCTAAAGCATAACTCCATGGATTAACTGTCTTCTCTTTTAGTAGTTTCCTCCCTTGCTTCCCTGAATATTTATGTCCCACTTCCCTAGAACTTGGATGGAAAACCTCACTCCAAAAATTGAGAGCTGAATACATTTTATTACTTGTCTGTCTCGTGAGCAGCATTTGCTTCAGATTTAAGTGTAATTTTGCATCTGTAGTAGGCACATTAATCGATATGTCTCCAAATCAGGCAACCCCAACCCTCCTTTATCTTCATGAAGCAGTATTTTAACCCACTCTACTCTTTCTTTTCTGCCACCGACAAGAAAGATTTTAGTTTCTTATTTAATCTCTTCCATATTAAGGAATTTGGTTGATACAAGTACTCCTGTCCAGCGTAGAGAACCAAAGGCACCAAAAACACCTTTATGGCCAAAATCTTTTCATCTTCTCCCATAAAGATCCTTCTCCACTTTTGTATTGTATCCAGCATTTTATGGGGTAGTTTCCTTCCACATTTTCTCAGCCACTTATTTCATATCCTGCTTTATCCAACCACCCTCCAAATATTTCAACTTTTCAGGACCTCATATAAAGGAGAAGCTCTGAACCAACTCATGTGTTGGTACATAATTTGTTAGTATCACTTTGGTTTTAGCTTCAGTTATTCTATACCCGAAAACTGTGCCAAACAAATGTATTTCTTGGTATAATAACTGAAGGTCCCTGTCCACATTAGTCAACTACAGAAGCATGTCATCTGCGAACAGTGCTATCTTTTCTTTAGTTCCTCCCCCAGAGATAGCCCTGAATTGTAGATTGTCTTACTCTCAAAGCTAGGGGCTCCAGATAAACTGCAAACAAGAGAAGGGAAATTCAGTACCCGTCCCTCATCTCCTTCCTTAGCTCCACTGGAGCTGAAAGCTTTCCCATGGCTTTCAGTATAGCATTGGATAACTGATAGATATTAGTTTTCACACTTTAAATTCTCCAAGTCTTTTGGGTTTCTAATACCATGATGGGAATGGACCCCATTCCTAAGTCAAAGTATGATTAATGTTCATGAAATTAGTATTATTTTAATCTTTGATGTTAGCCAGAAGTGCTCTTTGCAGCATTCACAATGACTCCTTCTATAATTCATTTGGAGTTACAGTACATGTACTGGTAACATATCTAAGTACAGCGGTAAATTCTTTTTTATAAGACCCATTGCTCCTTCTGCTATTGGAACTATCTTTCTTCCACATTGCACTTGTTTCTGGCTGCAAATCCTAGTATTTTATGACTTTGTGTTTCTCTGTACGTAAGACACAATAGTCACTGGGTGTAGCAATTATTTCAATGCTCAGTGATACTTTTGTCTTCTTTTCATGGACCACTATATCTGGTTTTCTTGCATCTATTTTTAAACTGTTGGTAATGGGTGATCTCAAGTGATATAAACTTCATCATTTCTATAATGCTTTGTGGCTCATGTTTCCAATGTTTTTCAGCTGCTTCAGTATTATAATGTTTGCACAATCCCCAGTGCAACAGTCTTGCCCCATTGGCATGCCTTTCAGTATACAGTTCTTCTGCCATTAGCACAGCACAACCAGCAACAAGATGTGTGACTGTTTCCAGTTCTGTTTTACAAAATCTACATTTGTCTGTTTCTCCCACATGTTCAATGCACTTTGTAAACCAATGTGTATGTAGTCCACTATCTTGGGCTGCCAATATTAACCTTTCATATTTTGGTTTAAATTAACCTTTCATTAACCATTACTGCTTTTGATCCTGAACAGCATGAGGTATTTCCAAGAGTTTTCTGTACTTGCAACAATATTTATGCATTTTCCACATTACTTGGGTTCTCATCTGATCCTCTATCGTATATTCTTTCTTTTGTTTTTTTGGCACATTCAGTTGCTAACTGATTTTTATCTACTTCTGGTTTAATTTCCATTCCTGCTTGACACTGATATGCATCTGCTAAATTAAGCAGGGAAGTCATGTTAACTTATTCTCCTCGTGTTTTAAAACGTTCACTATATTTGGGTCTTGTGAGGTCAGCGGATATGTTTGCAGTCCTATGATGTAATCAATTTTGAGGAGGCCCATACCTCCTTCAGAATGGGGAATATGTAGTCTTGTTATAACCTGTTCTTGTTGTTGTTGTTGTTGTGTCTTTCGGCTTTTCCCGGTTAGGGGTCGCCACAGCGGAACTCCGGTCCGCTAATGATTGGCAGTAGATTATTACGTGCCGATTTGCCAGCCCTGATGCACAACCTTCAACAAAGGTACGCCCATTCACACGTCTCCACACAGAAGATGCTCTAGCTGAGAATCGAACAGGACAACGTCTTACTGTGAGGCGACAACTCTATCGCAGCGCCACCACCGCAGTATAGTCTTGTTATAACCTGATTTTTATAAATCATTTGATAAGCATGAAACATCCTTCTAGTTTTCTTGTCCAACTGATCCAACACCTTTTGGGCCTGTCAATCACTCCAAAACTGTAAATTATGACAAAAAGAGCAGATTGGTTTATAGCTTGGATTTTGTTCCTAGATGTCAATACTGTTTTCAGTATTAATTTTAGTCTTCTAAAATATTCCTAAATTTTATTTGCATTTGTTCATGGTTTATCGTTGATCTTTCCTCATTTCCCAAATATTTATACATTCCCTCTTGCTCAAGTTCTTTTACATCACATTCCTGTCCCAAACTGATGTTTTCTTAGTGCTGCAGCTTTCTTTCTTTAAAGGTTGCTTTTGCACATTTATCAAGATTAAATTACATTCTTATATCATCTGAAAAAAAGTTATGACAGCTTGCAGTTATGCTTTCAGTTCCTCATCTGATGAACTATATAGTTTTAAATAATCAACAAAAAGAAGACGCAAAGCCTTTACACTTTGTGTTTTCTGGGAGCCAAATTGTAGCCATGGCCTAATCTGTTAAGTAGACAGCTTAATGGGTTAAGGGCAAGACAAAAGAACAGCAGTGACAGAGAGTCACCCTGGAATATCCCCCTTCGGATTTTTATCCCTGGAATAATAGTTTGACCTTTATCATGGCTTAACTGCAAAGTGGTTTGCCACTGTTTCATGGTTGATATAATGTAATCGATCAGTGTAGGGTGTATCTTATACATTTTAAGTACTCTTTTATCTATGAATGTGGGATACTGTCAGTTACTTTTTTGTACAATATCCCTGCCATGCTTAGATTCTCCTCATTTTTACAGTTCTCTATTATGATTTTATTTAACAAAAATGATTCTTTGTTCCATATGACTTTCTTTTGTTACCCTTTTGTTCTATTGTCATAATTGAGTCTTCTTCTAAATGTTGGAGTGGTTTTAATTGTTGTTTTGTTTCTGGATCTTCTTCTAAATGACCATAAACTCTGTTAGCATCAACTCTGGTGTATAGTGTATATGTTGTTGTAAGGCAAGTTACTGGTCTATAGTTTTTAGGATAGCTTGCAGGTTCGATCTTAAGTAGGAGTATTGATTTTCCTGTTGTTAACCAGGTTGGCATCTGTTCAGGTTGCGAAGATAAATAGTTCTTACTCATGGTTGAATCTTTATGTAAAGATGTTAATACTTTTAGCTAGAAGTTAGGTACTGCATCTGGGCCTGGGATTTTCCATTTGGGAGCTTTTCTTAACTTTGTTTCAGTTTCTCTGACCGTTACTTCATCCTATTTAATATCCTGTACATTTGAACTTCTGATTCTTTCTTTTACAACTTCTATCCATTCAGCATCTTTATTATGTTCCATAGGATCTTCATATATATTTCTCCAAAATGTACCTATTTATTCATTTTTCGGTGGTGTTCAATTTCTTTTGCCTTGTTTCCCAGTTCTCTATAAAATAATTTTTGGTCATCAATAAATTGGGTCTATATTAGTTCACCAAAGTCTAACTTCAGAAACACCTGTTCAGCGACCGCACTTTAATGAAAATCGTTTAATCGATTTGCTGAATCCATCAAGGGCAAGGAAATACTTGCCCTACAGCACAATGGACCACCACACAACTAAATTAAACCCCCCCACCCTCCTAACTATATATACCAACTCCGAAATCACACTACAGTGGAGAAAAAGGCAAAGTTGAGTAGATGGCCAACTACTTCTTTGCCCTTGGTACATTCAGCAAATAGCTGATGCAATTTTCGTTGAAGTATGGTCGCTGAATGGGTGTTGACTGAAGTTAGCTTTGGCGAACTAATATAAACCCCAATAAATTGCTTATTTTGTACTTTTCCTTTATATTTATCTGCATATCTCCTACATTTTTCTGCCATTGCTGATATTTTTAGTTATTTATTTGCGATAGTGCATGATAGATTGCGATCTGTTCTGATACTGCACGTTGTCTTTATCACATTTATCTTTCTGAGTATTTTTGTTGATCTGTACCCTCTTCTGTACTCTTCTAACAGTGAGCCTTCTTGTCTTATTTGCTTTACAGTTTTCTCTATTCAGTGCTTCCATGATGACATTTGATTTCTCCCCTTCCTTTCCCTTACTGCTCTGTATTTTTGTGGTAAGACTTTATCTGTTATTAATTTAGCTGCACAGTAATATATCCTATTTACTTATGTTATATCACACAAATTTCTATGAACAGTCCTGATTACAGTGTTCATTTGTTTTATCAATCTTGTAACTTTTTGGGTTTTATTGACTTTCTGTAGTCTATTTTTCATTAATCTTAATATCTGTCCATCTTTATTAAATCAAACAACTCTTCTCATTTTCTTCTAAACTGAGTGCACATTCTTTGTTCCCCATTTTACTGCAAGTATTCCACAGAAGTTCCAGAGCATCTTCCTGTGCCACATTCTCTTCAGTTTCATCCTATCTCATCCGTTGCTCTGTCATATGGGAACTCACTGGCCTATCACTACACAACACTGATTTGGTCAGAGTTGCCACGGTTTCCCGCTCCTTCCAGCTAGACATAAAGACCTTCTTCCCCTTCCCCATATAACAATTAGAGATCTGATAGAAGAAACAGGAAGGGAGGAGGGAGGAGCTTCTCTTTAAAAACACCCTTAACCTCCAGCTCCTGCACACCACCACACCCACTTTTTCAAACTGCTGAAGTCCTGTTTTCTGTCCCCATGTTTTTTTATTTTTTACTGGAGTGTTTTTGTTATATTAATTATATTACTATGCTCAGCATATGTGATGTAACCTGTTTTTGTATATTGGATGTACTGTATTTGTATAACTTGATGTTGTTGGAGCTTTTCCTCCGGGCCTCAAATGAAAATGGACCTGGTCAGTGAATTTCGGTTGACAAATGTAAAATAAAATAAAATAAATAAATAAATAAATGCGCAACTCCAGCTGAACTTTTGTATGGAAGACTCCAAAGTATCTTCATATGGCAACTGATCAGATATTTCCTGCTCCACTGGTTTCTCCTTAATTTCGGGATTCATTGCTCTATCTTGCTGTAGTGGTATCAGAGTTAGATTTTCTACACTAAATCCTTCACTTCAAAGGTAATCCATAATCTCGGTTTCTATTTCTTTAACATCTCCATCACTAATCCTTTTTTCTACTTTTCCTCTTTGTTTTCTTATTTTTTGTATTATAAATTTTTTATATCTAGATGCTTTTGTCTGTATTTCTCTTCAAATATCTTTGGTCTCTTTTTGCATTGCTTAGTTTTGCTTTCTCCTTGCCATAAATATTGCACCATATTAAATCTATTTTTCTTTTCCATGTCTGTATTTCTGCTTCAGGTGCCTTCTACTCCTCCTACTTCTCCTCAGCTGGGGGACTTGTTGTTCCATCATGCTGTGATAAAACCTGTGTTATACTTTCTACACTAAATTTTTCACTTAACAGGTATTCTATAACTTCAGCTTCTATTTTTTTTTAATTTCTGCTTTACTAACCTTCTATTCTACCTTCCCTGTTTGTGATCTTATTTTTTGCACTGTGTAATTTTCCATATCTGGATGTCTTTGCATGTATTTCTCTTTGGATATCTTTGGGACTGCTTTTTTGTATTGATTAATTTGGCTTTATCCTTTGTGTAAATATTACACCATATCAGATCTCTCTTTTCCCTTGTCTAAATTTCTCTTTTATACCTTTCAAAATTCTCTAGATTTTGTTCTTTATATTTTCGCACTTACTTGGTAGCTTCTTTTTCCAAACGACCCAAGGTTTCTTGCTCTCTATAATGTTTTTCATAAATTTATTATATTAATGAACACAAATTTGCATTTGAGGGTTTTGACAGTTTTTCTTGTGCAAGTAATTTTTTCCTCTACTCTCTTAATCTTTTTGTATATCTTTTGTCCAGAAATTCTGGGCTTCTTGCATAATAGTAACAACATATAATTTCTTTCTTATCCTCAATAGTCCACTCTATCACTTTTTGTGATTTTTGTGGACTACTACTTCCTTCTACAACCAGGGGGGGGGGCTGCTCATCTCCCCTGAGTCTGGCTTAACTCCATTACTGGAATATTTACGTACCTTGAGGATTTTACACTGTCATTTTTTCCAGCCCTGGCAACAGTGCACCTACCAGGAATGGGCCCTTTTTTTATCCTGGGACTTGTACACCCCACTATCTTTTTTATTTTTTAACCTAATTCTGTCCATGATATAAGCTATATAAAATACAATCTATATATCAGTGTCGTCTTGGTGAGATTTTGTGAAAAACAAGGTCTGCCTCGTGAAGGTATTCACTAAAACTTGGGGATGAATTTAATTACAGCAATAATACTCTCCTTTGCTTGCTGATTTATCATCTCTTGTTTCTGGGAAAACAACATTCCCATTGCACTGTTCATAGAAAACTCCAGCTAACCCAATCAAATGCTTTTTCTGCATCTAGATTAACAATTATTAAGTTCCTATTCTCCTGCTTAACTTTCAGCTGTATTAATATTGTTCTCATAATATTGTCAAATGTTTGCCTTCTCAACACAAAAGCATACAGCTCTAAGTCTATGATGTTGCTAGGATAGTCATAACAATGTTATAGTCATGGTTCAATGTAAATATAGGTCGATATGACCTATGACCTTAAGTTTGTTATGACCTTTCCTTCCTTTGTGGTCACTATTCCTATTCCTGCCTCCATGATGTGGGTATTTCCTCTTCTTGCACAATCAAGTTGAATAAAACCACCTAAACTGGAAGAATGTTATTTTTCACTCTTTTTCATATTTCCACTGGGATACCATCTGTTCTCATTGCTTTCCCTGTGTTTGTTTTTTTTAACTGTATAGCCTTCTCAGTGTCCACCTCAGGTACTCCTTTCAGGAGTTCTTTTTCTTCTTGCTTTGTAATTGGTGGTACAATTAATGAACTTAAATAGTCTCTCCTTCCTCTGTTGTTGGCTTCTACTTCCTCATCCTACTCATACAACTCCCTGTAATATCCTGACAGCACCTCGAGAATATTTTTTGGGTCCGCTTCCATTTTCCCAGTAACCTGATTTTTTAACTTTGCTATTAGCCTTTTTACTTCTGTTTTTGGGTAAAAATTTAGTTGCCTTGGATGTCTGAGTATAAAATACTTGTTTAGTACCCTGTGCTCTGAAACCATTTAGATTCTCCAAATATTGCGTGATGTTCCTGTTCACCTCATCCAATTATTTCTTAAAGTCCTTTTCACCTGCTCAGTTTGCTGATGACTGTAGAAGTTTGGCTTTCTGTAAGACCTCTACATAACTAAAGGGGCACCTTCTTCAAGCTTCCATAATTCTTAGCTGAAGAAGTACTTTACATTTTTCTTTCATTATGTTCCATTGACAAGCAACTTCCTCTTGCTTTCCTTTTATCTTAGTCAACAACTCAGCAAGCTCTTTTTTCAACCAGTCTGTAAAATCATTCTCCCTAACCAATATGTCAGGAATTGCCAGTGTTACTCTCCCCCTCCAATTTCCCTTCCTCCTTAAATATTACTTAAATTCCAATGCTTCTTAGTTACATAACATCTGTCTAATCTTACGTAATATTATATTTCCTCTAGTAGAATCTATAGTTAATGTCTCCTGAATGTTCCACCAAATCATCCTGGAAGCCAAAAGCTCCCATATATTTTTCTAAATAGCACTGTTCTGCAGTTACCTTTAGTTACTGTGACCCTACTGATACATCCCAAGTACCCATGACCAGGTTCCAGTCTATCAAGGTCAAACCCTGATGGAAGGTTACTATGGTCACGCAAAAAGGGGAGGAAGAAGCGGTGTAAGGATACTAATAAGGAGAAAGGCACAGATTTGAATAGAAGAGGAAACCTCAGATAGGTTAGGTAGATACGTAATGGTAAAGGGGCATTGGAAAACCATGAGAATAACCCTAACAGGAGTATACCCCCCCCAGATGACTAGAATTAATGAGGTAAGGGAGATTACGGGAAATATAGTGCCTCCTCATCCTTTTTATATCCTTCACTATCTAAGTGAGTTTTTTGCAATAAAACTAGCTGAACATGCAATTTCCTTATGTAGGCAAATATTTTATTAGCCTTCTAGAGGTCATTTAGACCATTCACATTCCACATTAGGTGCTTCATAGTTTTATTATAAACAAGTTACCTCAGTTATTTTCCAGGCTGCAGGTGTTATTAGAAAGTCTTTCAGTAAACCCTAGTTGTTGAAACCTCCATTCAGTACTTCTCTTCCCCTACTGATCTTCACATATCTTTGCCTCCATATAATAATCCCTGCAAACATTATTAATTATTAAGTAATACATTAAGTAATAAAATGAACACTGAATAAACCCAAACTCCCAAAAACTAACTCTTTCTCCATAACTATGTACAAATTTGGTCTAAAATGCTTTGTTTCTTCCATCCGCGGTACTGCTTCCCCTGGCAGTAAATACAATTTGCTGCACTCTTCATAACTCCACTAGGCTGAACCTCTGTTTTGTATTACTTCTTTCCCTATTTTAAGCTAAATTGCCAGTTGTTTGCCTAACCCCTGTTATTAGCTCCCGTGCTTGACAGAGCCTCACCATAACCCACCGAGTGTCCTTTCTTTTGCGTGCTGACAAGACATTACATTATGCCCTCTTAATCCAAAAATTTCCATTCTCGGTGTGTCTATTTCATCAGATAGTTTCAATTGTCTCATCTCCCCTGTCACAGTTCCACTCTTATCTTTGCATTGCACTCAAAACAAATAAGCTTTTTACTGAACTAAAACATGTATAGGCCTACTGCATTGCAATCCCTATCCTATTTCCTCATCTTTACACCATTTCCTCTAGTATTTCCCGTCTTGATTTTTTTTCATTCATATAAGGGCAGAGACAAAAATAAGTGTCTATTTGAACATACACTTATTAACATCAAAAACTGTTTTTTAAAACATTGCTGGTTAACATCATAGTTACATCATAAATAGAGACCATCTATTAGGCTCAGTGCTGCAGCAGTTGGCATTGTTGCCTCACAGCAAGAGGTTCTCTGGTTAGATTTTCAGCTGGAGTGCCTTCTGTGTGGAGTCTGCATGTCCTCCCTGCATTTGTGTGGGTTTCCTCTGGGTGCTCTGGTTTCCTCCCACATTTCAAAAACATGCATCTAAAGCATTTCTCCTCAGGTCTCCGCTGAAAATTGGCTCCGTTCCAAGTCGGACTTTCCCAGTTAACAAAATTTTAAATAAATAAATAAAATAAAAATATTAGCATTTATACAGTCTTTGATATTACTTCCTTTTCAAAACACAGGTTTACAATCATACCATGCAGTTAACCAGCCCCCACCTTATCAAGTCCTCCTCTTTCCCCATCAGTATATTTAAACCACACTGTAGATCAGTGTATGTATTGAACCTAGTCAGCCACTGTAGTCAGAGAGCACTTGCATATAAGTTTCTCAGCATGTGCGAGATCAGTGCCGTTTTGTATTGTCATTCAGTGTGAGTGCAAGCTTGAATGGAGATGCACATGCTAGTGTGTTTGAAGTAATGTCAGTCAGTAAGCATATGAAGTTTGAAGTATATGTTCCAGTTACAGCTCCTGATGTGTTTATATACAATAAATGACTTGAACCCATCTCATGCCTTAGTGTCTCATTTGACTACATAAGATATGCGACATGGTGTTAGAATGGGATCCGAAGTTGAAGCAGCATGCAAACCATGAGGGACACAGTTAGAAGTGGAGTAATACACAGAAGTGAACTCTCAAACAGGTCAGCAGTTATTCAAAGGTACTTAAATTCTTTTCAAATGATTTTCAGTTGCCAAATTTGGGGCCTAGCATTCAAAGTATTTGAAATAATTACCGAGTTATTCAAAATATCTGAGATAGTGGCATAATGATTAAAGTGTTTGAAATAATCTCTGAAGTGTTTAAAATGTTTAAAAAGGTTAAAATGTCCAAATTTTTTCACAATGTTTGACCTTTTTCACAGTAACTAAGATTTTTTGAAGTGTCTGAAGTGTCTGGATTTTACGAGGTATTTTCAGTGCTAACGTAAAGCATTTTCAGAGAGATTGTTGCGCACATGAGCAAAATTACAAAAATTTGTTGTTATGACTGAGATATTTCACAGACCTGAACCGTTGATGTTTGATAATAATATTGCTGCGAACTGGTGAGAGTTTGAGCAAGAATATAATATTTTCATACAGGGTACATTTTTTGATAAAGGCGCACATACCAGAACTTTCATACTTCTCAATTTAGCTGGCTCAGAGGCCAATGAGTGAGAACATTCATTTGTGTATGCACCTGCCATCGATGTAGGGGAGAGGGAGAACTGCCATATTGTGATACAGGCTAAACATGGGAAGACCCTGAGTGCTTAAAACTTAAATTCTGAGAAATGTGTAACCCTCAAACGAGTATAACAATGGAAAGGCACAAATTTTACGCAAGAAATCAAAAGTTTGATGAAACTACTGCAGCATATATTACCAATTTAAAAAATAAAGCAAAAACATGTAGATTTGGTGATCTATGATATGAGTTGATAAAAGACCATCTTGCATGTGGTGTTAATGATGTAGTGAGAAAGATTTTGCTTCGAGATAGTGTATTAGCATTAAGCAAAGCCATTGAGATTTGTCAAATACATGAGATTATAGAAAAACATACAAATATGCTTATGCATGAGAAAAGCATGTTTGCAGTGTCTGCTAGTGTGAATGTTGATAGTGTGCATCAGAAAGTTAAGATGAAAAAGAAATATAAACCGAGAGACAGTGCCACACCCAACTTCATTGTTAACTGTCGCAGTTGTGGAGGCAATCATGAGCCTAAATGGGAAAAGTGTTTAGCTTTTGGTCAGCAATGTCACAAATGTAAAAAGTGGAATCATTCTAAAAGATTTTGCAAGCCTTTTATGTCACAAACTTATATAAAATGGAGTATCTGAAGAAGCAAAGATCAGATAGAGACTGTAGCAGACTCCGAAGGCTGTGAGCAAACTTTCTATGTTGGTGTCTCTGTGATCGATGAAACAGTTAATATAGTAGATTATCACTTGGCAGCAAAGAGTGAAATATTTTTTAATGTACAAATTAATGGAAAACCTGTAGAGCTTAAAGTAGACACTGAATCTATGTGCAGTGTTATATCAGCACAAATCTTTGCTAAAGTAAAAGCTGGTGAGAAACAATTCAGCAAAGTGTGCAAAACTAGTTGCTTATGGTGGTGAAGAGATTCAAACTGATGCCGCAGTAGTTCTTTCATACCTTTCTGCTGGAAACAGCTATGACTCGCAGTTTTACGTGGTTAGAAGCAGAGCCGGATCCAGCAGTAGGCGACATAGGCAGTCATCTACTGCCCCATAAAGGCTAGGGGCCCAAAAATGGGTGAAATTTAAATTTTTATACATGCGCTATTTATTTTAAAATCGGATTACAATCTGATGATTTGCACCGCTGTGCTGCTTGGCTTCTTCCACTTCCAATATTAGAGTGTGCACAGTTTTATTTCACTTTTTATTTTCTACCTAAGTAAGCACCACTAAGCGGGTGCATTGGTCTGCTTCCCCCTAGCCTGACTGACTTAGTAGTTCAGCCAGTTCAGTCAGAGTTTAGCAGCAGGTCACGCAGGTGTTGTACAAGTACATTTACATTTAAAACCACCATTGACGCACTTTTTCTTCTTTTCACTGCCTGGAGATCTGCTGCTCATCAGTTGATCATGTGAATAATCATCCTGTTGAAGCGCTGAGAACGACAGTCCCACTCCTGCCTCGAGTCTCTCCCGTTGGAAAATAGGTAAGTGTGTAGCTGCAAGCTGCAGCATCCTTTGGTTTATTTTTGCCTCCTCCTTGGTATGCAACGTTAAGTTTTATATTGTATTTAGATTCTTGAGTCCTGACAAGGAACCTGTTAGAGAAAATGGTGGTGCGGCAGTTTTTTCCTTACATAGCAGATAGTACATGCATAGCTGTTCCACTTGGGTTAAAAGTGAGCACCAGTCTGCTATGCTAAAATATTTCCTAATGGCAATAATAAAGCTTTTGTTTTGTTTAAAGTGTTTAGTCTCTAACTGGGTATGTAGTTGCAGTTTTTGTGTTCTTACTTTGACTACAGGTTAATCTGAATTTAGCAGGACAAAAGTGTAAAATTATTAGCTAAGACTCTTAATATTCTAATTCTCCGTAATATGAGGCAGCCTTAACAAACTTTTCTACCTTCCACTTCCTTAATCTACACATTAAAGAGTTATTTTTTATTCAGTCTGCATCTCGAGTCCTCCTGTTTGAAATGCTATATCATGAGCTGGAGGTCTTATAAGATAAATGTGTGTTTAGAGTATGTATCTTGTACAGCTTTATTGATTTAAAAAGTGAGTTAGTAGTTTTGATTATTGAATTTTAATCTAAGTATATTTTGTTCTTTATTCTTCCTAGTTTTATCCTGTATGATATACAGTATAGGCAGGCTTATACCATCTTGAGTAATGCTCCTAAGAGCTGAACTGTGATTTACAACACTGAGTCTGTATATAGTGCCTCCATTAACTTTGCTAAGGTAGTGGTGTATTTCAGATACTATAAAATATCTCTCGTGTTTTCATATTTACACTTTCTCGATCCAGTGTATAATTATGATAGCTGGCATAGCATGTTCGATCTGTAGTGACAGAGATGCATATGCAAATATATTTACAGTATTTATACCATTCAATATCTCCCTTACATGTCCCCAGTAAGAGATAACAGGGGACCAGAGCAGACTTGGGAAAAAAGTGCCCAAGGGAGATAGAATGGGGACTTGTCAGCGATATAGGGTAAATACTATGAAAGAGGTTGACCTTCTCACCTAGCCGCAGGCCCACAGCTGTCAAAGTGAGGAAATCACTAGTTACTAAAAAAGCCATCGCATTTACTTGTTATGCTATTTTTTATGAGATAGTAAACTGGCATTTGAGAAGTATTTTCCATTTTACGCGAGACGATACAATTGCAACTATTTGCTCTGTTCATTTATTATACACTTAATTTACTAGATAAATGTGAACTTAGATTTTTGGTGGTACTGTGTTATAGTGGTAAATTTATGGTGAGAGCTTTTTGGACATAAGCTGCATGTTAGGGTTAGGTATTACTCAGGTGGGCCGGCGGGTGGCTTCATGCCTGCAATCCTAATATACTCTCCATTGCGTGCACACACGGACGCACACACACACACACACACACACACACACACACACACACACACACACACACACACACACACACTAAATCTAATCTAACCATTTTCCCAACCCTAAAACATACACAATCTCCCAGCCCCACTACTTACCTTTGTCGACCATCTGGAAGTCACCCAAACAAGCATTTGACCAAAATGTCCGACACAGTGTCAGTGAGTGAGTGTGAGCAGTTTGCACTGCACTCATAGCACTCTCTCTCTCTCTCTATATATATATATATATATATATATATATATATATATAAATAAATAAATAAATTATATATATATATATATATATATATATATATATATATATATATATATATATAGTCTGTAGGTTTATGAACAAGTACTAGGCTACTTGCCTTTGTGGTCCATTTTGAACAAAGCCAATTCTTCTTAATCAGAATAAAACTTTGTACTTCTTGACTGTGAGGTAAATATCTTAACCACTGAGTCATAGGAATCAGAAGTTAATTATATATGAGCAGAGGGAACAGCTAAATACTGGTATTTGTATTTAAGGGAAAACATTCTCAAATATCACCCTAAGAAAGTCCACGTGAGCATCTTCTGCCATAGAATATACTGCTATGTGGGAAAGGCGCAATTCTAATTTGTATTCCTTAATTTATTTCTGTATGTGATTGCAATGTATATATCTTTATTATTAGTGAGGTATTTTAAGTCATTTTCCCTTACATGTTAACATTTCTGGATATAAGAGAATGGAGTACATATCTTAATGAGTTGCAGAAATTAGAAGAGGTTAATTAACAGCACATTATTTAAGGAGCTAAAGGTAGCATTTTTATTTAAGGGGAAAATATCTTATGTTTTTACAGACAGACTTCACTTTAACAGCCTCTGTCATAGAAAACACTGCTATGTGGGAAATGCAAGTTGCTTGTTTTGAATGTTTCATATTTCATATATTTTTTACTTATAGTGTATATTTTATTGCAGTTTATTATTTCCCGTCCATACTAAAAGTTCTGGTTTAGTAGTGGGGTGGGTGGTGGTGCGTGTGTGTTAGTAGTCACAGCGTTGCGTTGCCTCGATTCTGTTCAGTTCGTCTCTTGTGTGGCTGTGGCGATGGAAACGCATGCGTTCTTCGTTGAAGGTTGTGCGTTAGGCCCGGCAAGCCAGCACATAAAACTCTACTGCCAATCATTAGCGGACCGGAGTTCTGTTGTGGCAACCCCTAACCGGGAAAAGCCGAAAGACACAAACAAACTAAAAGTTCTGGTTTAGAGATAAAACAAAGCTGGCTCTCTTGGTGGTAGGGATTATAAGAGTTTAATTATATGTAAATTATTTGAGGAACTAGGAGTAGGGGCTAACATTCTTAGTTAAAGAAAAATATCAAATTTCATTCTTTTCCTGAGGAAGCTCATTTTGACAGTATCCATCATAAAACAGGCATATATGTGGGAAAGGTAAATTTGTTGGTTTGTGTTGCTCATATTGTTTTTTGTTTCATTGCCGTGTAAACTGTGATGTGTTATTGAGAGTCATTTCTCTTTGTATATTAAAAGCTCTGGCTAAGAAAAAAAGAAGGTTGCATCTCATAGTATGTCATGAAGTATGATAAGCTAGACACTGGCACTTTACTTATTTAAGGAGAAAAAAACATTTCAAGTTTTTCCTGAAAAAACTGCTTGTCGGGACAGCCACTGGCATATAACAAGCTACTGCACTGGGAAAGGTAAATGTTTATATTTCTCATGTTGTTTCTTTTCTTTTTTTTTTTTTTTGCTTGGCTGCAGTGTGCATTTTATTTCAGTGTGTTAAAGATCCTTTTCCTTCAGATATTAAAAGTTCTGCCTAGGAGAGAAATCAAAGCTCTCTGTCTTGGTGTTTCATAGGCATTTGAAGAGTTTATTTACCTATAGGTAAATTACAAGGCCTAGGCAGAGGGCTCTTGGCTTCGCCCTGCCTGAGGGTGCTTCCCTAAAGCCTAGGGGCAATTACGTGAGGTCAGGGTGTATTTTCTTTGAGCCAGCCTCCAGGCTTCTAAGTTAGAGTTTGGGGCTCTGCCTAGGTGTAGCATGAATTTTGTTCCAAAACATGGGTTCATGTTCTGAGAGGGTTGTTGGCCTCCTCTGGCATATTCTTTGTTTTGTTATGAGGGGTTTACTACTTTAGGACAGGAATCTATCTAGTCAGCATTCTTTTTTTCATTTGTTGGCGACATATCCATCTTGTTCTTGGTGAGGTTGTATGGTGGTTTACCCGTAGAGAGGATGTGAGCTAGGTCTGTTGGTTGACAAATTTAGTGTGAGCGTGAGAGGGAACATGAGTTTTCATGACTATGATACAGGCGAGTAGTTTGGTTGAGTGTTGGGGTGGGACTTGGGATTTTTGTGTCTTTTCCATTGGTTGTATTTGATTGGGGGCATAGGCATGGCTGGTGAGTGTCTTGTGAATGTGATGCCATTTAGGCATTGTACTAACCCTGTTCATAATTAGACGTAATTGAGGGGCACTATAACCTCTTTGATTCTAGAGTAGAAACCCTTAGTAATTAGATTATGATTGTTAAAGAAGATGACTACTTCTTGGGTAATATTACTCTGTCTTATTAACTCTGATTACCTGTGTCCCCAACTGTAAATATGCCTTTTGATTTATGTGTTGCCTTTTTCCCCAAATGGGATGACTATGCATTTTTGCAGTAGAGGCTGACCATAGGCCTTTGTTTTTAGGTGTCTTAATCCCATGGCGCAGGATTGGAAGGATGTCCATCCAGAGTGTCCTTGCAAGTTAACCCATGTTTTGCAGTGAGAGTGTGTTGGCTTTTTATGTGCTGGACTCGATGTTTTTCAGTAGTGAGAGGTATGGCTGTACACTGGGGTCCTGTGTTTTAATATACGACCATTTACTTGTCAAGCCTGCTGGGGTTTTCTGTGGAGCTGGAGTTCTGGTCTGGTGTTAGTAGCGGTAAACCCGCCTTGTTACAGCAGGAGTTGTGTTTCAGGCTGGTGAGTTTCTAGCTGGTGCCCAGGGTGAGGAATGGTAGTCACGGTAGGTCAGGCAGGGTGAAGCTTTTGAGATATGGCCTAAGAAACTTATCCCTGCCTTGGCGAGATCAGAATGGGCCCTGGAACTTCCCTAGTGTATGATCTGTGCCTCAACAAAGATCCAACTGGGTCAGGTCAGGTCAGGGTTTGGGTGCGTGTGTGGTAACCAAGGTCCTCCATGGCCCTCCCAATGCCATGTTATCAGGTTCCATTTAGGCTAGAGACCAGATCAGATGATGCCATAGGGGCAGTTGGGGGGGCCCCTTTGTGTAACGGAATAACCGCTAAGCTAAAAGTTAGTTTGAGAAGGAAAGTGCTGGAGCCTGAGCTGAGGCACCGCTGTGAGGTGTAGGGAGGGGGAGGTTGTGTTGTCAAGTTTGGTTTACCATTTGGCCATTGCTTCTGTGGTTGCTGGGTTGATGCTTTTTTCATTTTTTGAAAGTGTTTTTCACCTGTAGGGCTGTTTTTGGGCTTCTACACTTTTTTTTGCTATTGTTGGCCCTTTTGAAGGGTGTGTGAGAGAGGTGAGGTTTGAGAGGAAATTTGCTGAGGTCACTATGAGCACATCAGGAGGTTGGCAATATTTTGTTTTATTTTTGCACTATCTCAGAGCACATTTGTACAGCCAGCACTTCCATGCTTAACACTTAGCTCTTGAAGGCTATGTAGTTTATGCTGCTTTACCTTTTTTTTTTTATTTTTTTTTTTATTTAGCAGATTTGGATATTAGACCTGATTTGCTTTAGTAGGTACTGATCTTTCCTTCTTTTTGTTTGCTTTTTTTTTTCCTTTTTGGTTTTTTCCTGTTGGTTGTTGTTTTTTCTTGGGGTCCCTCCCCTTGGTTGACCACTTTCCACCAGACTGGTCTCCTTCTGGTAGGGCTTGCATTTGGGGATCCATGCATCCTTGTAGGTGTTCATAGAGTGCAATTGTTAAGGATTGATTCTGAGGCATTGGTGAGGGCTTTAAGCCTCTTAGCGAGCGGAGGGAACCTTAACCACTCTGCCTTAAAAGTAAGGAAGTAGTTTTTGCTTTAGAATTTTTTGGTTTTGGTTGGGGGGGGTAGGTGTGGTGGTGGGGGTGGTTGCCAGGTTGAGTGGTTTTGATCGACTTGTGTTCACAGTGAACGGCACGCACCCCTCTTGCACACACTGATGCCATGTGATGACCAGGCCCAGTATGTTGTGGCTCTTGTAGGGGAGTTACCCAGCTGATCCCCAGGGCATTTGAGTTGAATTCTCCAGGAAGCCTGAGCCTGGGAGTTTGTACTTTCCCATTTTCCCCAGTTAATGGTAGGGTAATTGAAATCTCCCAAGAGATGAATTGTGGGAAGAGCTAGGGAAACTAGTATTTTTATATAGGGGAAGGACAACATTTTAATGCTTTCTTGAGAAAGCTGACTTCAACATTGTCATAGAATATGCTACTTTGTGGGAAATGTTCTCCCACATTCCCATACTGTATCTCTTCTGTTCTTAAGCAGATGGCCTCATATATTCCACTGTGTACATTACTTTGACCATGGTTAAACTTATCTATCAGAGAACAGGAGCCATACCTCTCAACCTTTTAAAGCAAGAAATCTGGACAAAAACATCAATAATGGGGGGACAAAGGCCCAAAAATAGGGACACTTTTTTAAATATCGCTCTTACAAACTTAGAAAATCGATAGAATAACAGTTTTTGTATTAACATGAAATTTCTGAAGGGTATGAAGTCTGAAACGCAAATGTCTCTCATTATTTTCTGACTTCAACCCTCAATAATTTGTCAATGATTTGCCAGAAAAATCTAAATTTTATGAGAAACAGACCAAAAATATGAGGCAAAAATCTGGACATTCTGCGAAAATGTGTACAGTTGAGAGGTATTCAGGACTATCACTACACACAGATGGTATCTGTTATGAAACGCAATGTTAAAGCCATGAGTACGATGGAGGTGACTTGGATTTGATTAGTGATTTGGGCATCTGAAGCAATGGTATGGTGGATGGGTGTGACTGTCATGAGGGGGGAAGATGGTCATGTGTAGGGTGTACAATACAGTTGGATCACCCTGATGGAGGTTGGGAAAACCACCTCTTTTTTTCCCAAGTGTAGCTAGGGTTACTTTCTGAAAATGGAAATCGATATTTTAACCAACTATATTTGAAGTACTGAATATTCTAACAGTGATAAATGAACTGGAAGTGGGATGTTTCGAAAAGGAAAGGAGTAAATTACAAAAAAATGGAAATTATGGGAAAAATACATGCAGAATAATGTTTTGGAAGCGGACTTAAGTGTAACTCAACCAGTCCTATGAAGTACATTATAGCCGCTTTAAGATTTTAAACTTGAAATTACTGGTGACACACAATGACTTGTGCAGCTGTGCAAAAAGCTTAAAAAAGTCCTATGCAGATGATCTGGAAGACTGTTTCACAGAAGACTTTGCAGTTCTCCTCTTTAATCCCACACACTTGCATACATAGCCCTGTTTCAATGAGACAGTATATCGCCGACCATGACCTAGAAGAAGCATTCCCTAGTGTTAGAACTGTGCGCCGTATATTGCTGTCTATACCTGTTGCTGATGCCAGTGAGGAGAGGTCCTTCTCTTGTTTATAAAGGACAAAAAGTGAAAGAAGAACATCCATGGGCCGAGAACGGTTATTGGATCTATCTGTGTTAGCAGTGGAAATGGTTTTGGCCAAACAGTTGGAGTTTGATGATCTTGTGGAAGCTTTGTCAAAGAGAAAAACACATAAAGTTAAACTGTAAAGCTTGTGTGGGGAAATGTACTAGAGACACTGAATGCAACAAGCAAAAATTTACAAAACATAAAAATCTCTCTCCTGATGGAGTGGTTACCCTTTACATCTTGCTAACTGAATATGTTAAACTGAAAGATTCATTTGATTTGGTATGAAAGGGAAGCCAAAGAAATGACTACCAACCATACCTATGCAGTTGAAGGAAAACGAACAAGGAAACCAAACCTATTCCATGATGAAGCACAAACAGTGAACAAGATTTCTATGCAAGAGGCAAATTCATTTTTGAGACATTATTAATTAAATTTTATTTTATTCAATTAATTTAAGACATTTTGGGGGGTACCACAATGTGGTGATGTCATGTGAAAAGGGGACCCCAGTCCAGTATCCTGCCTAGGGCCCCATATGACCTTGATCTGGCTCTGGTCAGAAAACACATGCAGTCACTGTTAGGCTTCAAAGACAGTCTGAGAATGGGACTGATTTCATTTAATAAAGAGGTTCACCATATAAGTCTGAATAACAACAATAGTTTTACACAGAATATTTTTATTGAATATGCTGATATTTTCAAAGATGAGCTTAGTAAAATTCCAGTCACATATTCTATGAAGTTAAACCATGAAGTCCAGTTGTTAGACCAGCATGGAAGATTCCAGTAGCAATGCAGAGTAAAGTAAAAGCAGAAGTAGACAAAATGGTGAATTTAGGTGCCCTTACTCAAGTAGAAGAACCAACTGAATGGGTATCCTCCATGGCCGTCGCTCATAAGAAATGTTCCAATGATATTCGAATATGTATTGATCCAAGAGACTTGAACAAAGAAGTTAAGCGTCCTCATCATCAGATGTGTACAGTACAAGAGGTAGCCACTGTCATGCCAAATTCCACTGTTTTTTCACTCTTAGATGCAAATCGTCATTGTTAATCACATTCAGTACACCCTTTGGTAGCTACAGATTTTTAAGAATGCCATTTGGAATCAGTTCTGCCAGTGAAGTGTTCCAATGTATCATGGAACAAATATTTTCTGGTTATCCATGTGCTGTTATAGTAGATGACATTATTGTTGGAGGCAATGTTGAAGACGAACATGATAGAAATCTTAGAAATGTTCTAGGCCATGCAGGGGAAGTAAATCTCAAACTGAATCCTCAGAAATATAAATTCAAGTTGAAATAAGTTACTTATGTGGGCCATTTGTTTACCAGTTCTGGCTTACAACCAGATCTGTCTAAGCAAACAGCAATTGTTGAAATTCCAGTTCCAGAGAATGTCACATCTTTACAACGTTTTCTAAGTATGGTCAACTATTTAGGAAAGGTCATTTCAGACTTGAGTGAGCTTTCTGCACCATTACGTGAGTTGACACCCAAAAATGTAAACTGGTCCTGGTTGGAACAACACCAAACAGCATTTGATTTTCTGAAGAAGAAAATTGCCAGTCCACCCACACTGAGATATTATGACGTTCACCAAACCTGTAACTCTTACTTGTGATGCTTCAAGGTACGGCCTTGGCGCACCATGTCTTCAAGAAGGTGTACCAGTTGCTTATGCATCATGAACTTTAACTCGAACAGAGATGCATTATGCACAAATAGAAAATAACTTTTGGCAGTAGTGTTCTCATGTTTGAAGTTCAATTATTTTATTTATGGCAGACCTATCAAAATAGAGAGTGATCACCAACCACTAATGACAATTTTGAAAAAGCCAGTACATATGGCCCTAGCTCGATTGTAATGCATGATGTTAAAATTGCAAAAGTACAAAGAAGATTTTTTCATCTGAAGAAGTTTGAGTACTACTCTTACAAAAATGTGTGGTGATATTTAGCAACGTTAATGTATTAATAGTGAAAATGTGTTGTGGCAGTTTTCTACATTAAAATTTGATTTTAACTGGAGGTTTCGTTCCCAGTTTATTGCTCACAGGAAACGTGTCGTGGCAGTTTCTTGGTTTACATCTTGAACACAGCTGTGGTCCGCTGCACTTGGTGACTGGTTTTGTGTTGTTTATTGTTTCTTTTATACCAGCCGTACTCCTTTTGGTTGTTACAATTTCAATATTGTTGACACATAACAAATACCCTTAGTAGCCCCAATGCACTCTTTCAAAACAACACCCACATCAACACATAGTGCTACATCTCATGGACCCTCTACCTCTAAACCCATAAGGCCAGCCACCACACAATCCAACATTCATTGGAGACTCCATCATCAGACACACTCATGTGCCTCTCATCATGCTGAGTAAGGAGAAAGTCATTGTCAGTTGCTTATCAGGGGCTAGGATCTGCCACATTAAGCATGCACTCAGGTCATTGGACTACAAGTACCAATATGACTCAGTCATAGTCCATGTGGGAATAAATGACCTGAGATGTATCTCCATAAGTTATATGAAGACAGACATCATGGAGGTCTCAAAATATGTGTCTCAGGCTGGTATAAGCCTAGCACTGAGCAGCATTTTACCTTCTCCAAGGATGATGCCACAACACAAACAAAAGATGATTGACTTTAATAATTGACTTAGTTTCTGGTGTCATTGTGAGGGGGTGCAATATTTATCATTATGGAAAGAGATGGTCCATAGACCATGCTGCTTTGCCAGGGATGGTCTGCACCTCTCTCCTCTAGGCTTTTGAATATTAGCTAAAACATTGTCTTCCCCTATAGTGCCTTATTTAGGCAATGCCAAACTGAAAGTACTTCTGACATAGAAAATCAAAACCAAGAAAATATAAAGGTATTACTGCTCAATGCTGGGAGTCTAAACAAAAAATTCCACTCCCTAGAAGCTCTCTTTACTGTAGAGAATGCTGACATCTGTGCAGTCACTGAGATATGGTTTAAAGCTGTGGAGAGCACACCAACAGTGCAAGGTTATGATGCCTTCCACACATTTAGACCAGCTACTTTACAGGCAGGTGTCTCAATTTACATAAAAAATAAATATACTTCAAGGCTAGTCATACAGAACAATGCACTTGAGCTGCTTCTTGTTTAAATCACCATAGGCAAAATCCAATGCCACTTCTTTGCAAGCTATAGGCCCCCTCTATGACCCAGGAAACCCATAACATGTATTTATACTTATTAGAAACACTAACCATCCAACCCAATACCATATTCATGGGTGACTTTAATTACCCCACTATTAACTGGGAATCCTATACACCATAAAACGTACATGCACAGAGATTCCTGGATTTTGTAAACACAAACTCCCTGGACCAAATAGTCAATGCAGCAACCAGGGGTGCAACCATACTGGATCCGGTCCTCACTAATATGGGAGAGTGCTGCACACTCCCTACTGTAATGTCTTCCCTGGTAAGGTCAGACCACAAAATGGCCTCCTTTGAAGTAAAAATAAAACCTAGAACCCCCCCAGCTAAACCCGGAATATTTAGGAACTACTCTAAGGCTGACCTCCTGCTATTAAGTGATAACCAGGTAAAATATCAAGCCCCCATAAACCCTGAGAACACTGCTGCCTATGCAGAACTGTTTACAGAAACCCTGTACAAGCATGTTAATAGCTCCACCAAGGCAGCTGTACCCACCAGGAAGAAGTACAGAACTAACTAAAAAAACAAGCCACCCTGGTGGAATCACAAAATCATTAGGTTGTATAACAGGAGGAAGAAAATCATGGCAAAAATTAGGAGATGCAGCACCCATCAGGAAAAATGCTTTCTCATCAAATTAAACAAACAACTCAAGAGGACAAATAAAGTCTACCAAAACCAAATTTGAGGTATGTTTGGCCTCCCAGGCCAAGGACAACCACAAAGCATTCTTTAGCTATGTCCGCAACCGCAAAGACAATACACAGTTGTGTGCAGAGCTCATTGTAAATGGAGCCACCTATACTGAGCCAGAAGATATAGCAAACCTCCTGGCTGATAAATTCATCTCCATCTCTCCCCCTCACCATTCCCTCAGGAAATACCATCAAATATAACTCCCCCTACTATCACTAGGGAACAGGTCCTTAATGCTCTCTTTAATACCAAGAACACTGCATCAATGGGCCCAGACAATATCCCAGGATGCCTTCTAAATGCCATAAAATGTGACCTATCAGGGCCTTTGGAATTACTATTTAACTGTAGCCTCCAAACAGGCTTCGTGCCTCATGAATAGAGAACAGCAACAGTCATCCCTCTGCACAAGGTTGGACCATCTACAGACCCTTAAGTCTTACAAGTCTTACATGTAAAGCCATGGAAAGAATTATCATGGAAATGATCAATAGAGATATAGTAAACCTCCAGGCACTGGACCCAACCCAGTTTGGTTTCGTCAACAGTGATCATGCCTACTCAACCTGGTGGACTTCTTTGAGAAAAGTAACCAAAGCAATGGATGAGGAAAAAATGGTTCACACTGCCTACCTTGACCTGGCCCAAGGTATTTGACACGATACCCTACTCTGGCATTGTTGATAAACTCAAGATGCTAGGTACAAACTCATATGTCACCTGGAAGATAGACAAATGGCTCACAGACAGGACCCAGGAAGTTAAAATTGGGGAGTCCACCTCTACAAAGAGGCGAATCACAAGTGGGGTCCCTCAGTGATCAGTCCTTGGACTGCTCCTTTTTGGCATTTACTTCTCTGAAGTCAAGGCCAATGTCAGTGGTCTCTGGTTGACTAAATTTACAGGTGATTGCAAATTAGGAGCTGTCATTGAATCCCACACTGACACAAATGTTCTCCAGCTGGGGTTGACACAGACAAACAACTGCTGTCAGAGCCGTGGACTAAAACTAAATGCCAAGAAATGCATAACAGTATTCTTTGGGAAGTCATTCACTCCTGGTAACTATCATATTGACAGCACATCACTTAGAACTGGCCCAGCAGTCAGGGACTTAGGGACACATATAGACAGTAATCTAGCCTTTGACCATCATGTGTCTACAGTAGTGAGGAAATCATATGTTGTGCAACTTATAAACAAAGGTATGGCATCTAAGTCCAAGGAAGTCATTGTCCCACTGTATTCCGCATTCATCAGACCTATCATTGACTACAATGCCCCCTTTGGTATGTACCTAACTAGGCATATCCAACAATTGGAATGTCCACAGAGGTTCCTCACTAAAGGAATATAGGATGTATGTAAAATGTCCTATGTAGACCACCTCAAGGTCCTGTCCCTGTATTCTGTTTCCTACAGGCTTTTGAGGAGAGATCTATGCCTGGCATACAGGGCATTGTCAGACCCCACTCTGATGGATCTCCTGCATATCCACAAAACAAACAGCATCAGAATTATCTATTCAAAAGACTTAAACCTTGCCTGTTATATAAATAGGACGGGGTGTCTATGGATCAGGCTCCACATCCATGTGGAGCAGAGTTCCTCCCTAACCCAATTCAAGTGCAACTTGGATAATTGGATGGGGAACAGGAACTTCATTCCTGGTTTGGCACCTATGCCTCTAATGGACACAGGCAACCTGTAAATGGTTCATCTCCCTGGCCTCCACTTGTAAATGTTTCATCTCCCAAACTCCTGCTTACACTTATCAAGGGTATCAGAACTTGTCAGAGATTTGGGATGCATGGCTAGGCTTAAAAAGGCTATTGTGTTTGTTAGCCCAGTAAACACCTATGAATCTATGAACCTATAGAAAGGCAAATACTTGTACTTTGCTAATGCTTTGTCATGTATACCCAGACAAACAACAGAGCAGCGTGAAAATCAAACAGCAGACTTTGAAGTCATGGAAATCAGAAATGTTTCGTAATCACATCTTGACGAACTAAGAAATTACACAGCTTCAGACCCAGTTCTCTAGAAGCTGAAAAACATTATCAGTTAAAGACCAACCTAGTGCACATCACTAAATTCTAAAAATTTAAAACCCACCCAAATGGGGGCTTGGCTTCCCCACACCCCCCTAACTAAATATACCGACTCTGAGATTGCAGTACAGTGGAAAAAAGGGCAAATTCCCAATGATGGCCAACCGTTGCTTTTCCCTGTGAAAATGTTCAGTGATATGGCTGTTTAATGAATAGATGTTTCAACAATGTGGGTTCGACAAATAGCGATTTGGCAAAGTAGGTATTTGCTTAAATTATATAGACCCGAGCTCATCATTATGGCAGATGGAATCATCATGAAAGGTACAAAAATAGTAATTCCTAAAGCCTTACAAAAGGAATATATCAAAATCTTGCATCATTGTCACCAGGTACTGATTCAACAATAAGAAAGGTAAGAAGTATTGTATTTTGGCCTTCTATGTCTAAAGATATAGAGAAAGAAACTCTAGCATGTTCAATTTGCAACGGCACCAAACCGCATCAACAAAAAGAACCACTTCAGCTACACCAGATTCATGAATTACCATGGTCGATGGTATTTTTTTTTTTTAATGGAATGGTCAACATTACTTGATGTTAGTAGACTCTTAATCAAATTGGTTTGAAATTGACCTTCTTCCTAACTTGACATCCAGCACAGTCATTACAAAATTGAAGAGACACTTTTCTGTCCATGGTAGTCCGCACAAAGTCATGTCTGACAATGTTGCACAGTTTACTAGTCAGCAGTTCAATAAAGTTGCTGAGTCTTGGGACTTTGTTCATATTACCAGTAGTCCTGTGTATCCACAATCCAATGGGGTAGCTGAACATGCAGTTCAGAGTGCAAAACTTTTGTTGGAGAAATCCAAGAGATATGGTATCGATGTTTTTCTTAACTTACTCAATCTCAGAAACATTCTTTGAGATAATTTGCTTGATTCTCCTGCTCAGAGATTAATGTCCAGACAGACTAAAACAACTCTACTGATCAGTAAACAATTGTTAGTAAGAAACCTAAAGAACAACAGAGTGGTCAAGGCTCAACTTTTGAGAAAATGTCAGTCACAAAAGTTGTACTAAGATAAGACCAGTAAATCCTTTAGACTGAGTAGGAATCGTGTGAAGAACATTTGTGAGGAACTGAGATCTTACATCATACAATCAGAAGGAATGGATTTCAGACAGAATCAAAGATGTGTTACCTATCTCTGAACCAGTGATGCAGCAGATTGGCTTTGCTGATGACTCTAATTCCCAGGGTGACTCTACACCTGTTCGAATCCAAAAGGACAGTGTACTTCCTTCAAACAATTTTGAAGCGATCCCTGATGTTCCAGTTTTGAAAGAATCCTCGGAGACTGTCCCTGTTGCTAAACCCCGTCAGAATTTCTATGTTACCAGACTGGGTAGAATTTCCAGACCGAATCCAAAATACATAGCAACTTGGACTTGAACTCAGTTTTGTTTGTTGAAATGTTTATATAATGTCTAGCTCTAAAAATTTCTTTATTCTCCTATTTGCAATGTCGAACAAAATTAAAGAGGGAGGATGTAGATCAGTGTCTGTATTGAACCTAGTCAGCCACTGTAGTCAGAAAGCATGTGCATATAAGTTACTGAGCATGTGCGAGATCAGTGCCATTTTGTACAGTTATTCAATGTGAGTACAAGCTTGAATGGAGATGCACATGCGAGTATGTCTGAAGTAATGAGTAAGTCAGTAAAGATATTTTGATGTTTGAAGTATATGTTCCAGTAACAGCTCCTGATGTGTTTATGTACAATAAATGACTTGAATCCATCTCGTGCCTCAGTGTCTCATTTGAATACATGAGACATGCGACACACACTGCATACACTTTTCATTCAGAGTCCTCCTCTATACTTGGCATCTGTGGCTGGACGTTTGCCTCAGCTATTTTTTTTTTTTTTTTTTTTTTTGTAAACTCCTTCAGCTGCTTGGTTTTGTGCTGTAATTTCTTTTGAAACTTTGGAAAATGCTTTAAAAGGAAACATTCAACTGCCTGCTGTTGCCTGGTCTTAAATGGACGTTTGCACATAGATCATCCTTGGCCATGTCCCCATCATCTCCCAACTTCTTTTTTTTCTTTTATTTAAGTCCTCCAGTGCCTGGCCTGCATACAAATATATGTGTGATCCTTCAGGATAAAAAAAATTCTGAAAGCCACTGAATAAAACAGGTGCATCTCCTTGCACAACGTAATAAATTGCATTTCAATTGCATTTCGAATGGGTGTACTGCAAATGAACATTGTCAGCATACACCCCCCCCCTGGCTTCTCTCACCTTCTACACTGTCCCCTTTTTCCATAATATTGTTAATATTTCCTCCTTCTGCAAATATAATGAAAACTTTACCAAGATCGGTTACAGTTGTTTCTTGATCACTCCCGATAGGTAATTCACCCATGTGGTCACTCTATCCTTATGCTTTCCAGCTTTTTATCTACCCATTCTGGCAGGCATTTCTGCATAAAATTCACACGTTTTCCTTCCACTTGCTCTGAGATGGCAGAGAACCTAATATTGCCCCCACCTCAACCTATCTTCCAAGCCCACAATCTTTTGCAGCAGCTATTCACTAATCAAAGTGGATTTCTTCATTTTTGTCTTTCATCACCTCATCCGACCTTTGGAGAGATGTGGAGATGCACAATTAGGGTCCCTGAATGTGCTATCAAGGTCTCCTCCATCTTTATTTTTTGTTGGTAGCAGTTATAGTCAGTAAGTGAACTGCTGATCTTAACAATCTCAGCATAAATATGACCTACTTTATAGTCTCTAAAGGAATAGTCCTCTTCAGATGGAGGGGCCCTTTCTACTGTAGATTCTTGCTGTTCCTCCATGTGGCACTTCTTTTTTCACACATTGCTTGACTTAGTAGTGTCAGTTGAAGATTTCTGATGACTTTCTCTGCTGAGTTTTCTGGACATCATCAATGCTATTAACTAAATCAGTAGAAGAAGGTTATTGGCCCTTTGCTTAGTATAAGAGTTTACCCTGAGCAGAGCAGGGAGTACCATCTGCTATCTCTTTACTGCCATAACTAGAAGCCTGGTAGACTTAATTTTACTTCTTAGCAGTTTGTTTAGCTTGATAAATAAGTTTTTACACTGCTGTGAGCTGCATTTACTATTTTAGTTATGATTTTTTTTCCTTTTGTTGTACAAGCTGTTTATGGTAGGACTCCACTAGGGTGGTTTGCTTTTTGATTTTGTTTAGGGCTTATTTCTGGTAGGCATAGCTTTATCTATTTATCTATTAAAATGACTGTACAGAGTTTCCATGAACAATTCTGCATACTGCTGTGTTCCCAAGATTTGGAGAGGCTTGACATTTTGAAAGGGTTATCTCTTAATAACTGGAAGTTTGTCTTGGAATAGTACCTAAATGTTACTGGGTTTGTTGGGATCACAGAATTGATTTTTATTTTGAAGGAAACAGCTTTATGGTCTGTCCTTACCAGAGTGGACACTATACTGTGGGGCAGTATTCCCCCATATTTGTGAATCCCTCCTGGGAGTATGGACTATCTGGTCCAGGGTTTTTGTATTAACAAAATCAAGGAGTGTCTGGGCCTGCACATCTGGGGGTGATGTAGGATATCCAGTTTACAGAGAGGTAGTTAAAGTCAGTCATTAATATGGTATTGGGTTGAATGGTGAGTGTCTTCAGCAGCTCTATTTAGGAGCTATCCGTTTTGTGGGTCATAGAGGGTGACCTGTAATGATATGAAGGTGGACTCTGCCTATGGTAGTACAAACAAGGAGAAGTTAAAGCATGTCATTGTGTTGGGCCAACCTTGAAGTATGTTTGCTTTTGATGTAGATTGAGGCACCTCCACCTTTAATCCTTCCTGTACAGTAGCTGATCTAAATATTTGGAAGGCATTGTAGCTCTGTGCTGCTGATGTGCTGTCCACAGCTTTAAACCATGTCTCAGTAACTGCACAGATGTCCGAATTCTCCTAGGTGAGAAGAGCTTGCATGGATTGGAGTTTCTTGTTTAGACTCCTGGCATTGAACAGTAATAACTTTAGATTCCCTTGGGTTTATTTTGTTATATTGGAAAGTTTGCCAGTTTGGGATGGCCTAAAAAAGGCAATAAGGGGAAGACAATGTTTTAGCCAATATTTGAAAGCTTAGTGGGGACAGGTGCAGAACATACTTGTTAAAGCAATGTGGTCTGCTGGCCATATCCTCCCATGCTGACAAATGTTGTACCTCCTTAGAATGACACCAGAAGCTAAGCCAGTTATTGTCAGTCAATCTCAATGTCTTAGCACAAAGCTCAAGGACAAAGAAAAAATAATGAATGTCTAATAGGGCCCTTAATACTTATAAAGTTTTCATTAGTTTCCATTTTCTGATGGATATGAAGCCTTTGCACTTGCATGCATTTTCTGACATACTTAAACTCAAATTTCTGTCATTATTTAGTGTCCACATGCAGCAGATGCTGCCTGTCTTGTTTCTAAACACACCACTGAATGTAGGACACTAATATATCCTGAAATTAGTATCAATAACAGTTAAAACACACAAAAATGTCATGAAGTAAACTAATAGACTGTGCTCACCTAACTATGCAGATGGGGTGTAACACCAAAACATTTTCATATTCAGTAATTATGTCATTTGATTTTGCTGATTTTCTATTTTCAACTGTTGGCACAGAAAGGTGCATGCTGCATAGCCAACACTGAGGAAACCCAAAGGTCGTAGATTCATAGGTGAATGCTACGCTAACTGCCCTTCAGGTCATTTTAATCTTAGCTGATTATCCCATTAATTAAAATTATCCATACCTGATTCCATGGACTATATTTATAAACCTGGTCATTACCAACATGGGCAACCGGTGTTCCACACCAGAGGTCAGTTCCTCGTTGGTCAGATCCGACCACAAGCTAATCACCCTAGACATCCACATCCTGCCCCCACCCCCCATTATGGAAACCACCGTAAAAAAATTCTCCAAGGCCAACTTCACGCTTCTTAAGATAGAAGTGGCAAACTTCACAACACCCATGCAGACGGACAATAGAGGTACAACTGCTGAATCCTACGCAAATGCACTTTATAAGCACTTACATGAGTGCATGGATCATGCAATCCCTAACAGAACCAAGATGCTATCCTTCAAAAAAAGGAAGCCAATCTGGTGGTCCCCTGCCATAAACAAATTCTACAACAGAAGAAAGAAACTGTTGCAAAAAAGAGTAAAATCCCATGATTGGAAGAACTCCCTGGTCAGCCTCAGTAAGAAGCTGAGATCCCTCATAAAGTCCTCCACAGCTAGTTATGAAAACAAAATTGCCACTGATTCTAAAGACAACCACAAAGCATTCTATAGCTATGTCAAGAATCTCAATGGCAACACTCAGATCTGCTCTGAGTTACAGCACAATGGCACTAAATGTACAGAACCAACTGATATTGCTAACATCCTGGCAGACAGTTTCAGTGCTAACTTTACCCCCCTCTCACCCCCTAAAGGGCCCATCTCTATACCGGAAGACTGCAAACTTCCTGTAATCATGGCCGCACAGGTAAAAACCACACTCTCCAAAGCCAAGAACATGCTGTATCCATGAGACCTGACAACATCCCAGGCCGCGTTCTACATGAACTACAGAACAAACTGGCACCCCACCTAATTACCATGTTCAATCATAGCCTTACTTTGTGCCCACTGAATGGTGCACAGCAACAGTCATCCCACTCCACAAAGGGGGAGCCACCATGAACCCTGGGAACTACCGCCCCATTAGCCTGATGACTGTGGTCTGCAAGGCTATGGAACATATCATCATGGAATTTATAAACAATGACATTGGTAATCTCCAAACTCTGGGCCCCACCCAGTTCAGGTTTGTAAAAGGCAGATCATGTCTCCTAAACCTGATAGACTTCTTTGAAGCGGTCACCAAAGCCGTAGATGAGGGTAAGGTGGTTCACACAGCCTATCTAGATCTCACCAAGGCTTTCGACACCATCCACCACTCTGGAATTATAGATAAACTCACTAAACTAGGTATAAATCCCTATGTCAAAAGATGGGTTGCCAACTAGCTCACTGACAGAACCCACACTGTGAAAGTAGCAGACTCCAAATCTGACTTCAGACCAGTGACAAATGGAGTACCACAGGCTTCAGTCCTGGGTCTTTTCCTGTTTGGTATCTACTTCTCTGAAGTACAGGCTAACACAGAAGGTCTTTGGCTAATGAAGTTCGCAGATGACTGCAAATTAGGAGCCATAATCGAAACTCCTAACAATGTGGACATCCTACGAAAAGGCCTCACTGAGACATATGCCTGGTGTCAAAGCCATGGCCTCAAGCTCAATGCCAAACAGTGCATTGTCATCCCTTTTGGTAAAAACTCTGTACCCATAAACTACCACATAGGCGGTAGTCTACTTAACACCAAAAGTGTGATGAGGCCTTGGGACACAGGTGGAGAGTAGTCTCTCCTTTGATAATCACATCGCCACAGTAGTCAGGAAATCCTTCTTTGTGGCACACCTCATCACAAAAGGTTTCTCATCCAGGAAAAAAAAGGTCATTGTTACTCTCTACTCATCACTCATTAGACCCATTATAAAATACAGTGCCCCTTTTGGTATATATCTCACAAGAAATCTACAACAACTGGAAAGGCCACAGAAATACCTCACAAAGAGGATTACCGGCCTCAAACAGATGCCCTACGCAGACTATCTAAAAAACTCCAGCTTTACTCCGTCGCATATCGCCTACTCAGAGGCGATCTTTGCCTAACATACAAAGCTATGTCAAACCCAGAGCTGTTGGACATGCTCCACTTAAAGAAATCCCAATCCCTCTGAGCTACACGCTCTAGGGACCTAAACCTTGTCACAACAATAAACAGAACATGCTGTAGGGATAGATTCCTGTCCCAGAGACTTCCCATACTCTGGAACAAACCACCTATCTATAAACAAAGCTCCTCATTAGCACTCTTCAAGAAAAATCTTGATGATTGGATGGGAGATAGGAAATTCACCCCAAGGATCACTTCTGTGGCTCTGCTTGACAGGGGCACAGGAAAATATTTGTTTTGGGTGGCGAAAGCCAGGGTACCTTTTTGGCTAGGCTTATATAGGCTCTAGGGCCAATAGTCTAGCACCTACCAATGCACTTATGAAGTACATGTGGGACAATAATCAGCTCTAGGTGAGATAGTGATTACTTCCAGGGAACACCATTGAGTATTTGTAGGTGTCATATTGTAGGAAAAGGCTTTAGGTGTTGCCTCAGTTCATAAGTAGTACAAGGTGAGTCCTGGGGTACATTTTCTCATTCCCATCAGAGATCCAGTCTATGCTTGAAGAGGGACAAGGATGAACTTTGCTTTATATGGAGGACTACCTGTTTCAGAGTAGTGATAGCCTCTAATAGATGTACCTTTTTCTCCAAACTGTTCTGTTTAAGTTACAGAAAAAGTTCAGGTCCCTGGAATGAGTATTTCTGATGATGACTGACTTGTAGATATGCAGTAGGTCCATCAGTATTGGGTCAGAAGATGCCTTATAAGCCAGACACAGGTCCTCTGTCAATAGCATGTAGGTTACCAAATACATTGACAGAGCTTTGAGCTGGTCCATGTAGGACTTATGTTTTAGGCCATGTATACTCTTTGTGAGGAGCCTCTCTGTTCATTCAAGTTGCTGCATATGCCTGATTAGATAAATGTCAGAGATGGCATTGTACTCAGTGACTGGCCTGATGAGAGGCGAGTAGAGTAAAGGGGAACAATGACAAATCTGGACCTGGAGGCTATCACTTTGCTTATAAACTGCACAATACAGAATCTTGCCATTGTGGACAACTTTTTGTCAAATGTTACATTACTGTCCACATAAGTTCCCAAATCTCAAATGACAGGGTCAACTCTTAAAAGTGCATTGTCAATGTGATAATTTCCCAGGGCAACGGGTTTCCTAAAGGATACAATAATGCACTTTCTGGCTTTTAGTTTTAGTCCATGGCTCTGCCACCAGTTATTTGTTTGGGGGAAGCCTTCTTGCAGAATGTCTGAGTAAATTCGGAATTCTTTTCAAAGATAGTCTCCACTCAACTCTCCCTCTATATCCAGCAGTACCACCTGCTCTCCTCCAAACAATATGGATTCTGGCCTGGACAAAGTACTATGACAGAACTTTGGTCCCTAACTGATGACATCCTGTTAAACTCTGATAGTGGCCTCCTTACAACTCCCTTATTTATAGACCTGACAAAGGAATTCTACCTCAGTGATCACTATCTTCTCCAAAACAAACTTACTGAAATTGGTATTAGTCCAGATGCCACTCTCTGATTTAAAAACTTCCTCACTGATAGACAATTAAAATAGGACCCTCCCAATCAGAATCTGCACCTGTTACCAAAGGTGTGCCACATGGATCCATTTTTGCCTCCTCCTCTTCTCCATATTCATTAACAAACTTCCTTGTGACCTCCTCCATCTCCCACTTATACTATATGCCCATAACATGGTCATTTACCGATCAGGTCACTCTCACATCAGCATTCAATGGAAATTCCAGTCAGATGTACATGAGTTCCACCGATGGCTCATAAACCATAAACTACTTCTCAACCCCACCAAGACCAAAACTATGCTTTTTGGAACTCCACAGAAAATTCAACAAGCACCTGACTCTTTAACTATCTTTGATCTACACAACCATGTGACAGAGATAACCTCCACCATAAAATATCTTGGACTATGGCATGATCAGTCACTAAACTTCCATTACAACACAGACAAAGTGAAAGCCAAAATAAATTCCCTCCTCTTCTGGGTTAAATAGATCTCCCCTTTTCTATCCTAACTAGCCAGGGCAGTCATTGGCAAGGGGGTTCTCAAACACTCCAACTTGAATTATGGGCTCCAAAGTTTTGCATCTGTCTCCAAGAAAAACACTGCCACACACCAGACTTTCTCTAACGGTATTAACTGATTTGTTACAAACTCACCTCCCAGTGAGCATCATTGTATTTACCCTAGAAAAATCCAAATGGCTACACATAAAACAAAGATGTAACCTACCTTTTGGATCCTAACTCTGCAAATTACTACATCTCCACACATTTACTCCCCTTACAGCTAGATCTCACAAACAAAACTCCTCATACAACCTGAGATGCTACTCACAAGCCACACTAAGTCTCATTACCCCTAGAACCAAATGCCACAGCACTGCAGGCTTTCTTCTCCCAGGTAACTGTCTTTGTCAAGCTCTCCTTGTTGACATTAAGGAAATCAACATTTATTCCAATTTCATAATGCAACTCAAAAAGCATTTCTTCATCCAAGCCAAATGCTCCTGCTACAACACAGGACATATCACCTAACCTATCTATTAGAGATAGTCTGGTGTGTGGCACTTGCTTCAAATATTCCCTTAGAGCTAGCTGGTTTCTCAGTAGTAGCACTAAAATCTGAATCCCTGTGACTAGCACTTGCTCTAGAACCTGCTGGAAAGCACTAGGAAGCCTTAAACTGATACAAGCACTCAACTCTCCTTGTTAATAAGGAGAAATTAATCGTAGGCACTAAACAGCCTACAATTGCAAAGTACCTTGCAAAGGTAAGGGAAAACAGCTCTTGTACTTTATCAAAAAAGCACCTAAACAGGCATGTCCAAGGGTCAGCTTCCAGTGATTTTTCCTATTCACCTGGTGAATCTGGGCATACTGGGCAATGCAGCAACTGCCTCATGTACACAGACAACCCTCTCCTCCTACCACCCAGCACTACAACCTGTGAGAGATGCACTTACATAGCCAAACTGGAAGCAAAGCTCTCTCCAGCCAAGATTGTGCTAGACAGTCAAGAGGAGAAGATTTAACACCTGCACTACACCTCAAGCAACACATAGCCCTTCAAAACCCACACCATCAACACCCAAACATAGCAACACTAAACCCACATATGCGGAGGCCCTTAACATTAAAATGCCAAGCAACAAGAACCTCCAAAGCTGAAACACAAACAAATACCAGTCACAACCAAAGGGACACATAGCTCACAAAACCAGTGTACCACCCAACAATAACTCCTAAGGCAAGACAACGTACCCAACGCTTTAGACATTAGGTGACTTTATAGTCAGGCTTATGCTGTGCTGATGAGGTCATAACAAGGCTGAAATATGCATATCCACAGCTAGTGGGGTTTGGCTTTATTGGCCTGAAATTGTCCATTAAAATGACGAAACAAGTCATGGGCATTCAGAATCACCAATTAGCTGAAACACCTGATGTTCATAAGGATCGTTTGCCTATATCCCATGTGCCTGATACAAGAGGTGTGGGAGGTCACTCAGTGCAGTTCTAGCTTTGCTGGAGTTTTCATTTTGTTTTTACTGATTGTTTTTTCAGTGACCTTCTCACTCATTGTTTCAATTTGTTGTTTGGGATATTTTTGCAGTGACCCTAATGATAATGGACATTAGCTGGGTATAACACCCCTGTGTTTCTTCTGCTTAGTTAAACACTCTGCTTGTGCTGTGCTGATGAGGTCATAACAAGGTCGAAATATGCATATCCACAGCTAGTGGGGTTTGGCTTTATTGGCCTGAAAGTGTCCATTAAAATGATGAAACAAGTCATGGGCATTCAGAATCGCCAATTAACTGAAACACCTGATGTTCATAGGGGTCATTTGCATACATCCCATACGCCTCTGATACAAGAGGTTTGGGAGGTCAATCAGTGGAAGTTCTAGCTTTGCTGGAGTTTTCATTTTGTTTTTACTGATTGTTTTTTCAGTGATCTTATCACTTATTGTTTTAATTCCTAGGTAATCTGGAAAAAAATATAAACTGATCGGAAGGGCATGGATCCCCATAGAGCTGTGGGGGCCAGGTGGTCACATAAATCACCCCTATTATAATCTGCTATTGCTGACAGATGTGTCAGGGCTTAGCAATGTCTCTCCTTAAAATTTAGTTGACTATTCTTTATCTCTGTCACAGTAAGCTGATCCACCAACAGCCATCTGAAAAAGCTTGTTTCGTCTTGATTTATTCTCATATCTGGTAAAACAGATAAACCAGGTTGTGAAATGATGCGATAACTTATTGACAACAATCATGCAGCTGCTCAGTCCTTCTTATTCTTAGTTACTCGGATGAATATCGTAATAGTTTTTCAGAAGAAAAAAGTATGAGGATGAAATCAAGCAGTATGAAGAGAAGAAACATATGACAGTTGTGAATGAGTACCCAAAAGGGGAAGCACACCTAAGCACTCTTGAAATGAAGGGGGGGGAGGCTTGTTTCACTACTAGCTGGATTACTTATCACACTTATATTCATTTTTGGAACACCAATCCAGTCACAAACCTCCCTTACTAAGAAAGTCATTGTGATTGACACAACAAAGAAAACAGCAATCTCAAACAGGTTCACAGTTACCAGGAGACCAGCCAGGGGGAGGCAGGACTTCATAGCTCATCTGGAAGCTAAATAAACATTCAAAGCTGGAAGTCAAGTTCAAGGAAGAAACCTGCATTGCTAGTGAAACATGAATTAGAAGATTTGAATACAGTAGAAATTTTTCTGTATATTTTTTGTACAAAATTAGGGGGACTTTATAGAAACAAAACATTCCTCACAAATAGTATCAGAGCAAAAATAGCACAAACCCATCTCACCTCCATACTTTTATATGCATCTGCCGTACTCACCAACCTCAAAAAGTCAGAAATATCCAAACTTGATACCTGTTTTAACAAAATTGCACAATTCGCAAACAACAGCCCCTACAAAACTCACCATTGCAAAGCCCTGAAACAACTAAACTGGCTTGAACTCCCCAATCTCCTTCTCTATAACCAACTCATACTAACCTATAAGATACTGTACCACCCCAAAAAAAAAACTTGCATTACAAAACCTAATACACTATCATACCAATACTAGAGTTCTACGCACCAACAACAAACCACTTCTTAAGATCACTAAGTCCAATAACTCTGCAGGGGCCTCCCTCTATTCTAACTATATCGCTACAAAATGGAACTCTCTGCCCATTAACATAACAGCCGCAACATCCTTACCTCAGTTCAAGAAATCTCTAAAAACACACGTACAAACTAACCAGGTTTGCCATTGTGACACCCCAGGCTAATTCTACTCTGGCTCACCCCTAGATAACTCTCTTAGTCAATTCTCCTCCCTCATTTTCATTCATTAGATTTCTCTTATTCTTTTTAGTCTCACTTCTCTAGCTTCACCACTCTTCCAACTCTCATCTCCCTCCTCCAAATGATGATAATTATGGGTCTATATTAGAACACCGAACTTTTAAAATTTCGAGTGTTCTAATATCGAACCCTATAAATCGAAAATTTAAAACATTGAACATACAGAACAGCAAATTTTTTACTAGGGAAAAAATTTGCTGTTCCAAAACACATACACACAACACAAGCACAGCAAACAAACAGCAATCCACACACGTACACCTAAACTCTTACACCTACCCTACACTGAACTATACATACACCACTAACTATCCATTTGCCTTAACCCAAACTCTAACCCTAAGGTCCGTCACTATCGCACAGTCACCTCACCCCTGCCCTAACCCTCACGTCCACACAATCGCACACTTACCTAAACCCGACCCGTAACTTTCCACCACAGCACTGAAAATACCGAAGCAACAGAAATGGACAACCAAATTCTTTCCCAAGGAAAAAATTTGGTTTTCCGTTTCTTTGATATTTTCAGCATTCGCTGAAAACGGGTCGATATTAGAACACTCAAAATTTTGAATGTTCGGTGTTCTAATATAGACCCTATAATTATGTATACTCTATAATATCATATCATTCTGGATATTTCTACTGATGCACAGCTCACTCAATAACTCTAGCTTAATCATTTATGCTTTATTCTTATGTAAATATATCTCTACTGATGTACAGCTCACTGAAGAATCTTAACTTAATTTTGTTATTCCTATTCTTATGTAAGTGTATGTAATTCTTATCATTTAATGAATTAGTCGCATGTGCTGTAACTACAGCTTTTCTCCCCGGGCCTCCGTGGAAAAAGGACTTGTGTCCAGTCGGACTTTCCCAGTTAACAAATGTAAAAAAAAATAAAATAAATAAATAAATAAAATAAATGTATAACCTAAGGCCTTTTACTTTTTCTAATGAACCGTTAAATAGCACCCCCCCCCCCCCGAGCTTATATATAATAACTATATGGTCACACAAAGTAAAGTATATTCCCAAAACCAAGAAATCTCTGCCATACATACTTAGAAACCATTTTGGCAGTGCTTTCTTTGTTTTGGGGAATTTCTTACTTTGTGTGATCATGGAGTTATTATTTATCTACCTATATACATCTAAAGATATATATATATATATATATATATATATATACTTTGTTTGTCAAGTGACATATTTATCAGAAGCAAGAAGTTCAAACTACATATAAAGTGCATTGAGGTAGGAATTTGTGTGAGTGTTTATGGTTTAGGGTTAGAATAAGAGCAATTAAGTGTATAGATTTGTGTGGGTGTGCATATGTGTTTGTGCATGTGTGAGTGTTTGTTGATTAATATTAGAGTAGGAGCTATGTAAGTAGATACTTTTGGTGGTGGTGGTGTGTGTGTGTGTGTGTGTGTGTGTGTGTGTGTGTGTGTGTGTGTGTGTGAGTGTTTGTTGATTAATATTAGAGTAGGAGCTATGTAAGTAGATACTTTTGGTGGTGTTGTGTGTGTGTGTGTGTGTGTGTGTGTGTGTGTGTGTGTGTGTGTGTGTGTGTGTGTGTGAGTGTTTGTTGATTAATATTAGAGTAGGAGCTATATAAGTAGATACTTTTGGTGGTGTTGTGTGTGTGTGTGTGTGTGTGTGTGTGTGTGTGTGTGTGTGTGTGTGTGTGTGTGTGTGTGTGTATGTGTGTGCCTGTATGCGTGCAAGTGTTTGCTGCTAAGGGTTAGTGTAAGGTAAATGTTTGGGAGTGTGTGAGCGAGTCCGTCGAATGTCAGTTTGTTCAACACTGTTGAATGTTGTTGAGTGAAAATATGAGTGTTTGCAGGTTAGGTTTACAATAACGGCTATGTTAGGGAATAGATGCAGTATTACGTTTTTTTTTTTCTTCAGCAACAGAAGCACTTCATTCTCAAAATAAAATAATACAACTTATGGAATCCCCATGCATGGTACACTTTTTCTCTAGTTGATGGCTGAGTCTTAGATTCAATTAAAAATGTTCTCAGAGATTGACAAACCATTAAACTACTAACTTTACTAGCTCCTTGATATTGATCTGACATTGGCAGTTCTATTTTATCCATTTATTTAGTTTGTCTACCTGGGCAGTACAATGATCACAACAGAACATTCGCAGGCACAGCACAGGTGAAGAAATTCACAATAAATAAATGAATACATACATACATACATACATAAATGAACACATAAAAATAAATTAAACAGAACTAATTCACAAACACAGAGTAATCACTGATGGTACAGAGCACATCAGACAACTGCAACAATGAGCAAATATTATAAGCAGAGGAGAAGAACAAATTTGGATTCATTTTAGAAGTAAATATGGGAGGTAAGCAGCAGGTGAGAACAGAGGGTGGAAGGAGAAGTGATGTAGGTGAGGGAGGAGTTTGGTGACATGCTCAGTGGAAAAGCACTTGTTCTCGGATTTTTGATGGAGATGTATTTTGAGTTGTGGTATGAAAGTAGGTAAAGAGGCAATTACTTTTAGATATTTGGTGGGATTGGTATAATTGCTATGGTATTTATCTTACAGACTCAAGGTGCAGGGTTTGATTCTCACACGGGGTAATTGGCTGGGCTTGAAATGGCCCACAAGAGTAGTTAGCTTAGTACTAACCTATGAACCTTTTGTTCAGGAGGTGGTATAATGGTTTAAGTTTTTACCTCACAGTCACAAGGCAAAGGCTTTGATTCTCACCTTTGAAAATGAAATCGGATATACTTAAAATGGCTCACATGGGCAGCTAGTCTAGTACTTGTCTGTGAGCCTGTGAATTGTGAACCATCTGTTGAGTGGGAGGTTGGCATAATGGTTAAGGTGTTTACCTTACAAATGCTAGGTCTAGAGTTTCATTCTCATATGGGGCAATTGGGTAGGCTTAAAATGATCCCAAAGGGCAGTTCTATGAACCTGCAAACCATTTTGGTCAGCTACGTACTCAGAAACAGTTCCAGTTATATGGACCAGTTCATTTTGGGGGAGGTGGTCTGGATATTTATTTATTTGCCTGATGATGCTATTATTTCCCTAATAGTACATGATTTTAAACAATACATATAGTCCACTTTGGCAATACCAGTAATTGTGCTATCCAACTTCTGTCAGCATACACACATGCAATACTCTCAAAATAAGTTAGAAAGTGACATTGCTGCAGATTTTTGTATCTTTTTTTTCTTGAAGGCAGTGTACCACGTATGCAAACAAACTGATGTGGAAGTTTCACTTTAAGTTTTAAAAAAATACTACTGTTAAATAAATACTTACTATCAGCTTGCTGTAGTTCACTTGTAAACTAGGCACAAAATCCTGAAACCAGATGTAAAATACAGGTTGTTAAACATTTACACATGAACATGCAATGAAATATTTTACAGAGCAAATTAAATGAATCCATAGAATAATGCTACAAACATAAAGGCATATACATGTTATCTGTATATTATGTGTATGCAATGTTTATTTAGTCAAGTCAACAAAAGCAATCAAATAACTGTATAATATATATATATATATATATATATATATATATATATATATATATATATATATATATATATGGGTTTACTATCATAACTCCGAAACGCATTTGGCTGAAATGTGCTTATAACGATTCATAAAACTGAAAACTGACTATACTGATGTCTGTAATGTGGAATACGCATATCAATATGTGAATTCAACATCATTCAACGTGAATAACATGCAGCCCTACACTGCACCATACATAACTTGAAGATTTTGCAGGGGGGCAAGCCCCCCTGCACCTCTGTGGGGGCCGCACCACCCACACCCCCTGCATAATATATATTCTAACTCCGAGATCGCACTACAGTGGGGAAAAAGTTAGAATTCCCGATCCCCACTGTACTGCGATCTCTAGGTCAATGACCGAACTCATGTTTGCAAATGCACTGAGTATTCACTGAAACAAACCTCGCACAAGGTAAGGATGAGCAACACAATTCAGCCATATGACATTCGACTACCTGTGGTCGCCAAAATCACCCTCGGCAATTTGATAGTAAACCATATGTGTGTGTGTGTGTGTGTGTGTGTGTGTGTGTGTGTGTGTGTGTGTGTGTGTGTGTATATATATATATATATATATATATATATATATATATTTATATATATATATATATATATATATATATATATGGTTCCACTTGAAAACATCGAAAACCCATAACATTTAAATTCATAACATCTAAACCACAACATCTAAAACCCAAAACATCGAATTTCAAAACATTGAAAACTACAAAGCAACTATAAATAACATCCCACAGAGGTTTTACTACGTTTATGCAGGGGGGCAAGCCCCCCTGCGCCCCCCCCATGTGGTGGTCTCCGCCCTCGCATCCCCTGTAAATTAATCGATAGCGCTACATTGGGGAAAAGTTAATTTTCTAACCCCACTCGTAGTGCGACCGGAGTTGGTATATTTAATTCACGGGGGTGTGTGGGGGGGGCTTGCCCCCCTGCATAAACGTAGTAAACAGTGTGTGGGATGTTATTTATGGTTGCTTTGTAGTTTTCAATGTTTTGAGATTCGATGTTATGAGTTTTAGATGTTTTGGATTTTTGATCATTTGGTCTCTCTGTTTTGAATTTATATGTTATGAGCTTTCGATCATATGAAGTGGAACCATATATATATATATATATATATATATATATATATATATATATATATATATACATACATACATACATGCATATATACAGAGAGAGAGAGACAGGTGCAAAATCTTTATCTTAACAAAAGTAAACAACCCCAGCAGGATCTATTCCACATAGAATATAATGGGAAAAACTCCCATACAAAATATAAAACAAACTGTAAAAATGCAAAAAAAAAGTCAAATGAAGTAGAACACAAACACATAACTCCACAAGCAACAAAACAAAACCCAGAAACTAATATAACATAAAAGTGCACACCATTCCTTCAACAGGGACAAAAACAGCAACATTTTAAACAATTACAAAAAGCTATCATGGGATTCAGAGAATGTTTTTCTGCCAACGTTAATTACATGATGGAGTTTGGACAATTAGTGTAACTGGCAGAAATTCTGATTCAGAAACAATATAAAACTGCAATAAGAAATGTTATTAGCAGCTCACTACCATGTCTCTGAATCAAACACTACACCATCAAATGTGGCAATGTTAGTACTTTCTCTAGAAATGAATGTATCATGGTAGCAAAGACATCCTCTTCACACACACAGGCAGACAGATATAATTGTGATCCCCTACCTAACTCTCTTAGTTAGCTCCCCAAACACATACACATTCATTCAGCCTCATTTATGCCCCCTGCCGATATGCATACACATCACCACACATATACAGCTTGATACACAGCTAACCCCATGGCTTCACTGGAGTTTTCTTTTCTAGGCATACTCCCATAGGTGTGCCTGCATGACTGATGTCATTCACTTTTTTCCTAGCATAACATTTTCATTTGGCTAAGTAATTTGGGACCTGCAAACATTTCTGGTGGCGAGCACATGGCTAATTAGTATTAGAAACTTTTGTGCCGTTGGACAACCACATTAGTATACAGCTTTGCCCATGGGACCACTTGCCTTGCCAAGGCCCTGCGAGGAGAAAACCTCTATAGTAGTGCAGTCAAAGAATTGGAAAGGCTTAATGTGATGCACAAACCTTCCAATGTAAGGCATCCATATCTTGCTAAGCCTTTACAAATGTCAGGACTAAATTACACATTATCAACACATAAAATCTACCACTTAAATAAAGCTTTAAAGTCATACAACTCGAATCTATAAATCTAAAACACTATTAAAAAAGATAAAAAAGTTTCAGCACACAGTCACACTTAACAACAACCAGCACCACAGCAAAAACCAGTACCACCATCTACACAGCAAATAAAGTAAGCAACTACAACCACAAAAAAAAATCACACATAACATCAGCTAAGCAAACAAATGCTAGAAATGTAGAAAAATAGTTCAATCATACTTGACAAAATGCAGTAGTAAAAAGTCAGCATGATCTCCAGGGTGCACTGGCATGTCAGCATGATCTCCAGGGTGCACTGGCACATGTCAGCATAGTCTCCAGGGTGCACTGGCACATGTCAGCATGATCTCCAGGGTGCACAGCTACATGTCAGCATGATCTCCAGGGTACACTGGCACATATCAGCATGATCTCCAGGGTGCACTGGTACATGTCAGCATGATCTCCAGGGTGCATAGCCACATGTCAGCATAATCTCCAGGGTGCACTGGCACATGTCAGCATGATCTCCAGGGTGCACAGCCACATGTCAGCATGATCTCCAGGGTGCACTGGCACATGTCAGCATAATCTCCAGGGTTCACTGGCGCATGTCAGCATGATCTCCAGGGTGCACTGGCAAATGTCAGCATGATCTCCAGGGTGCATTGGCACATATCAGCATGATCTCCAGGGTGCACTGGCACATGTCAGCATGATCTCCAGAGTGCACTGGCACATGTCAGCATGATCTCCAGGGTGCACTGGCACATGTCAGCATGATCTCCAGGGTGCACTGGCACACGTCAGCATGATCTCCAGGGTGCACTGGCACATGTCAGCATGATCTCCAGGGTGCACTGGCACATGTCAGAATGATATCCAGGGTGCACTGGCACTTGTCAGCATGATCTCCAGGGTGCCCTGGCACATCAGCATGATCTCCAGGGTGCACTGGTACATGTTGTTGCTGAGTGTGAAGCACCAGGGATGAAAAACAACAGTTGCAATTCTCTCCAAGAAAATAGTAGATTGCTGTCTGCAGGTGAACAAAATGGCAGCTACTTGAGATGGCGGAGTTTAAGTATCTTGGGGTCTTGTTTATGAGTGAAGATTTAGGGGATCCAGGGACTGACACTGGATGGGTGCAATAGTAGGCGTATATTATCACTATACTTGCCTGTGATGGGGAAACAAGAAGTGAGTCACTGGATCATTCAGTTGGTATCCCCAACTTCATCTACAGCTGTGGGCTTTGGGTAGTGCCCAAGAGGATGAAACTGAGATTACCGGCAGGTGAAATGTGGTTCATTCACCACATAGCTAGACTCACTCTCTGTGATAGAGTGAAGAGGTCTGCAATTTGGGTGGATCTCTGAGTATAGCCCCCTGCTCTTCCATATTGAGGGTAGTCAGCTGAGATAATACGGATACCCTGTGACAATGCCACCTTAGTGCTTCCAACAGGCAATAGGGGGGTGCAACCTGGAGATCATGCCCACTGGGAGGAGGCCTAGAGTATACCCAGGACATATTGTAGGGATTATATCTCTCATCTTGCCTGGAAACTCCTGAGGATCTCACAGGTTAAGCTGGAGAATATTGCTGGGTAGAGTGACCCCTCACATGACAAACTATTTAAAAAAATGCCTGAATTAATGAATAGATTTATTTTTAATTGAGTAAACCCACTATGCACAAGATCCTCTCTTCAGGGGGGCTATTATGTACTGCCTTGTTAAGATTTTTTCCTTATACCTTTTCTCCCTGCTGCTGGTGACCATTAAGATTTTCCCAAATGAACTCAAGCCCATTCATTTCCTAGAGGTAGGGATCACTCTCAGACCCACTAGAGTTAGAGCTGTAAGGAGGGGACATCATTTAATCAGCCATGAAGGTTGCTTGTGTCCTCTCTGTCATCCTAGCAATTAAGGCCTTTTTACTTATTTGACCTAACTCTCCTTCTGAGTTAGAGGGATGCATGACTAAAATCATAGCAGGAGTCCACAACCCCTTTCCCTACACAACTGCATAATTTCATACACTTGCTCATGAAAGGCTGCTCTCCAATGGAGGCTTGGAGGAGGACATACATGACCCCACCTGCCCCTTCCCCTAAATGGCTGCTATAGCCTGTGACCTTCTCTACCCCTTCCTCCAAAATGGGGACACCCAACATTCCAGACAGCTTCATTAAGCTCCTGATCTGCTAATCGAACTCAGGTTACCTGGATCTTCATCAGGGCTTAATCTGTCTCTCTCTGCCATTGGAGAATACTGCAAGGTTAGGTGATTTGCTTAGTAGGAAAATGAGGCTGTGGGAATCAAACACAGGACTATAGATTGAAGTTTGTTACCACTTTACAACCTTCAATATTCATAATTAACTGCTAGAGTTTGTAGTGTAGTGTGTGTATGTATAATGGATAAGCTATCAAGAAAGAACAACAGTGATGAAAGGAGGTTGGGTTTGGCATAATAATTAAGGTCTTCACTTCACATACACTGGGACAAAGGTTTGATTCTGGCCTTGAGTAATTGGCTAGGCTTAAAATGGTCCTTAGGGCAGATAGCCTAGTATTCACTTATGAACCAAAGGACAAGATGGATTAGGTGTTTTGTGTAATGGACATCAGTTTGGTTAAGGTACCTTGGAGAAGGGGCCAGAAGTGTGACCTGTAGGAGAATGGGGGCAATAATGATGAAATTCAGGGAGTTAGAACTGACAGTAAGGGCTGTCAAACAATGTGTCTTCGGCATGGAAGAAGGGCTCATGACATTGGTAGAATAAGACTACATGGAGGGCAAATTATTAATTTGTTTTCTGGGTTAGAGCACTGATCTCAGTGGGCCATTTTCAGACATAGCCTGGAAGCAGTGTCTGGTTAAGTGACTTACTCAGCGTCACAAAGTAACGCAATGGAGTCTGAGAGAATCAAACCTTGCACCTCTGGACCACAGGAAACAGCTTGTTAATAGCTCCTTAATCCCCTAAGCCAGCTGCCAGACACTGGAGTAGAGTATTTACAAGCAGGCAGGAATGCCAACAAGGCCATGAGAACATGTATTTGAGGGGTGGAGTAGATACCAACAGGGATGGCAGAGGTGAGGGTAATGGCAAAAGGCAGATGATTAGAAGTGAATCTGAAGGGACATAGCCAATAGATAGTCAATCAGGAAAGGAAGAAGCAACACAGGGGCAAAATATGTCAGAGGAAGATAATGGGACAGATGTTGAAGGAGGGACCACAACTGCAGGAAGATGCAGGATAATGGGAGAAGAAGGCAGAAGTCGGGATATTAATGTCAAGCAGGATATGAAGATGGAGAGAGAGAAAGAGAGTGTGGATCACTGCAAGAAGCACAACTACATGGTGGAAAAAGTAGATACAATGTAGGGTCTGCAGGTAAATCAGGCAGGAGGAGCACTGGACAGAGAAGGACCAGCACAGGTAGGGTAGGACAGAGGAAAATAAAAGCAGGCAGCTCAGTTGGGACGGAGGGATGATAGTGATCAAAACAATGGCTGAGTTCTAGTGACTGTTGCTTCTGTCATGAAAGGCAACAGATGAGGGGAAACCATCTAGCTGTAGGAACAGTCTCTGGGATGACTTTTGACAGAACAAATAAAGACGTATCAGGACAGTTGGGAGGCGGGTTACTAATGAAGATTGTATCTGAGCTGAATTATCACCCAACAACACATTTCACACTATGAAGGTGGTAATGTTTTTTCGAGCTCTGGTTTAAGTAATCATCTTTTGGGTCTTGACTTTTACCCAGTAGGTTATCATCTGAAACTTGTAGCTTAGTCAATGTTTTCTGTTTTTTTTGTACACCTTCACCCTGAGAACGTAAATTACTCCAGATACTAGGACACTGTTAAACCAGCTAGAATTCATTTGTCTCAGCCTTTTTGTGAAATGCCAAATTAATGTTAACTTTCTCTTAGTTTTATCATTATTCTTTCCTCTTTCTATAAAACTAAAAGATTTTTTGGATAATTATCACATTTAAACTTCTGCTTGTGTTGCCTTTCATACAACAGCTCAGCAGTATGTTACTTACTGTCACTTTGCAACAGAGAAAATAAAACAAGCAGTTTGGACGTAAGGTATCTGACCAATAACAACTGTGAAAAATCTACAGATCATAAATGGTATATTTCTATACTTAACAACAGACAAATAACCGTCTGATCACTCAGAACCTCATTCTTTTCACTTGACAATCCTTAAGAAAGTTTCGTACATCCGAGAAGGAATAATGAATGTCACGTTTGAGTAGTAAGCCTTGAGTATGCAAAAGCTTTTTTTACATGGCAAACAAAAATACAAAATGTCTGGATGCAATGAATTAGCATTATCTGTCCATCCTGTCTTAATACACAGTACCTGCAGTTCAGAATCTTCCTTAAGCATGTTTTACGTTCCCATACCTTTTCTACAGGCATAGGTAATTGAGGAACAGTACATAGGATGTCTAGATATTTCTTAAATAAATCTTCTTTACACTCATGTTCTAACTGGGTACTGGCAATGTGTGCCAGGGCCAGCCACTCAACAGTGTAAAATTGTCTCCAGATGATTAAGTCACATTGACTAATGTTGCCAGAAAAATGGGCATGGGTATTTGTTGGTGATACGTGGGTTGAGGATCTGGCCTACTCTGATGTATGCCAGGGACCCATGTTAATTGTGGGAGGTGTCTGTGAGCCCCTACTGGCCAGTTTGTGCCCACAGTAAGGCCCAATAGCCTTGGATCAATAAGCTATTAGTTAGCTGATATCCATTTGCCCAGCTTGGGTTACCTGGGATAGCTCTGTTGATTGAAAGCTGGACATAAAACCAGTCATCCTGCCAAACATGAACTAAGGATTGCTATACTCAGTTTAGGTTCACTATGAGAACACAGCTTGGAAGTGGATGACATGATGGTAAGGAAGACATCTTTTGTTTCTGTGAGACAAGATAGAAGTGCAGTGCAACAAAGCCACTGTCTTGGTATCCAGAGTCTACTACTCAGTGGGGAACAGATTATAAATGGTGTGGGAATTGTGGTGTGGAAGTGACTTCAGAAGACAGTGAGTGATGTCATCAGAATTAGTGACAGACTCATTCAGTCAGACTCAGCTGTATGGACAGGACAGTATGTATAATCTCAGCATACATCCTGTAGCTAGGATGTGATAGTGAGGAAAAAAGTGTATTTGGGAAGTAGTTGCAGGACCTACTAGATAAAGCAGGACAATATGAGTTGATAATTGGGGACTTAAATGCACATATTGGAATAGACAAAACAGGATATGAGGGCTTCCTGTTTCCACATGGGTAGGGTAACAGGAATAAATAGACTTATGTCTGGCAAATAGCTTGATGATGACCAGCTCATAGTTCAACAAGAGGGACAGTCACAAGATAACATACAAGGGTGGCCAACATGCAACTCCAATAGACTTTCTCCGAGAAAGGAAAGGACAGTGGAGTAGAATCAGCAACTACAAAGTCATCCCCATTGAAACAGTCAGCTCACAGAATAAACCACTAGTTGCCACAATCAACTGTTAAAGTCAGAGAAGGCTCTAAGGCCAACAGAGACTAGACTAAAGTTGACTGGAGAGAAAGCAAAAGAGTTCAAGGAAATACTGAGGGCTCTAACACCTCAAGAAGAAGAGGAAATAGGTGGAGTTGAAGATGTGTGAGGACTATAGAACAGATGTATGACTGAACAAAGTATGGAAATAAGGTACATAAGGAAAGCTGGTGGTGGAATGCAGAGATCCAGGAAGCTATCAAAAAAAGATGGATCGCAGGAAAAGGTGTGAATTAGAAAAGCCATAACAGGCTAAGAAGGAATGTTGGTTGGCTAACAAAGAGTATAAGAGAGCAATTGCCATACAAAGAACAAAGCATCATAGGCATTCTACTAGCTTTTGAAAAGTGACTCAGAAAATGGCACAGAGAAAGTCTATCAGGCTGCAAGGCAACGGTAGAAAGATACAGACAATATTCATCAGACACCCTTCATAAGACAGCTCACCAGCCCACAGGACATCAAAGTCAGATGGAAAAAATACTTCTAATAGCTTTTAAATGGAGATAATGCCACAGAAGATGTGCTGCCCCAGACATAGGCTATGGTGAAAAAAGAAAAGAAGCCCACCTAGAAGCTGTAAGAACAGCATTAAAGCGAATGAAGTCAGGGAAAATAGCAGTCTCCAATGATGTCATGGTAGATATGATCACGATGTTGGGTGTGTTAGGGTAGAAATGGCTCCGGAGGGTAGTCAAAGAAGTATGTAGAGAAAGGTGTATCCCAGATGACTAGAGAACAAGCATTCTAGTGCCAGTGTACAAGAACAAAGGGGATGTCCACAACTGTGGGCAGTACAGAGGTATCAAATTCCTGTCATACCACATGAAAGTTCTGGAGACAGTGACTGATAAATATGCAGAGTAATAGAAAGTAAAATGTGAAATGAGTAGTTTCGATTTAGATCAGGATGCAGCACATTGGACGCAATGTTTTCAGTGAGAGCGATAACTGATGAAAAACTAGAGATGAGGAAAGAGTCCAACTGGGCATTCCTAGACTTGCTGAAAGTATATAAAGTGGTCTCAAGAATTAGGCAGTCCTTTGATGGTTAAAAGACACAGGAACATTGGTTGAATTAGTACAGGCTATGTACAAGGACCTAATGACTCAAGTATGAACGCTGTTTAGACTCACAGAGGGGTTCCCAGTGGGAGAGGGAGTGAGTGTGCATTAGAGTTCAGCTCTCAGCCCCAAGTAGCTTCAATTACAGAGAAGATCAAAGAGAACAGATTACAGCAGTTCATACACACGTGCAGAAAGCAGAAGACAATCTGTGAAGAATATCTGAGACACACAGGAAGAAGACAAGAGGAAATGAGGACATTCAGGAAAGAGATGGATGGACTGTGCGGGAGAAGACCTGTGGCTGTCAGGCATGAGCGTCAAAGAAGGTATGAGAGGGCATTGAATTGATTTAGATGTCAACAGATGATGCGATCCCCAGACATCATGTAAACCTTGGGAAAAAGGGGGAATTGATTTAGATGTCAACAAAACCTTGGGAAAAAGGGGGGCATTGATGATAATAATGATAACAGTGATGATGATTATGATGCAGTTTAATATTTAAGGATTCTGTGGAACTTGCAGACCACATCTTTGCAAAAATAATATTTTTAACAGCTCACAGGCTTTTTATGGAAATATTTCTTGAGTATGCTCTGGTGTGCTTTATAGTCTAATTTCAGTGTAACTCGTTTACTACAGCTTTATTCATGGAATTAAACAGTAAATACCCCAACATATCTTTGTTCTGCCCACCTTTATGTTATATATAAAGGCTAAAATCTACCATAGAAAAGTAAGGCTAGACTTCTTAAGATCCTCACAGATCAACAACCTATGAAGTGCCAATGATCTTATGAGCCTAGGAAACCTTTTTCACTGCATCTGCTAGTCACATCCTCATTAGTATGTTTCACAAAAGGCTGCTGTGTTGTGATACCATGTGCCATGTTATATCGTTCATGGTGTCCCTTAGCATTTTTCACAGCTACTGTTTGTCTTTGGTGGGGAAGGATGTATTTACGTGTTGTAGGAATGTAAGGTGTCTTTATGATGGTACTTCATAATAGTGCCCATATTTGACTTTGTCCCAAGCCAGTATCATCAGATTTACTGCTCTGACCTTTGGCTTTACTTCTGTTGCAGTCTGCACCATCTACTGGAGTAACTACCGCTTCTCTAGCTTGTAAATCACTCCACAACTGTTCAGCATGAATTATTTTACTCATAACAAGTACCTCACAAGCACTGTGACCCAAAATGATTGGCCATTTAAACTGTCTTTCTAAAGATGCATTGTGGAACTAATTAGGTTGGTTTTGCACTTGTACTCAAAATCTATACAGAACTGTTCCACAGGGTTATGTATATTGTTCTGAACACATCAAAAAGATGCATAGAAACTTGTGTACTTTATTTGACAGATTAAGTGCTTTAAATGTAACGTCACACAATAAATTGCAGTCACACCTGGTATCAAACATATACACATCTGTGACTTTATGATCAGCTTTTTTAAAAACGTTTACAGTCTGAGGTCAACCCACATTATCATTAATTCTGCTAGTTATAACTTATCATTGTTTACACCATACATTACATTCAATCTGTGAAACTCAAATATACTCCAAACAGTTCCATTTGTTCAACTTATACATGTAATTCTTCTTAAAACATTTTATTTCCATTTGTACACATTCTTACAAAATGGTGGTCACCCTCAAAATCCTACAAACTGTACTAAAAATATTTGCAGCATTTTGTAGCATTCTTTTTCATGCCTGGAATGCTATTGCTTGCATTGGGTGTGGTTTCCTCTTGATCATTTATAACCAGAAGACACTTTGTATACCATGTGGTCAACAGCATTTTTGTTTTTATTTTTACTTTTTGTAGGTGTTGGTTTCGACTTGCCCTCTTTTGCACTCAGAGATCTTAATTTACATTCTTTGAACACTTCAATCATACTTTTAAGCTGTTAAAAATTCACTCATGTACATATTGGTTTGCTCTGTCCAGTGTCATATAAGCGTCCCTAAATAATTTGACCTATTCATTTTTTGATTATATTTACAATTCTACCCCTTATCAACGAATCATGTAAGCTGTCAGACTCACAGTCTTACAGTGCCTCCTTCAATACCTTTATAAAAGCATCAGCTAACTCCAGAACTTGTTGTTTTCTGGTGAAAAAATAAATACCTTACAGATGATGGATTTTCTCTGACTTGTGGCATGCCTGAAGCTTATTTCTCAAGGCACAGATCTTGCCTTTTTCTTTGTCCTTAAGTTGAAAAGTGTTAAATAAATTTGATGTGTCCTCGTTTGTGAGAGGAAAACACTCCTCTCATTTGTTTTTGATTTTTCACTCACAGTGAAATACATTTTTAAATTTAAACATTGTTTTTCTGAGAGGGTTTCATGAAGCTTCTAGCCACTGGTGCCTGTATTGAAGACAACTCAGTGGAAAACTTGAAGAAATTTAGCTGAAGAATTTGGTGGTTCAGTGGATTAAGCAAAACAAAATAAACATATCTGAGAGAGAAATTCAGCACTATTTGGCTTTGAAATAAATTGTTTCAAGATGACAATTGTGAAAATGCAAAAATGAGACTTCAGTCAGGTTTTCTTAAAAAAAATAGAGTTTGTCAAAAACTGCAAAAAGGCAGAAATGTGCTCAAACAGCAAAAATGTGGAATGAAAAATGCATCTTCTGGTGTCAAATGAGTTTAATTCTACTATAGTGTATGTTGTTCTTCTTTCGGCTTTTCCTGGTTAGGGGTCGCCACAGCGGAACTCTGGTCCGCTAATGATTGGCAGTAGATTTTTATGGTGCCGAGGTGCCAGCTCGACCCCCAACCTTCAATGAAGGCACGCCCATTCATGCACGTCTTTCGAATGCCACTCTACCGTGGGGAGGACATGCAGACTCCACACAGAAGGAGCTCCAGCTAAGAATCGAATGGGAGAACCTCTTGCTGTGAAGCGACAACGCTACCGCTGCACCACTGCAGCTACACTATAGTGTAGCTTATATGTACTTTAAATATCACACTGCCAAGAAGAAAGAGTAAGAGGTGGCAAATATGGCAGAGGTAGCCAGAGGAGTCCCCCAGGGTTCTGTGCTGGGACCTGTCCTACTTGGCATTTATGTCTCTGAAATAAAAGCAGTACCAAAAGTCACTGGCTGACTAAGTTTGCAGACAACTGCGAGCTAGGAGCAGTCATTTAATCCCCAAATGTCTCAAATAAATAACTGGTACCAAAATCATAGACTGAAACTAAAAGCCAAAAATGTATTATTGTATCCTTTGGGAAGTAAGCTACCCTAGGGAACTGCCACTTTGACAATACTAATCCCTAACAGTTGAACCAATTTTTCAGGACTTGGGAACTTATGTGGACAGTGACCTGTTTTGACATACACATGTTCTTTGTTGTAAGAAAGTCCTACATTGCTCAGCTTATAAACAAAAGGATTGTGTCTAGATCTAGGGATGCCATTGTCCCCCTTTATTCAACCCTCATTATGCCAGTGATCGAATACAATGCCCCCTTTGGCATGTATCTCAGATACAGTACATGCAACAACTAGAATGTCCCCAAAGATACGTTAGTAAAAAGATAACATTTCCTACATGGACTGACTCTGTCACTATACTCAGTATTCTACAGACGGCTAAGAGGTGACCTGTGTGTGGCATGCAATCCAGCCTCTGACCCATTACTTATGGATTTACTGCACATCAGAAAGTCAAATGGCATCAGAAATACTCGGTCTAGGGATCTAAACCTCATCTGTAATATCAACAGAATGGTTTGGAGGGATGGGTATATCTTGTAGAGGATACTGCTGCTCTGGAACAGACTCCCATCTGCATAAAACAAAGTTCATCCCTGCCCATATTCAACCACAACTTAGATCTATGGATAGGAAAAGAAAATTTACATTAGGGCTGCTTCCTGTACTAATAATGAAAATAGGTAGCTCCCAAATGCTTTATTCCATGCATGGGTCCCATCAAATTATCTATGGTATGATGCCAGTTATTTTCATTAAGTGTAATATATATCTAATTATTGACCATGGACCATGGGATGGGTAAAGCCAATCTTTAACCAAATGAGACAGCTTATTTCAAGCACTAAAACGGAAATTGTCTAGACTAAAAATGGCCCACAAGTGTAGCTAGCCTAGTAGTTGCCTATGAACCTATGAACCCATATTGCTGTCAATGCCATGAAGCTTTACTTCAGGCTAACTCAGAATGCAGGGTCACAAGCAAACTAATACTTCACATATACCTATATACGTGGCATTGCACTGGATAGAGACAGGAAAGGTAGATCAGTCAGGAGACTTGCCATCTGCATAACTCAAGGGTGTCAGATATGAGATAGTGTAAAGTTTGAAGGCAAGGGATGCAGCAACAGCAATGAGAACAATTGCAATCAGTGTCAGGTAGACCTGACAGCAACAAATGGAAGATCTGATGGATAGATGCCGCTTACAGCTACATAACACTGTATACCACACACCAGAAGGTGGTACAAGACAGGATGATGAGAATCTAAAACAGAAAGACAGAGTAATAACATGCGATGATAACAAAAGGGTAACACTAATGAAGGGCCCACCTCTGAGGTATGGACTGTGGCATTCCTGCATCTAAGGTATTGTGAGTGGGGGGGATGAGGTGGTAGTATTAAATCTGGGGACCTGTGCATCATGCCCAGGAGATTATATTTATTGATTTATTTTTTGACATTTATTTGCTAGAAGAAAACAAACAAACAAACAAAAGACATGGTACAAGGCATTGATTTATATAAACAAAAAGGAGTCAAGGATGTAAAGTTCAAAGCATGCCAAATAAATAACGACTATGCTACAAGTTGATCCATGGGGAGGAGGGAAATAGATCTATATACAAAAATCCAGATATGGGAATAAAAGAAAGCAGACTAGAGAAACTGAAGCCATTGTGCAACAGGAGATGAAGAAATCTGAGAGCAGCCATTACAGCACACAAACTCTATAAAAAAATAAGAAATAGTATATGGATGTCGCCAGAGAAAGGCTAAAAAAATAATATGCGTATGAAAACAAGGGAGCTGATGTTGCTGAAGAAGAAGGTAACAAGAGAGAAGGAAAAGGCATGTATGATGGAGTAAAAGGTAGACAGTGAATGGCAGTATTATGAAGAAATGAGGAAAAGGGCATTATGAGAAAAGGCACGCAAAGGTAAAGGTGGAATGTCAGCTGATTGGAGAGATTAAAAACAGGAAGCAAAAGATTGTTTAGATATATAACAGCTTGAAAAATAAATAAGGACAGAGCTTATCTAGTTAACAAAATGTAGAAGAGATAAAACAGAAGACAGAAGACAGAGAACAAGCGCAGCTTTGAGTCATTTCCTCCACATCCTTCTTCACCAGCATGGAGGTTATTAGGCTGCGAAGGATCAAAAGTGGGGGAGGGGCATGTATAGATGGAAACAATATAACTCGGAGCATGGAAGCAAGAGAGGGCAAGACAGAAGGACTATATGGAATCCTCGCCATGGACTGAAAAATGGTAGCCGTATTTTGACTGAATCCTATCTCAGAGGTAGTCAACAAAGCAGTGGCCTCCAGAATATTGCCACAGAAGAGGAGAAAGGGCATGGTTGTGTCTTTTAAAGAAGGCACCATGAGTGACCCATGAAACTCCAGATGAGTCAGTCTGATCTTTGGGTATGGAAAGTAATAGGGAGAATACAGAGGAAGAGGCTGGTGTTATGTTCATAGCTAAAAGACACCGCAGGGAAACCTGAGTCAGTTGTATAACTGGATTATCATGGGACTGGCCAAGGTGCTCTTTCTGAGAACAAACATTAGTGGTGTCCCTCACATATCAGTGTTGGGATCAGAGTTCTTCATCCTGTTGCTCTTTGTGGGAAATAGGAGATGTGATTAAATTTGGAGGAACAGTCCTGAAAAGAAGTCAAAAAAGTCTGATAGACTGGACAGAAAAGCAGCAGCTGAGGTTTAATGTACATAAATGTATGATGCTCTACTTTGGGTAAAATAAGCAGTTGGAAGAGGAAGAGCTTGAGGATGCAATTTCTGTGGGGCTCATCAAGAAGAAGAATGAGAAATGGAAATACCGTGTTACTAAACCATAACGCACAAAGTGACAAATCACTAGGCAGGACTAAAAGAATGCTGAAACACATGCTAAAGGGAACAGAGTACAGAAACAGAGATTTCCATACTACTGTACAGACCCAAGTGATGTCACAGCTGGGGTATGATACTGCAGTTCTGGATCATATAGAGGAAAGGAGTCTTCACTATTAGAAAGTATTCAGATAAAGGCAAAGATGATGATTAGAGAGGTGGAGGGAAGAAGCTTTGTAGAAAGAGGGGAAGAGCCAAAATCTATGCTTTCTGGACAACAGGAGTAATAGCTGTACAAGGTATAGGTAAATAAAGTAGTTAAAGGACACAGTGAGAGGTTAGAGCTCAAGAAGCAGAACAGAATGGGTCTGTAGGGGTCACTAACTGCAGTTAGAGGGAACTAGCTTCATTCTTGACTTAAAGAAGTATTACTTTATGGACAAGCTGATAGATGCTAGAGTTGGCTGCCAGCATGCTGGTGGAAACCAAAGCAATTGACTCAGTCACAGATATTAGATAAAAGAAGGGTGAACATTAAACAACACAGTACAGCAATTGGAACATGTCAGCTGTGCACATCAGTCAGTCTAAATCAATAGATGGCCTCTTTCCATAAGAACAAGAAATCCAGACTTAGAGAGTTGAGAGAATAAGATGTTTTGCATTAGCATGTATTCTATGCAGGATATCAAGTCCGAAAGAAACTCAAATGTGTTCTATTACTCAATCCTTGATGATTTGCCAGAGACTACCTATCTCTGTGGCACCACTTGTAATTGCACTGTGTTTAGAGAAAGAGAACATGCAATGCACGGTTTGAATCCAGTTTGCATATAATTGTGATGAGTTCTTCAGAAGAAATATTAAGGGGATTGGCATAATTGCTAAGGTGTTTACCTCCAAAACACAATGTACAGGATATGATTATCACCTTTGTTCACCGTCTTGTTATGACTAGACCTATAACGATCTGCAGACTGATTCCCTAGTATTTACTTATGAAATAATGGTGACAAGTGAAGCAAAACATTTCAGTTTCAGGTTTTAAGGTTAATTTTGCAAAGACCTCTGCAACACTTTTTAAGTGCTTCAGCTGTATTTAGACCTCATCCAAGCTAAGGATATTTTCTTGCTTTATTGCACTTGTACTTACTTTATGCAGTGATCATTACTGTTTTTGAGTATTTTTAAAAACAATTTAATTTTGAGGCAAAAATAGTAATTTCTCTGGTTGTTGACTTTTCTAGTTCTGTTTGCCTCCAAATAGCCTTGCAGAAGAGTGAATTAATTAGGGACTTGGCTGTCTGTTATTTGATCTCCACTTGAGAGCTGCTTCTGCTGTGCTTTTACATTAAGAAATTCCAGGATAATTCTTCTTGTAGCAGAAGGTGTTTACCTGGTATCTCTCAGTTTGGAATTACTCCAAGGAGCTCAAAGTGTGGTTATTTATTGGCTAACAGGCATAGTTGTCAGTTTTCAAGGTTTTGCAATGCTTTTCATGGGTTACAACTGCATCAAAAGCCGTTTAAGCTAAGATAAGAATATATTCTTGATTTACTACACTTGTACTTGTTTATACAGTAATCACTGCTGTTTTAGAGCATTTTAAAGCATTTATTTAATTTTGTGGCAAAAATCAACATTTCTCTGTCTGTTTGCTTTTCTAATTCTGTTTGCCATCAAATCGCCTTGCAAAAAGGTGGATTAACCAGGGACTTGGTTGTCTGGCTGTTTGTTGTTTAATTTTCACTTGAGAGTTTCCTTTGCTGCACTTTTACATTAAGAAATTCCAGGATCATCCATCTTGTGGAAGAAGGTGTTTATCTGGGCTCTTTGAGTTGGGAATTGGTCCAGGGAGCTCAAAGTGTGGTTGTTTATTGACTAGAGGTCATAGGAGTCAGTTTTCAAGCTTTTGTTTCTCTGCTATTAATCAGGCAAGTTTACATGGAGCTGCCCACTGAGCAGCGACAGCAGTGCCCTGTATAGTAACAAATGCCTGGAGCTTAGAGCAGCTAACTTGTACATCGACTAGCACTACCACATCCTAGCATTATATAACATCTTGTCCTTATCCCCAGAAATTAGCTTATATGTTGAATAGCACTACCATATCCTAGCATGAAATAACACTTGTCCTTAATCCCAGAAACTACCCTAGGAGACCACTGTTAAAACCCAATACTTAATCCTAAACAGCCCACCCAATTACAAGACTGAACAACATGGATATTCAGTTTCCAAATGTCTCTGTGACTAGCTTGTTAGATTTGGGCATCCTAAGGCAAATGTAGCAATTGTTTGATGTTCTGAGACAACCAGAAAATCATTAAAGAATGCAAGAGATGTAAATACACAACTTCCTTGGATGCAAAAATCTCACATACAAACAAGGCTGTTAGGAACACCCACACTACATCCTCACAAACACCGCTCACCACACACACACACACACACACACACACACACACACACACACACACACACACACACACACACACACAGATTGTCTTATGCTGAGGTGCTTAAAAGAAACTTTCCCAAATCTGAAAGGCCTCCAAAGACACCTAATGGCAATACTGCTCCTCAGCAAACACTGAAATACACACCAAAAGCAACACCAAACATCTCACATAAGCCTACATACAATGGCGCCTAAGGTCAAAGCTCATCAGGCAGGCATTTACTTAATCTAATATTCATGCCATTGGGGACTTCGCTGTGCAACATATAGATGCCCCACTCACCAGGTTAGACAAGGGGAAGATTACACTTATGTGCCTATCTGAAGCCAGGATCTGCAATATCACACACATGCTCAAGTCTCTGCATCCCAGGTACCAACATAATTCTATCGTAGTCCATGTGGGCAAAAATGGCCTGAAATGTACCTCACTGGACAATGTGAAAAGAGAGATAGTGGATCTCAGAATATGTGTCACAAATAGGTATTAGGCTTGCACTGAGAGCATTCTACCTTCACCAAGGATGATGCCACAGTATGAACATAAAATGATTGATTTTAATAATTAGCTAGTTTCTGGTTTCTCTCCGGGGGATCCATATCTGTCAGCATGGGGGGACATGGTCAACAGACCACATTGTTTTGCCAAGGATGGGCTACACCTGTTTCTCTAGGCTTTCCGATATTGGCTAAAGCTTTATCCACCCTACAGGCGTTTTTACTCAATGCCAAAAGGATAAAACTACCAACATAGTGGAAAAGTCTCTAAGCAGCCTTAAGGTGTTCCTGTTCAATGCTAGGAGTCTAAACAAGAAACTCACCACCCTTCAAGCCCTCCTTGCTTTGGAGAATGTAGATATCTGTGCCATTACCACAACTTGATTTAAAGCCATAGAAAGTTTCCGGCACTGCAAGGCTGCATAACTTTCCACACATTTAGGCCAACAACAGCACAGACTGGGGCCAAAGGTGAAGGTGTCTTGATCTATGTTAGCAACAAATGTGGCTCTATATTAGCATATCGAATGGAATAAATAGCGAAAGCTATTTAGTCGATCTGATACTGTCGAAATGGCAAAATAGCGAAGACACGGAACATCGAATTTTTTTCCAGGGAAAAAATTATGTGGGCCGTCTTCGGGACTTTGCCATTTCCTCAACTATGGTGCAATCTCGGAGTTGGTATATTTAAGTAGGGTGTGTGGGGCACAGACCCTCACATTGGAGTATGTGTTATCTTTGTGTTTAAGTGTTTTTTTTTTTTTTTTTTGCGGAGCAGTGAATTTTTTTCCCTTGGAAAAAATTTGCTGTTCCGTATGTTCAATATTTTGTGGTTTGGACATTATCAGTACAATGAAATAGCGTTCACTATTTTCATCGTACGATAAGGTAATATAGACGCAACAAACATACATGTAGTTTAGTTAAACAGAATGATACAATGGACTTCATTCACTTATAAGCCACCATAGATAAGGTCCCTCACCATATCATGGCTATCTACAGCTCACCATCTATGCTCCTAGAGTCTCATGACTCTTACCTAAACCTACTAGAGGTGCTCACCATCCAAAAAAAAAAAAACACCCTATTCATAGGGGGACTTTAAGTACTCCTCTATAGACGGAGAAACTTACACTGCCTCAAACTCACAGGCACAACGGTTCCCGTACTTTATTAACACAAACAACCTGGAATAGATAGTGGACACTTCAACCAGAGGATCAAATATACTGCATCTGGTACTCATCAACATGGGAGTGTGTTGCACCCCCCACCGCCTCATGTCATAGCCTCACTAATGAGGCTAAATCACAAAGCTGTCTCCTTTGAAGTGAAAATCAATCCCCCAAAAAACAGCTAAACTATTAACAGTTAATTCTAAGGCAAACTACTTCTTATTAAATTACATATTGTCAAAATTCAAGGCTCCTCTTAACCCCGAGACCACAGCTACCAATGCAGAATTATTCACAGAGTCCCTATACAAACGTGAATGGCTGCATAGAGGCTGTTGCACCCACCAATTAAATGAACCCAAAACAAACACTAAAAACAATCCCCACTGTTGGAATCCTCACCTAAACAGGGTATATAATAAAAGAAAACTCATGTCCAAAATCAAGTGCTCTCTTATACAAATAAACAAGAAACTAAGAGGTCTAATTAAGTCCAACAAGGTCAACTATAAGATCAAAATAGCCTTGCAGGCTGAGGACAATCACAAGGTCTTCTTCAGCTACGTCTGGAAACTTAAAGGTAACACACAGGAATGTTCCAAGCTGGTGTGAATGGTACTACCTTCAGTGACCAGGGTTACATAGCCCACTAACACCTCTGGGGCGTGGAATGCCACCCTGAGCTGTCTACACAAATCCTTGCATTCTAGAACATTTGCTGAAATATACAAACTTAAAAAGTATAACACAGACAAATGTAAATATTTTGTTAACAGTAAAACCTATTAAAACTGTGCAAATATGATATTAGTAAGAAATATTCTTTACAGTGATAATAGTCTGTGCATTCATAGTCTTTTCATAAATACTGCAATATATTATAATGCACACAAAAACTCTATTTTTTGCTAAACTTTCACAAACAAGTTCTCATATCTTGAAAAGTGTACAGCCTAGGTATATATTGTTAAACATTTTTAACTAGACATAAGCTTTCATGTGACAAGAAGAAGTTCCCCTGAGTGCATGTTTATTGAGTTATTTACAGAAATATGAAAACATGTGCTTAATTGTATAATTAGTAATATAGATAACACTAAATATCAGTATGTGCAACTTACAGTCCAAATATGAAAGGTAGTTTTATTCAACAGCATCTAAAGTTTCACCTGATATCATGCAACAGTTTGTAAGTCACTTGTTTTTTGATGTACAAGGTATAATTGGAAATATTGGTTATTTTCATAAATACTAACAAACAACTAGCAATATCTCCAGTATAATATAATATAAATGGGCATAGACAATGAGTTTCTTGGTCTTCCACTTTGGCATATCACAACATACCCGTCAGTGGCATGTAGGACTCTCTGTTACGACAATATGAACACAAATATGAAAATATGAATAATAAGTGACAAATACTGATGAATTTCTCTACTGTAGTACATCCTATATTAACAATCTTAGTGTCATCCTGTTAATAATTCCTTGCACTTTGTAATACTGGCTATTATTAGCTGGTAAGATGATTAATTAAAGATGCCAGACCCAAAAAAGGACTGGGTGTCATAAGGAGCTGGAATTATACAAAAAAAGGTGTTTTAGACTTGAATGAGATAGCAAATCTACTGGCTGATAAATTCAGCTCCCTTCCCAGCTCCACCAGGTAAAATCCCCACCAACACACTACTCCCCAACTATCAGCAGGACCAGGTGCTGGCAACACTCGCTAAAGCCAAGAACATGACCTCCATGTGTGGTTCCTGACAACATCCCCAGTTGCCTACTGAAATGTGTAAAATACAAACCTATCCGGACCACTTGAGGCACTCTTCAACTACAGCCTTGAAACAGGCTACATTCAAAGTGAATGGAGGACTGTAACTGTCATTCACCTCCAAAAGGGCGGAGCATCAATTAGGGAACTACAGAGCCATCAGTCTAACAAGCCTAATATGGAAAGCCATAGAACGAATTATCATGGAAATGATAAACAAGGACACTGTCAACCTCAGAGAATGGACCCATCCCAGTTTGGCTTTGTTAAGGGAAGGTCATGCCTACCTAATCTGGTAGACTTCTTTGAGAGGGTTACCAAGGCAATGGATGTGGGCAAAACAATGCATACTGCATATCATGACCTAGTCCAGGCATTAACTACAGTACCCCACTCAGGCATTGCTAACCTCTGAGCTAGTCATAAATCTCTACATAACTCGATGGTTTGCCTGCTGGTTCAAAGCCAGGACCCAAGAAGCTAGAATCATTGAGAGTACCTCCACCAGGAGACTGGTTACCCACAGAGTTCCCCAGGGCTCCACACAGGGCCCTCTCTTGTTTGGCATTTACTTCTCAGAAGTGAAGGCTGATGTTCAAGGGCTCTGGCTCACCAAGTCTGAAGGTGACTGTAAACTGGAAGCTATTATAGATAACATCTTGCAAGAGGGTTTTACACACACAAATGAATGGTGGCAAAATAATGACCTAAAACTCAATACCAAAATACATTATAATGCCCTTTGGGTAACTATCAACCCAAGTTAATTACTCCATCAATAAAACACCCATAAGAGTTTACCCAATAGTAAGGGATCTGGGAACATATGTAGACAGCAATCTGGCCTTTGACCAAGATGTAGCTAAGATAGTAAGAAATTATTCTATGTCACTCAATTTATAGGTAACGGTATGGCATCCAGGTCCAAGGAACATACAGTACCACTCTACTTGACCCTTATCAGACGTGTCATTGAATAAAATGCCCCCTTTGACATGTATCTAACCAGACACTTGCAACAGTTGGAACACCCACAATGATTTCTCAGTAGGAGAATTCAGGGGATGAATATCCTGTCCTACATGGATCACCTAAAGGTTCTGCTCTGTATTTAGTCTCCTACAGGCTACTGAAAGGGGATCATTGCTTGGCTTGCAGGGCTTCCTCAGACTAAGCCCTGATGGATCTGTTGCACATGGGAAAAATAAACAACACCAGAAACATTAGATCCAGGGGTCTGCACTTTGCTTGTGGCATAAACCAAACATGCTAGAGAGACAGATATGTGTTCCAAAGCATCCCCACACCGTGGAATAGGCTCCACATCCATGTAAAACAGAGATAATTCACGATCCTATGCAAATAAAACCTTGACAAGTGGAAAGGAAGTTGTAAATTTACCCCCAGTCTGGTCCCATGTCCTTTATGGATAGACGTCGTCAATGAGAAAAATATTATCCAAGTTAACAACCCCCTAAAAATCCTGAGTTATCTCCTGACTAACATGCCCCCTCTCCCCGAATAGACACCCATGATACTGGGGACTGAAATGGTTTGGGTTGCACAACTAGGCTTGTAAGAACCCTAGCACTTGTTAGTGTAGTAACAACCTATGAACCAAAAATCACAAATTTATGAGGCGCAGACCACAAATAGGAGTCAGACCTCTTGAAATTCTGTGAAAATCTGGACAGTTGAAAGGTATATCTCCTTTTGCCAGAAATAACGTGATATAGTATAATTAGCAGCTTGCATATATGATGTTTGACTGTATGTGCACATTCAGTGGGAATAAGAAAAGGCTAGAAATGTATCAGGTAAAAGAAACATTAAGTTTTGTAACAGAGGTACTCAACAACTTTGCTTTGGTACTAGAAATTACAAAAATAGGAAAAAGCAGTGCACTGACAATATGTATACCTGGAGCACATGAGCAGTAATATGAGTAAAAGAAGAAAAAGCAGAATTCAAGTGGATACAGAAGCTGCACTTGTGCATATAATTGTTAAACTAGACATTTTGGGAGTGGTTGGGAAGTGTATATTTTGAAGTCACCGCACATGTTGTCAAGTCTCATTCCTTCTGTGAGGCATCCTGAGTTTATGGATCATAGTACAGCTACTGCTGACACACTTCCCTAAGGGATGTTCTTACCTTCGACATGGATATGCTTGTTTGATTTAGAACAGGTTTGCTCACTGATACTGATGTGCTGCTGAATAAATATTTCCTGCTAAGAAATAGCTACAAGCTAAAAAAAAAAATGCTTAACGTTTCAAGACTCCTGATGAATATGTGATCAGTGTCTTAGCACATTAACATATTAAAACATCTAACTTACATTAAAATATTCAGCATAAGTATATTATAAATACATAATGGAAAATACAGGTTATATAAATGACTAACCATATGCATTTCTTTTTGATGAGTTTGTCTAAATAAACATATTTATCATTCTCATTTCTCTACCGTCCTAAATGAGGTACCATACCTTGGTTATTTGGTACCCTGTACAGTTATAAAAAGAAAAAAAAAATGAAATATGGGTATAGCAGCTAAAGAAAGTTAACCAAATGAAAACGATCCACAAAAGAACACACCAAAGAAATCCAATCTACCAAGATTCAAAGTTTAATAGTAAAACAAAGTTTTTGAGTCCGGTACTTTATCAATGTAACCCTAATCAGGCACCTCCTAAACTCTAAGATTAAGAAGAAAAAAAAATCTCTAAGAACTCTTGTGTTCTGAAACTGTAGCACTACAAATGTAATAATGTAACAAGTGGCTTGCTACAGTTGCTACAGGTATGAAGTGCTTCAGCTATGATCACAAATACAGTATTGGCATTTCTTTCTTTATACCAGTACTATGCTACTGAACCATTGGCATCTGTCAATCATGCCAGCTAACACCTTGCATCCAGACAATGCAACCCCTTATTGCTTGCATGTGGGATGGACTGTTCCCACTGCCTCACATTTGGTACATCACTGTACACAGGTATGCAAATTACTGTGTAGTTCAGGCTAATAATGAATGTACTTATCAGACATCACTTTGTTATAACTCATCCAATTTCTCAAGCAGCAAACACTGTTCTAGGAATGGTAGTACAGAAAAGACCGTACTGATTACTGACTTCCTTAGCTCAAGTGGTTAAGCAGTTTGGCAAAGTAAATGTTGTTTGGCTCTTTGGGTTCAAATCTCAGTGTATCCAGTTTTAGGTTGGGGGTTGGCATAATGGTTAAGGTGTCTACCTCACAGACACAAGGTGCAGGCTTTAGCTCTCACCTTTGAAAGGGAAATTGGCAAGGCTTAAAATGGCCTACAGGGTAACTAGCCTAGTACTTACCTATGAACTCTGTTTAATTTGAATTGTCTTAACCGTGACGTGTGGAGAAGTGATGTGTATGACAGACTGACAAAAACTTATGCTGAACTGAATATCTCAAATGACTAAAAATACAGTTCCTCCGTTTGGCTAGGCTTATATAGGCCCTAGGGCCAATAGCCTAGTACCTACCTATGAGCCTATGAAGACTATAATTTTAGTGTAATTTCACCCTTTATATTGTTTTACTAGGGAGCACCACAGGTGAATGTCTGAAATGTCATACCTCCACTAAGTGCAATCAATTTATAGTTCACCACATCCTGGAGACATGATATATATGCCATGTTGTTGGGCTCTCAAAGGGAAAGGGCTGATGCATCTCTAGTTTTGATGAAGCCATTATTTTTCTGGAATTGTACATTAGCCCTGGCGAAATAGTCTTTGTACAGGTGAATTCACTGAGCTGTACTACTTCAGAGTAAATTATCAAAATCAAGAACAATCTTTCTTGGTTACGTCTGCAAATAATACTAAAACTGAAGTAGTGCCACATACTAAATTACTGGGCATTGTAATACGACAATCTCAAATTTGATCAACATATTCATCAAGCAATTAAAAAGACACATCAGAAACTTGGCTCACCTTACAGGGCAAAACAGTACCTTACAGATCAAGCAAGAAAAACCTTAGGCTCATCCTGTTTGTTTTCAATCTGATATGGCTCACCTATCCTTGCAAACCTAAACTCTACACTAAAATACAAACTAGGCTCCTGTTGCAACAAAGTAGCTAGATTTACTATCAAAACTGCATACCAAATTCACCACTGCCAAACCTTAAAATAGCTAAATTGGCTAGATCTTAACAACTAAAGTAAAAGTAATAGAACACACCTGGGTAAAAGCTTGTTAAATACAAAGAATCCAGAATCATAAAAATATATTAAAAAAAACAAAAGCAGCTGACACAGCATGTAAAACTTTCTGTTTAATAATACTGGCAAATATAAAAACATATGCTTTTATCTTTGCCAGTATTATTAAACGGAATATTTTATATGCTGTTAGTTGTTTTTTAATATATTTTTATCATTTTAGATCTTAACAACTGCATAGCATTCTCTCAGTTAGTTATGACAAGCAAACTGATATATCATCCTGAAAAATACCCTGAATTAAAAAACATATTATTGCCCTACTCCCCCACAAGGGTCCTCCTTTCTGGTGACAAATGTCTACTGAGCACTACTAAAGAAAATAATTATTTGGAGGACTCACTATACTCCTGTTACATCTCCAAACTCTGGAACATAATCCCTACACAACTAAGAATGACAAACTCCCAGGCTATAAAATCCATCTCAAACAATACCTTACCCAATCCTGGGTCATGCTCATGTTCATTGCCAGGTTGAGACCTCTAGTGAAACTGCAAACCTCTTATTGCTTATCACTAACTTTTTTGATCATATTAATTTCCTGGATGTCTTAATCAAGAAGGGCTCTGATGGGTCAGTGGAAATTATGGTTTACAGAAAACCTACCTTTTGGAATTCCTTTCTACATTTCCAGAGGAATCATCCTATGCACCAGAAGAGGGGGTGGTAAAAAGCCAATTAATTTGGTAAAAAGCCAATTAATTTGTGCTTCCTATCTTACTTTTGATGATCGTGTTTGTTTTTTTGAGTTTGATAAGTTGATGGAAATGTTCACCGAACGTGGTTATCCTAAAAACATGTTTGAAGAAAACTATGCTGTGGTTACACTTGAAAGGAATGGTAAATATTCATCCATTATCAGGGGAGGTTTACAGGTCCTGAAAGATGCTAATGTTATTGGTGAGATCGCTAACTGTAAACCTAATTTTTATAACATGTCCTTATGTTACTCACTTGATGTGGGTGATGTTAAAAGAATTCTGTTTAAGAACTAGTACATCATGCATTGTGATGAAACACTAAAGACACTTTTCAGTGACCCCCAAAATTCACCTTCAAGAATTGTTCCAATTTTAAGAGCATCTTTGAGAGACCTAAGGACAGGGGGTATATCTACCTTTCCCACTACAAGAAAATGTGGTTGTTGCTATCCATGTTCTTTTGTGAATTCACAGGTTGGGGTTCCTTGTTTGATTCCATCAGTAGATGATCTGTGCAAGGTAAATTTGATTGTCGATGAGCTAGAGTGGTTTATCTTGCGTGGTGTGTCTCTTGTCCAGCATATTACATCAGGAAAACAAACAGTGCACTCTATAAAAGGATATAGCAACACAATTATAGTGTTACTAAATAAGACAATAAGAATGCATTGATGAGGCATTTGCTTATGTGTGCAGACTTCCAAAAGTTTAACTTTTGTGTCCTGAAGCAGGTTAAATGTAATTATGTCAGGGATTGGAAGAACTATTTTTTGTACTGGGAGATGATCTGTCATTGTGACTTGATGCCAAGAATCATCCCGGTTTAAATGATGCCATTTCAATAACAACTGAACTAAAAAATAGGGCATGTAGAATATTATGGATCCCTACTATATTATCAAAAGACTGTTCAGCAAACGGCATTTTCGGTGCTCTTACATCAGACTGTTCACTGAACTGTTCATAGTGAGATTGTGATACAGGGAGGATCGCAAAATTTGCCCTTTCCTCACTGTAGTGCGATCTCGGAGTTGTTATATATAATTAGCGGGAGGTAGAGCAGAAATCAATTAACGGCATTTTCGGTGAAATGCAGTTCATTCACGTGATGTTTTGATAATTTAATATAGACTTGAATATTATATATTATTGTACTTTTTTGTTTGATGACACAAGAGCAGATAATTTCCTGTATGAACAGTATTTACCTCATTGGTTATTTGTTTCATTTCCAGTATTTTGATTGGTTTCACATATTTATCAAGCTTATTGGCTGTTTAATTTTTAAAATACTGATTGGCTTAGTTCTTTTACTAAGATCTACTCATGATTGGTTGACTTTTGAGGGTTGTGTTTGGATTATAGGTTCATAGGTAGAGACTAGGCTTTCAGCCCTAGGGCCTATACAAGCCTATCCAAAAAGGTACCTTGGCTTTCGCTACGCAAGAAAATTATTTTCCTGTGCCCCTGTCGAGCAGTGCCACAGAGGTGATCCCCTGGGTGAATTTCCTATTTCCTATCCAATCATCAAGATTTTTCTTGAAGAGTGCTAATGAGGAGCTTTGTTTGATATAGACAGGTAGTTTGTTCCAGAGTATGGGAAGTCTCTGGGACAGGAATCTATCCCTACAGCATGTTCTGTCAAGGTTTAGGTCCCTAGCGCATATAGCTTGGAGGGACTGGGATTTCTTTAAGTGGAGCATGTCCAACAGCTTTTTATTCATTAATTGCTTTTTACCTATTACTCAATGGTTCAGAAGATGTCATTTCATGATGAAAGTGCTTAACCTGATTTTAAAGTTTGATACTAAAGTTCCTGGTTCCGAGTATGGTGTTTTTCTGGTTGTTGTTTTGTTTTTGATTATTGACGTTTACGTACCAGTATCATGGTTTGCTTGTTCTGGTTATTGCTTTATGTTCTATAGGAAGGGTTTTTACTTTTTTCCCCCAGCATGAAGAAAGAGAATAAGGCAGGTGGGGAAGGCACTAAGGACCATTATATTGCAGTGATACTTAATGTTATTGTAATTTTTCTTACTGGTATGAAATCAATAAAAATATAAATAAAAAGTAATACTTAGAATATTTATTCTTGAACAGCATCTTAGAATCTCACACAGAGCAAGGATGCAGTTTATACCTCATATCTGTCACTGTCACCATCTTTTCTACCCCACCCCTCTCTTATGCATCCCCATGTTCACTGTACGGATTTCTGTTTACATTTTGCCCTACTTCCAGAGCCACAGGGTAAATAATGCATTTGTTCAAGTTGTATAAACTAGTGCAGTAAAGCCTCTGTACATGCTAGCATCTACCATTAAATCAGCTACCACTGTTTTGCTTGACCCTTTGGCACAGAGGGATAGATCCCCACCTGTGACCCAAGTAACTGGGGTTTGATTAGTGGCCCCAGCACTGGTGGAGACAGGCAGGGTGGGATAAGAGTAAAGGATTGTAGTTCACTGTCCTATCTTGAGGGGGATGGGAGGGTGTACATGCACTGAAAGGCACACAGTGTGGCGAGTTCTCTGTGATGGCGATTGAATAGATCACTGCCTGTGTTGTCGGGGGAGTGACATGGCTGCTTGGAGAAAACACCCCTTGTATGGTTGGACCCCCCCCCCAAAAAAAAGGAAAAAAACTTTGAGACACCTCTAATGACTGCTTGACCGTCCTTCACCCAGTGAAGAGAATGATGGTCAGTAGATAGTGGATGCAAAAACTGTAAAAAACAAAAAAATAAAAATATTTTTCCCTATAAGTCAACTATCTACTTGCCTTTCTACACATTTAAGATATGTATGGTGGATTAATCATGTTGTTCTATCTTACTCCTTAGCATAGAAACATACTGACATATTCTAAATGTGTTACTCTGGTAAAAATGTCTATATCTTCCTAATGTTCATATTATCATTATTACATATCACTATGCATTCCATTTTCTATGTAATTCTGCATAACATTTCCTTATCTCTCTATGACTAATGTTACATGCAGTTATGCATTCCTATTTTTACATAATTTGATGCTGGAGTTTTTCTTCCCAGGCCTCCACTGAAAATTAACTATGTCTGTTTGGTCAATCCCAGCTAACCAAAACTATGTCAAGATACTCTCCATCAATCTCTCTACATTGACATTCCACCAGGGTATTGTATTTTTTTATCGGAAAGTGTCTAATGTTTTACAGGCATCTTTCTCTTGCCATAATCTCTACTCCTAGAGTGTTTTTTCATTCTTATATCAGATTGTGCAACTATACCTCCTACCAAAAATTCACTCATCTGTGCAATTTTCCTGCTAACGACTTTCTACTATACAATTAAAAAAATCTCTATAGATTAATTCAAACCCTTATTCTACTATCACATCATTATACCTGTCTGAATATCATCTGGTTGTCTATGGAATTTGAGCTGTACACCTCTATAATTATTCTAGCTTGCATCCTCTACTAGTTCTATTTTTGGCCTAGATCCTCTCCAGATATGCTCTAATTTACTAGCTACTGCCTCATTGTCTCATCCCTTTTCCATGCTCTGAATTTCAGTAAAGTCTTTCTCTTAACCAAGCCTGCTCTTTCGCAAGTTTTATAATCTTTCTTATCACTAGTTTCACTATCAGCCTTGTCTTTTTCCTCCCCACATACACCCTTTTGCACTTTTGATCGTAAACCCATTACTGTTTACATTTGCTCATTTATTTGTTTCCCCTCCAATTCAATGTGCAACATTTCTGCATTTCTGACTTTGTTCCAGGCACTAACATAAAGTATTAATTCAGCCTCCATTAAAAATTCCCCTTATTTCTTAAATGATATTTCTTAAATGATATTAAATGAAAATGCAGTATAGTCCTCATACTAAGTATTAGTTAAATAATGTCCAGCCCTCTAACAGATCACACACCCTCCTTAACTTAATCACAGTCTAAGTAAGTGCTCATCTTATCTGCCTTCTTTGGTAGCTTCTTGTATCCAATCATTTTCCGTCACTGAGTTCCAACCCCCAAATAAGGTCCACTACTTATCCTCTTATTCCTTCATAGCGTTTACTTATCTCTCCCTATACGCCCACCTTGAGTTATTTAGGTATTATATTACAACCCCTTCTGACTCCACCATGCTAAGATTTGCAGGCAGATACTTTGTCATTAACCTGCAGTATATCTGGACTGAATTGCTGTAGCTATTTTTGGAGCAGTAATATTTGTTGTGTTTTCTCCCCACAATAGATAACATTTAGTTGGATTACACTATACCACTTTTTTTTTCCCTTTCTTTTACTGATATATCAAAATGCTTCAGTGGATCCAGCATTCTCTGTGTGCACGTCTTGATTAGTTACACGATTTTCTCAGTAGTTTCTTTCTTAGCTCTCCTAACTCATTTGTTAACCAGCCTGCTCCCCAGCCTACTCCATCTCCCAACTATTTACATTGTGCTTATATCTATTTTCTGGCTCCTTCTTAATCTGTTCCTACTTCATTTTGTAGGCCTTTCTCCTCTTTGTTATGGCCCAGTTTTTATACCACTGATGAGTTCCTTCCTCAACTTACAATTCCCCGCTCAGCTTAAAAATACATAAATAATTCAGTCTTTTGTAGGCTTTCCAGTCTGTCCTCTTCACAATCTCTTAATCTGTACTCATGGCACAGTACCTGAACCCCAGCTCCACAAAAGGTCAGTGGCTACAAAAAGGCATCTAAACCCTTCAAGAACACACCTTTGATATACTTTAGTAGGAAATATAACACATATTTCTAAATACAAACTATTTTACTTCTTACAGCATATACACATGAATCTGTGCATAATAATTATCAGCTTCTAATTTTGTCATTTTTCAGCTGCATAAAGAAAAGGATAGTTAAAAGTATTGTGATTTTTAACTGATTTAACATTATGAATTTTTCCTATGGCTTAAAAAGTGGTCCTATCATATAAGCTTTCCGAGATTACAATAAGACCAGGTACCTTCGACTACTAGAAGGGGAAAAGTCATATTTAGGATGTGGTCCGTGTATACCTTGCCAGTGTGTTTTCAAACACAGCTAGAAAAGTAGCCCCTCTACTGTAAACAACAGTCAGCTAACCTAGCCAATTTAATTGTCTGTATCAGGCTACATCACGCTCGGCCAAATCAGTGGTCATCTGTGTGTGTCCTGAGACTAATTATAATTCATCATGTGAGTGTATAACTTTTGGCCAGCATGGACACACCACAAATTAAATAATCTGTGCCATCTTAAATTAAATATGCAATTTGGGTGATGCACTCCAATGCAACATCTCATCATAGTCAAAACATCCATGCTTCTTATACCTGTTGCAGCTTTTCATAACAATTTATTGTTACACCATCTGCTTAAATTTTAGTAGATAATCTACACAGCTTTTTTATGTTCGTGACCTGGCTTCTGCAGTATCAACAACCAGCTCATTTTCATATTTCTGTTCAACAACATGCAAATTATTTTGAACACCCTTGTTTTTCATTGGTTTATAGGTTCATAGCTGATTACTAGTCCAATGGCACAAGAGCCTTTACAAGCCTAGCCAATAATACCCATATATGACGATATTATATCTTAATTCCCCAGATATGAAATGAGGCAGTATCAGGGTAGTGGGTCTTTGGGTGTTGGATCCTGAGTCATTTTACAGACTGCCTCTGTCCATAAGGGACATGGGCAGTCTGCCAGGAGTGAATTTCCAGTTCCCCATCCATTTATCCAAATTCTTTTTGAAGAGAGTGAGGGACAGGCTTTGTTTTATGAAGATGGGAAGCTTATTCCATAGATGAGATAGCCTTTGGGATACAAATCTGTCTCTCCAGCAAGTTCTGTTAGAGTCATAAATAAGGTTCAGGTCCAAGGAACGTGTAACCATTGTATACTTTTTCTTGTGAATATGTAACATTTTCATCACGGCTAGATCAGAGAATGCCTTGTAGGTCAGGCATAAGTCCCCTCTCAATAAACAATATGAGATGGAGTAAAGGGATAGGGCCCTTAATTGGTCTGCATAACACATGTACCTTATGCATTGTATTTTTTTTTAGTGAGAAGCCTCTGGCGCTGTTCCAATTAGTGTAAGTGCCTGGTTAGGTATCTATAGAAGGGAGCATTGTACTGGATTATGGGCTTGATGAGGGCCAAGTACAATGGCACTATGACTTCCTTTGATCTTGATGCCATGCCTTTACTTATAAGTTGAGCCACACAGAAGGATTTCCTTCTTCTTATATCTGTAACAGTAACAGTACTTGGAACACATCTAGAGCCTGTTTACTGCATTTCCTGTGTTGCACTTAATTTAAAATCATTTTTTTCTCTAAAAACTGCATTTTACCTGATTTTGGCCTAGCACTCAAGTGTGGGGTCATTTATTGCACTGTTGTGATTATTTTGCTGCTTGTGTATCTCTGCTACCTTTAAACTACAACAAAAAGAAAAAAAAAAAATCTTGCTTTTTTCCCACTTTCTGAAAGTTAAGAAAGTTCAGTTACAGATTTGCTATTCTGAACTGTTTGGAAGTTTCTAGAAGGCCAGTGCTTGCTTGGGCTAAAGGGAAGTCTCTGTGTTCACCAGTGGGAGTGGTCTGCCTGTCCCTGGAGGAGTGGTTACTACCTAGAAGCTGTAGTTTTATTGGCCATTTTGGGTCAATTCTAAACTCCTTGATCTCTCTCTCTTAAAACCAGGCTGCTTCATGGTTTTGGCGTCTTTTCAGGCTTGCTAGTTGTTGCTGAAGCACCTACCAAGAGGAGAAAATGCTGAGAGAAGAAAAGGAGCCACTTTTGTGATTTTAAGTATTTTCTTCTGATTTTTTGTTAAGTTTTACTGCTTTGCCGCCTACGTTTTGGCATTTTCCGGCTTGCTAAAGTTTATATCTGTAACAGTAGCAGTACTTGGAACACATCTAGAGCCCGTTTACTGCATTTCCTGTGTTGCACTTAATTTAAAATCATTTTTTTCTCTAAAAACTGCATTTTACCTGATTTTGGCCTAGCACTCATGTGTGGGGTCATTTATTGCACTGTTGTGATTATTTTGCTGCTTGTGTATCTCTGCTACCTTTAAACTACAACAAAAAGAAAAAAAAAAATCTTGCTTTTTTTCCCACTTTCTGAAAGTTAAGAAAGTTCAGTTACAGATTTGCTGTTCTGAACTGTTTGGAAGTTTCTAGAAGGCCAGTGCTTGCTTGGGCTAAAGGGAAGTCTCTGTGTTCACCAGTGGGAGTGGTTAACACTGAACAGCCTGCCTGTCCCTGGAGGAGTGGTTACTACCTAGAAGCTGTAGTTTTATTGGCCATTTTGGGTCAATTCTAAACTCCTTGATCTCTCTCTCTCTTAAAACCAGGCTGCCTCATGGTTTTGGCATCTTTTCAGGCTTGCTAGTTGTTGCTGAAGCACCTACCAAGAGGAGAAAACGCTGAGAGAAAAAAGGAGCCACGTTTGTGATTTTATGTATTTTCTTCCGATTTTTTGTTAAGTTTTACTGCTTTGTCGCCGACTTTTTTGGCATTTTCCAGCTTGCTAAAGTTTATATCTGTAACAGTAACAGTACTTGGAACACATCTAGAGCCTGTTTACTGCATTTCCTTTGTTGCACTTAATTTAAAATCGTTTTTTTCTCTAAAAACTGCATTTTACCGGATTTTGGCCTAGCACTCAAGTGTGGGGTCATTTATTGCACTTTTGTGATTATTTTGCTGCTTGTGTATCTCTGCTACCTTTAAACTACAAAAAAAAAAAATCTTGCTTTTTTCCCACTTTCTGAAAGTTAAGAAAGTTCAGTTACAGATTTGCTGTTCTGAACTGTTTGGAAGTTTCTAGAAGGCCAGTGCTTGCTTGGGCTAAAGGGAAATCTCTGTGTTCACAGGTGGGAGTGGTTAACACTGAACAGCCTGCCTGTCCCTGGAGGAGTGGTTACTACCTAGAAGCTGTAGTTTTATTGGCCATTTTGGGTCAATTCTAAACTCCTTGATCTCTCTCTCTTAAAACCCTACAACTATCTTTTTGCGCGGTTTTGCGCACTGAGCAGCATCGGGCAGCGCCTCCTAAACAGGTTGAAACTATTCCAGGCTCCACAAAGTCTGCTCTTCACTTTTTCCCTTAGAACTGTTCAAACTCTCAAAGTAATCACTCTATTCTCTTTATAAAGCCCTGCACTTGCTCAGCTCTTATAAGGAAACACTAACTAACTAAAGCACTACACCCTCCTTGACTTCTCATAAGTATTAGACTCCTGATTGGTCCTTCCTGATCAAGTGAAAAATCAATTCCCTTCCCTAATCTGATCAGTAAAAAAAACAGTTCCCTATACTAATCTGGTATGTCCAAGGGTCAGTTTCAAGGTTACTCTCCAGTCCAGCTGGTGAATCTGGGAATTTTGAGGCAATGTTACAATTGCCTTATGTACACAGACAACCCTTTCCTCCTTCCAACAAACTCTAATACATGTGAGAGATGCAGTTACACAGCCAAACTGGAGGCAGAGCTCTCTCAACTCAAGACTGGCACAGTCAGTCAGGAGGAAAAGGTAACCACCCACACCACAAATCCAGTCTCACACAGACCTATTGCATCTGCATACCCAACACATAAACACACAAAAACATACTCGGAGGCTCTAAATAAAAATCTGCCTAAACAGCAAAGACCTCCTAAGCAGATATCCAAGCAACAGCCACCCCTCAACAATACCCACAAATCACATATCTCACAAAATCATTGTGCCTCACAGTCACAGCCCATAAGGCCAAACAACACACCAAATACACTTGTTATATGGGACTCTATTGTCCGGCACACTGACGTCCCACTCACCAGACTGAAAAAGGAGAAGGTCACTGTAAGCTGCCTGTCGGGTGCCAGGATCCGCCACATAACGCAAGCACTCAGGTCACTCCAAAGCAAGTACAAGTATGACTCCGTCGTTGTCCATGCTGGTGTGAATGACCTGAGATGTACCTCCCTGGACTACATGAAAAGAGACATAGAGGAGCTCTCTGACCATGTAGCCCAGGCTGGTATGTCCCTGACCTTGAGTAGCATCTTGCCCTCACCAAGAAATATGCCACAGTATAAAGACAAAATGATCAGTTTCAACAATTGGCTAAAGTATTGGTGTCATTCAAAGGGGATCCAGTGTCTGTCAGCCTGGGATGACATGCTCAACAAGCCACGTTGCTTCACTAGGGACAGCTTGCACCTGTCACCCTTAGGCTTTCGTATACTGGCAAAGGCTCTTGCCACCACCATAGTGCCTTTTTTAGGCAAGGCTCAAAGGACAAACCCACCTCCATAGACAACCCAAAGATGAAAAAACTAAAGGTAATGCTACTCAATGCCAGAAGTCTAAACCTCAAGATGCACGCACTCGAGACTCTCCACAGTATGGAGAAAATCGATGTCTGTGCAGTAACAGAAACCTGGTTCAAGGCTCCTGAGAGCACCCCAGCACTACCAGGTTATAACTCATACCATGCGTTATGGCCCCAAAACTCGGACCAAAGCACAAAAGGAGGGGGAAGTATCTATATTCATCAAAGATACCTACACCTCCAGGTTAGTGGCACTGCACGAAGTATCGGAAACCATCCATGTGCAACTAACAGCAGGCAAAACTGCCTTTCAGTTTTTAGCCTGCTACAGAACACCCTCCCTATTACAGGAACCCCACTTGGCATTCCTGAGAACACTAGAGAATATGAAGGTCTCTCCAAACACTATGTTACTGGGTGACTTCAACTACCCAAACATTGACTGGGAAAACTACTCAAGCCCAAACAGCCTTGCCCAACGGTTCCTTGAATTTATAAACTCTAACGCAATGGAACAACTGGTCACCACTCCCACAAGAGGGAACAACATATTGGACCTGGTCATCACCAACATGGGGACTCTATGTTCCACACCAGAGGTAAACCCCTCATTGGTAAGATCAGACCATAAACAAATTTCCCTGGACATCCATATCCCGTCCCCACCCCCAGCCAAGGAAATCACTGTAAAGAATTTCTCAAAAGCCAACTTTGCACTTCTCAAGACTGAGGTGGAATCCTTCAAAGCCCCTGGGCCAGAGGATAATACAGCCCAATCCGCAGAATCCTTTACAAATGCATTCTATGAGCACCTGCAGGAATGCATGGATCGTGCTATCCCAAATAAAACCAAGACTCACTCCTCCAAAAACAGGAGACTGGACTGGTGGACCCTGGCCATAAATAAGCTATACAACAGAAGGAGGAAGCTACTACATGACAGAGCAAAATCCCAAAAAGGGAAGGCATCTCTGATCAGTACTAGCAAGAAACTTCGATCCCTCATAAAATCATCAAAGGCCAGTTTCGAAAGAAAAATTGCCCTAGACACTAAAGATAATCACAAGGCCTTCTTTAGTTATGTCAGAAACATGGGCAGAAACTCCCAGATATGCTCTGAATTGTTGCATAACGGTACAAAATATACTGAACCTACAGACATAGCCAACATCCTGGCAGACAGATTCAGCGCAAACTTCTCCCCCCCTTCCCACCCAAAGGAGCAAACGCTTATCCCAACTGAATGTAACCTCCCTGACATCACAGATGCACAGGTGAAAGCTGCCCTCTCCAAAGCAAAAAACACAGCATCTATGGGACCGGACGGTGTCCCAGGCTGTGTCTTACACGAGCTCCAAGAAGAACTGAACCCTCTCATTAAGTCACTGTTCAAACTTAGCCTTACTACAGGATATGTACCCAAAGAATGGCGTACAGCTACAGTGGTCCCACTCCACAAAGGTGGTGCCACAACGGACCCCGGAAACTATCACCCCATAAGCCTGACTAGTCTGGTCTGTAAAGCTATGGAGCGTATTATCATGGAACTCATAAACAAAGACATTGGGAGCCTCCAGACACTGGACCCTACCCAATTCGGCTTTGTTAAGGGCAGATCTTGCCTCTTAAACCTAGTTGATTTCTTTGAAACAGTTACCAAAGCCATAGATGAGGGCAAGGTAGTCCACACAGCCTACCTGGACCTCGCAAAAGCCTTCGACACAATACCCCACTCGGGCATCATAAATAAGCTTACCAGCTTAAATATCAACCCCTATATCACAAGATGTGTTGCAAACTGGCTCAGAGATAGAACCCACATGGTCAGAATCGCAGGTGCCATGTCCGAATCCAAACCAGTTACAAGTGGCATCCCACAGGGCTCAGTTCTGGGACCTCTCTTGTTCGGTATATACTTCTCTGAGGTTCAGGCTAACATGGGGGGATTATGGCTGACAAAGTTTGCAGATGACTGCAAACTGGGGGCCATAATCGAATCTCCAGCTGACACAAGCATCCTCCAAAAGGGTCTCACAGAGATGGAGGCTTGGTGCCAGAGCCAGGGCCTCAAGCTAAATGCTAAAAAGTGCATAGTCATCCCCTTTGGGAAAAACAAGGTGCCCACAAATTACCACATAGGTGGTAATCCATTAAGTACGGAAGAAGTAATTAGAGATTTGGGGACCAACGTAGATAGTAATCTCTCCTTTGATAATCACGTTGCCAAAGTGGTTAGAAAGACCTTCTATATAGCCCACCTTATCACGAAAGGGTTCGCATCTAGATCAAGAGAGGTCATCGTGCCCCTCTACTCGTCACTCATCAGGCCCATAATTGAATACAATGCCCCTTTTGGGATGTACCTTATCCGACACCTGCAGCAACTGGAGAGAGCCCAAAAGTACCTCACCAAGAGGATCATGGGCTACAAACAGTTGTCCTATGCAGCTCGACTAAAGAAACTCCAGCTCTACTCAGTTGCTTACCGCCTACTCAGAGGTGATCTGTGCCTGATGTACAAAGCCATGTCAAACCCAGAATTAATGGACATGCTCCACCTCAGAAAATCCAAGTCCCTTAGAGCTACACACTCCAGGGACCTAAACCTCAGCACAAAAATAAACAGGACATGCTGGAGGGACAGATTCATTTCCCAGAGGCTCCCCTCACTCTGGAATAGAATCCCAATTCATGTTAGACATAGCCCCTCGCTGAGCCTCTTCAAGCGAAATTTGGACGTGTGGATGGGAAATCGCAAATTCACCCCTGGGATCTCTCCTGTGTCCCTGCTAGACAGAGGCAGAGTAAACTAATCTTAAAAGGGTACCTTCTATGACCTACTTTACAGAGGCACAGTAGGCTAATCTAATAGGGAGGAGGAAGCCAAATACACTCTGGCTAGGCTTATAAATGCCCTAGGGCAGATAGCCTAGTATCTACCTATGAACCTATGAACCTATACTGTAGCTATCTGAAGGTCAAAGTTAAGGTTGCTATCTATCTATGTTCCTAGGTGCCTCACCACTGGGTCTATTTTTAGGGGGTGTGCTATCAATATTATAATTTGCAGGGATATTTGATTTATTGAAGGGTATGATTACGCATTTTGTAGCATTTAGTCTCAGACCATGGTTTTGACACTGGTCATTTGCCATTTTTAGGCCTGTTTGTAGGATGTCAGCATTGTTTGGGGATTCAGTAATTGCTCCCAGCTTACAGCCGTCAGTGAACTTAGTGAGCTAGTGGCCTGCAACAATGGCTTTCTCTTCAGAGAGGTATATGCCAAACAGGAGAGGTCCCAACACTGAGCCCTGTGGAACATCATTAGTAACAGGTTTTTATTGGAAATGTATTCACCTATCAGGACAACATGCATCTTGTCAATGAGCCAGTTAGTTATCCATCTGAAGATACAGGGGTTTATGCTTAACTCAGTAAGTTTATCTATTATCCCTGAGTGGGTGATTGTGTCAAAAGCTTTGGCCAGGTCTAGGTAAGTGGTGTATACCTTTTTACCCTCATCCATGGCCCTGGTGACTTTCTCAAAGAAGACCACCAGAATGAGTAAGCAAGACCTCCCTTTGACAAAGCCAAATTGGGTGTGGTTTTTGAAGAGTTCCTATGTCATTATTGATCAAGTCCATGATAATTCTCTCCATAGCCTTGCAGAGAAGACTGGTCAAGATTATGGGTCTGTAGTTCCATGGCTCAGTTGATGGGTCCCCCTTGTGCAGAGGGATGATTGTTGCAGTCCTCCATTCCTCTGGGACAAAGCCCATCAGTAGGCTGTGATTAAAGAGGTTTTCTAGTAGCACTGATAGATTCTATTTTAAGCTATTTAAGGAGCATCCTGGACTGTTGTTGGGAACCATTGAGGGTGTGTTTTTGGATTTAGCAAGCACAGTAAGGACCTGTTCCCTCATAGTGACTGGTAGGGGTATGGTTGCAGGTATTTCTTTGGGTGTGGTAGGAGGTGAGGAAGGTGGGAGAAGTTTGAACTGAACCTTTCGGCCAGCAGGTTTGCCATAGTTTCAGGCTGGGTGTAAGTGTTGCTGTTCATCATTAACTCAGCACATTGATGAGCATTTCCCTGAGGTTCTGAATGTAATTAAAAAAAGCCTTATGGCTATCTTTCACCTGGAAGGCTATCTTTGCCTCATAGTTTGCTTTGGGCAATTTGACCTGCTCTCTTGGACTGGTGAGTGTCTTTTTGCACTATTTTGTCTGTTCCTTCTTGGCTCTGGAAAAGATTTTTTTTCCTTTTGTTGAATGGCCTGTTTATGTTAGCGGTCTAGCAGGGTGGTTTATTTTTGTCAGTAATCACAGGTTTAACTCTAACAGGTACTGCCTCCTCTATGCAGCTATGAATGTGGTTGTACAGTGCTTTTGTGTACAGCTCAGAGTAGGCCTCAGTGTAATCTGGGTTTGAAGAGGCCTGGAAGTTTAATAAGATGTCACTTAGATTAAGGTAATTGGCCTTAGCAATGTTCTTACAGGTTTGGAGTTTGATGTTGGTTCTGAGTTAGTTTTAATACTAAAGGAGATCTTTTTGTGGTCAGATCTTACCAGGAAGGAGTTGATGCACAGGAAGGAGAAGCATCCCCCATGTTTGTGAGTACTAGGTGTAGGATATTGGTATCTCTAGCTGGGGAGCTAACTAATTGCTTCAAGGTGTTTGGGTTGATGAAGTCCAAAAACCTCTGAGAAAGTGAATTATGGTCATATAAGTTTCCCAGTTTATGTAGTTGAAGTCACCCTTAGGTGTGGTGTTAGGTGGTGTGGTTTTCCGGACTCATATTAGGTGATCTGTAGCTAGCAAGGATATTATAAGGGGTCACACCTATGATTAGTTGGGCATGGAGCAGCTCAAGTAAGTCATGTTGTTGGACTAGTCTAGCAGTGTACTTGTTCTTTATGAACTCTGAGACACCTCCCCCTTTGTTTTATCCTGAGTTCAGGGGGACTGAAATGTATGAAAGGCACTGTAACCTATGACAGCTGGAGTGCTTTCTATGGTTCTGAACCATGTTTCTGTGACTGCACATATGTCTGCATTTTCCAGGGTGAGGATTGCTTCCAGGGAGTGCACTTTTTTATTTAAACTCCTAGTGTTGAGCAGCAGTACCTTTAGGTAGTTGTGAGTGATTTCTGTTATGTTGGAGGATTTAACAACTTGGAACAGCCTAAAAAAAGGCACTATGGGGATAGAAAAAGCGATTCTGATGAAGTCCTGTTCATGTGAGGATGAAAGCACTAAATAAATGTCCTTTTTTATACCTTTTATCTAGTTTGGGGAGTTCCTTGGACTCTGGCTCTAGCATTATTTTATTTGAAGGTTTGGTTTTAGTATAATGCTACACTTGTGTTTTTATTCATAGATAAAGTTTTTTACCAGTATCCAGAAGCCAGTTGGTGACAATTGTAAATCATCCTTGGGAAAGTATTGTGGTTTGTCAATCATGTCTCCCCAGGCTGACAGATACTGTATCACCTTGTTGTAACACCAAATACTAAGGTAATTGTTGAAGTCAATAATTTTTTGCTGGTACTATGGCGTCATCACTGGTGAAGGTAGGATGCTTCTCAGGGCTAGATTCATACCCGCCTGGGACACGTATTCAAAGAGCTCCATCATGTCTCTTTTCATATAGTCCAGTGAGGTGTGTCTTAGGTAATTTACACCCACATGGACTGTGACTGTGTCATACTGGTACTTGTGGTTTAAAGACATAAGTGCATGTGTGATCTGGCGGATCCTGGCTCTGGACAGACAGGTCACTGTGATCTTCTCCTTTAGCCTGGTAAGGGGGACATCAGTATGTCTTATAATGGAATCCCCAATAACTAGAATGTTTGACTGTGTGGTGTGTTGCCTTATGGGCTTGGAAGTGAGGGCTACTATTATTTTCAGAGTTATCTGTTTTGCAAGGTGCTGTCTGTTTTGAGTGTGTGAAGGGCCACTGAAAGATGATTTTAGGATGTCTTTGAGGTTTGATTTGATTACAAGTGAGTCCCTCTGCATATACGGGTCTATGTGTTTGTTTCTTAGTGTTGGTAGTGAGTGTTTTGGGTATAACGCTAACAACCTGGCTTGTATTTTTCTTCTGTGTATGTGAGAGCTTTTTCTCCAATGACATTTTGTATCTACATCTCTCACACACTGTGTTTGTCTGTTCCAAAATTGAGTGGTTGTCAGTGAACATGAGGCAGTTACAACACTGCTTCAGGTTGCTCATATCTAACAGGCCGGAAACAGATGAGAGGAAAGTGCCTATCCATTATACCAGATCCTTAGCAGATGGGAAGGAGTAGTGGACAGTCACTTAAAGGTGAGCGTGTTTAGTAGTACATTATTAGATGACCTGCAGTGGTACCACCCTCTACACAAACTGGCAGGTCTTCAAGCAGCTGTGAACAGCAGGAGACTATGGAGAGCGTTTCCTATACAGGATTTTAAAATGGAGAGGTTTGCTTATATACAATGCACAGTGCAAGTCTTTTGTACCATCACGATGAAAGACTTTTACACATTTAAGCCCTTAGGCCATGGAGATGAATGAACAATAATCCTTCCACCAGTAGTTCCCAACTCAGATGGGTTGAATCAGCACTCTGTCCCAACAGAGTGCAAAAAAACCCCCAATGTAAAATGAACTGGTTTTGAGCTCAAATGCAGTAACAAATACTTTACAACAAAACAAAGAATTCCTACATTATCAGGAACCCTCGGAGATAAGTTCATTAACCCTGAGAAATGTAGAACTACTACAAACAAGAAAAACATTGCAATATTTCAAAATATTTTGGCAAAGTCACAATAACTTTGGCAAACTCTGAAAAGCTTTTACAGTGTCCTTTTACACATCACAACATCAGGAAGATCGAATTGCACTTCTTAGAAAATATGTTTTTCTAACAAAGATTTTTCAGTATTGATTAAATAAATGCACAACAAAACTTCCTGCTATGCTTATAGTTGCACACATACTACAAAATTTAATTAGATGATCCAATCAGTGTGGTCTTTTTCTTGGCTCCTCATATGTTTTCATATTCTTTACTTGTACAAGACATCACATTTTGTCCTACAAAACATTCATTTTCTCAGTTAAGTGCTTCATTGTTTACTAGTATTTTCATTTAGTCTGGACACATTTAGACCATTTGATAATTTCAGGTCTGTTTCTTTTAATGCTCTGCCCCTTATTTCATCAATTCTTGTACCACAAATGATCCTGTCTCTTATTAAAGAGTCATGCAGTTCGCCAAATGTAGAGTATTTGATTATGTTCTTCATTTCAGTAGCACATTGGCCTACATTCTATGCAGACCTTCACGCTTTTGTAAAGAACATATGTCTCTTAAATGGCGGCTGATTTCTGGGTTGACTGTAATCAGATTTAAGTGCTGCTGTAAAAGAGTTAAATACACTTATGGCATCATCTCCAGTAACATGAGGGAATGCAACTCAGTGTACATCTTCAGACTTTTCTACTAATCCATTTGCAGTGAGGAGTAAGTCAAATTTTTGGATCCAAAGCCAGTTTTCAGCCAAATTTCTTGAAGCACAAAAATTCCAGAAGGGATCACTTCTGCATATTTCCAATAGAAAATATATTCTACAGTTCCAAACACCAAAAGTCTTTGCAAATGTATTTCTTCAGTTATGGCTGATACTTTAGGGCCAGGTCATAGCAGGAAGTTGTTTAGTAAATAAAACACACACACACACACACACACACACACACACACACACACACACACACACACACACACACACACACACACACACACACACACACCATAAATGTGACCCAACCTCCAGGAGGACTTAAGCTACATACCACATAACATGCAAATCACTCTGCCTAGTTCATTAGTCTTAAAAGCTATTTATCCATATATAGCATGAGGTTTACCCCTCTTTGGGGAAAGCTACACTATACAAAACTATCTGCTTATGCAACAATGAACTACTGGTGTGTTGTTTACAACTGCGTATCAGCTTCAAAAAATATTATCTGGCAACTATTTGGCATGCTTTGATGAGAAACAAATGAGCAAGTTAAAGCATCTGGTGACGTTTCTTCTAGATAGTGAAATACATTACCTATACAGTGTTGCATTGATGCCAAATGTGTTTAAAGTCATGGTAAAACATCCCGTGGGGTTTACAGGAATAAATCTTCACCTAACGCACTCAGCTTGCACCTGCTACCCTCTTCTGATCCAGGGATCCCCCTGCCTACTGTCCAGAATGAAAGAATGCAACTGTAAATTTGTATTCTGCATCTGTCATTCTCTCTCCTGGACAGCTGATACTAATCCAGAACAGCCTTTACTGTAACTGTATATAAAGTAACTCGTACCTCATAACATTGTTATGAAGAAATGCAGGCTCCATAATGCATGATGTTCATGATGTGTCTGCATATTTATTTAATGCAGACTCCATAATGCATGATGTTCATGGCTTGTCTACATATTTATTAAATGCAGGCTCCTTAATGCATGATGTTCATGATGTGTCTACATATTTATTAAATGCAGGCTCCATAATGCATGATGTTCATGGCGTGTCTACATATTTATTAAATGCAGGCTCTATAATGCATGATGTTCATGGCGTGTCTATATATTTATTAAATGCAGGCTCCATAATGCATGATGTTCATGGTGTGTCTGCATATTTATTTAATGCAGACTCCATAATGCATGATGTTCATGGCTTGTCTACATATTTATTAAATGCAGGCTCCATAATGCATGATGTTCATGGCGTGTCTACATATTTATTAAATGCAGGCTCTATAATGCATGATGTTCATGGCATGTCTACATATTTATTAAATGCAGGCTCTATAATGCATGATGTTCATGGCGTGTCTATATATTTATTAAATGCAGGCTCCATAATGCATGATGTTCATGGCATGTCTACATATTTATTAAATGCAGGCTCCATAATGCATGATGTTCATGGCATGTCTACATATTTATTAAATGCAGGCTCCTTAATGCATGATGTTCATGATGTGTCTACATATTTATTAAATGCAGGCTCCATAATGCATGATGTTCATGGCATGTCTACATATTTATTAAATGCAGGCTCCATAATGCATGATGTTCATGGCGTGTCTACATATTTATTAAATGCAGGCTCTATAATGCATGATGTTCATGATGTGTCTACATATTTATTAAATGCAGGCTCCATAATGCATGATGTTCATGGCATGTCTACATATTTATTAAATGCAGGCTCCATAATGCATGATGTTCATGGCATGTCTACATATTTATTAAATGCAGGCTCCATAATGCATGATGTTCATGGCATGTCTACATATTTATTACTTAAGTGCTAAGTATTGTAATACTTTCTGTGTATCGGTATTCCTACTGTCTGTACAAAGTGACAAACTGTTTGATACTGGTTGGTTCCATATGATGTATGTACGTGTGTGTGTGTGTGTGTGTGTGTGTGTGTGTGTGTGTGTGTGTGTGTGTGTGTGTGTGTGTTTGTATATATTTATTATAATTTTGTTAAGTATATTGTGATTTATTACTGCTTATGTTTCCCTGCTTCAGCAGCTTTTAGTTTAGGGAAATTTACCTAGTAAAAACATTAATTAAATAACCACATATATGAATAAATAAATATGTAAATGATAATTAAAGGAGGTAGAAGGTGATTGTACTAACACTGTTGTGCTCTAGGAGTGGTCACATACCAATTTTGAGTTAACATAAATTACCAATTAAAGTTAACTTTTTTAAATAATCTGACACTATTATTACAAATGTTTACTGTTTTTTGCTATTCTATTAAGATATAGAACAAACTCAGCTAATAAATATACACAAGAAAAGCAATTCCTTCACATGCAGCTCCATTGTAGGCATAACTATGTGTGAGGCATGCTGCAGAATGCATGGTTATGTGCACAGGTATTGATTCATTAAGAATGCCCCACCAGTGTACAGTTAGCTGTATACATGTTAAGAGGTATTTTTACTGCCTTGGTATTATTTTTTCAGGTTGTGATACCTGATGTGTTTCACACTTCTTCACAGGATATCACCTACACATCATGTACTCAGAGCATCTGACTCCAGACTAGGTTTGAACTCAAGCATTTACGCCTTAGTTGACAAATGCATGTAATTGTGGTAGCTAATGTGAAAGTTAAGATGTGAAAACAATCCAAGCTCCACTCTCTTACCGCATCATCATTTTCATTGTTGCCGGCTCTTATTTCTTCTATTTCTTTATGAAAGAGGACATGCTCTTCTATCTGTTTAGTCACTGAATTCAGGTCATTTCCAATTGTCATGCTGTTTAGCTGCATCTGTGGAAAAATAGAAGAAAAAACATCATACACCTGGAGCTGCAACTCACATTCCCAAATGCTACATACTTTTATATGTGGTAACCCAGCCCCCACCAAGCCAGAGCATACAAAATGTCTCCTCTAATTCGCAGTTTGCTTACCTGAAAGAAACTTCAAAGGTAAATCTTTAGGCAAATTTATGGGTTGATATGAGTTTGGATGCTCAACACTAAACTCAGTAAGAAAAAGATTAGCACTTATTTATTTATTGTATTTATTTGACATTTGTTTACCAGGATAGTCCGAATGGGCACAGGCCCATTTCAGAGGAGGCCCGGGGGGGGGGGGGGGCACAATATGTACAAAAGCAAGTAACCGAAAAATAATTTTAAAGCTTATACAGTAATAGCATAACAACTGCGGTGGTGGTGTTGTCACCTCACAGTAAGACGTTGTCCTGTTTGATTCTCAGCTAGAGCGTCTTCTGTGTGGAGACATGCATGAATGGGCATACCTTCATTGAAGGTTGTGCATCAGGGCCGGCAACTCGGCACGTAAAAATCTACTGTCAGTCATTAGCAGACTGGAGTTCCACTATGGCGACCCCTCACCGGGAAAAGCCAAAAGACACAACAACATACAGTAGTAGCATAACAAAGTTACAAAAATTGTAAACAAGGAAATTAGAACAAAAGAAGCAGAAATTGAACATAAACAATATTATTAATAATATAGTGCTAAACAATACATCATATGTCTTGTATGTTTATGAAAATTAAGGTAGAATATAAAAGATCACACTTTCTGGATTAAAAGACACTGACTAATGTCTAGAAAAGGAAGATAGGGTTAAAGTGAGAGGGATGTGAAGACCATCTAGAAGAGACTGAAGATGTGAATTGTAGGAAGTTTAGTGAAGATGAGTTAGACTTATATACAGAATTTGGTAAGTACTTTGCAGACGAATGCATAGACAGTCAGCATGGAGTTAGACAAGAGCAAAGCCAAGAGTTAGATAGGTGGACTTTAGAAGTATTTTGAACTGTAAGGGATTGGCAGTGGTTAGGATGTGCTGGGAGATCAAGTTCCAAATTTTGGAGATTTGTTTAGAGTAAAGAGCATCCCCATAGTGATTATTAGCTTTTGAGACTTGCAATAGGAATTTGTCAGAGGATCTCAGATGTCTTCTGTTAGGTTATGGCTGAAATAGATTATGGAGTGCAGAGCATTTATCAGTTTGGTATATTATGTTATGGGCTATTGACAGTTGAGAGAGAATTAGGTAAATTAGGTAGCTCTAGCCACATTAGTTGGTGTGGGGCAGTGCAGTGATGGGATCTACATGGAGAATTGGTAGCACAATTGGCAATTTTATTATAGCAGGCATCAAGCTTGTTAGTTCATCTTTCTTCAGGTTGGTGACAATAGGAGAGGCATAAAGAAGAGTAGAAAGTACGTGAATCCTAGCAATAATCTGTCTTGAGGAGTTGGTGAGGTTGAATTCTGTATAGAGAACCTAGTCTTGTATGAAACTTTTGTACGGTGAGAAATCAATGTTTGTAAAATCTCATACTGCTGTCAATTGTGACTGTAAATAGCTTAGTGTGTAGTACAGGTTCTATACTGGTGTTGTTAGAAGAAGTTATCTGAAAGGGGAACTGGAGGTCTGAGGTTTTGCTACTTGAGAAAATTATAAGTTTAGTTTTACTGTGATTGAGAATTAAATGAGAGTCAGGCAGCCAAGATTCTACTGCTGTGAAGGAAAGATGGGTTATTTTTTGGAGTTTAGAGATTGAGGAGGTTGAACAGATGAGGGCAGAGTCATCAGCATACTGTATGATTGTAGCTAGTTGGGTGGCCATGTGTAGCTTATTGGTGAATATACTGAAAAGGAGTGGACTCAAGATGGAGCTTTGTGGAATGCCTAGTGATGAGAAATCATGTTGCCAGTTTACAGCTTGTTGTCTTTCAAGTAGGTAGCTATGAAACCATATGAGGGCTGAATGGCTTAGACTAAAGGATGAGATTTCATTGGGTAGTTTTTGATGGGACACAGTGTTAAATGCTTTGGACATGTCAATGAATATGGAGGAGACCAGATCACCATTATTTCTGCATTGGCTCATGGTGTTTGTCAAGCTTAAGAGTGCGGTAGTAGTACTGTGGTGTGGTCAAAGCCATGCTTGGAATTTGTTAAAAGGTTATTTGATAGTAAATAATTCAGGAAATGGGAATGAACACATTTTTAAATATTTTTGATAGTGGAGATAAGATTGCTATTGGCCTAAAATTGGAAAGTTCTAAACAGGTCCCCTTTTGTGAAGTGGTGTGATATGAACTATTTTCCATATTTTGGGTGCATACTGTTCAGTTAAGGAGTGGTTGATTAAAACTTAAACAGTATAAGAGAAGGGATCAGTAGCTATATTGAGATACTTAGAAGGTAGTGTACTGGCAGTGAGAAAAGAAGGTTTAAGTTTGTTTAGTACTTTTTTATGGTACTGGTTTGTACAGGTTTAAAGGACAAGGTCTTAGATGGGTCTTTTGAATCACTGGGAATGGTAAGTGGTGAGCTGATGTTAGTTTTCGTTAGCGTTAGTAAAGAGATTGTGAAGTACGCATTGACTTGAGGGGCTATATTGCCTGTCTTATTATAGTTGCAGGTGTTAGAGTTGTGGATTGACCTGTCTGTAGAAGATGATTTATGGAAGCCCAAAATTTTTTGGTTTTGTTTTTATATTTGTGCTGGTTTGTAATGAAACAGGCTTTTTTGTCATTTTTAACCCGTTGTTTGTATTTGTTTCTTAGTTGCCTATAGGATGCTAAGGTCGTTTGGTTTTTGTTAGACTGGTAATTTGTCCAAGCCTTATCTCTAGTTCTGAGAAGTAGATGTGTTTCCTTTGTTAAACAAGGAGCATAATTTGACTTGATTCTAAAGGTTCTAGGGGATGCATGGTTGTTGAGTACGTCTAGAAAAGTATTATTAAAGTATGACACAGCAGCATCTAGTGACATTGTTTTTAGAGGGGACCTATCATTAGCTGTAAAGACTTGATATGAATGTTTGAGGTGAGAAATTTTTATTGCTGCGTGTATGTCTAAGTGTAGTATTTTTAGTGGAGTGTAGATGTACTTAGCTTAGTGCATTATTCCATTTCTACTTGCTATAATGGTTAAGGTGTTTGACTTACAGAGAGAGGGTACAGTGTTTGATTCTCACCTTTGGGAAGGAAATCGGTTAGGCTTGAATTGGCCTAGTAAGAAAGCTAGCTACTAATTAGCTAGGTGTTCTATGACATTAGAAGGTTGGCATATTAGTTAAGGTGTCTGTCTTACAAATACAAGGTGCAAGGTTTGATTCTCACATGGGGTAACTGGCTAGGCTTAAAATGGCCCACAAGGGCAGTTAGCCTAGTACTAATACATGATCCTATGAACTTAAAGGATGTCTCATGGTTTAGATTATATAGTCTCCAACTCCATCAACATGAGCTTCCTTCCAGCCACAGAAAAGTCCTTGAGCCTCCCTTAGATATAACAAAAATGCTTTGGGACTCCCCGAACAAGACAGTATATACTGTTATGTTTTGGAGCACACATCCCATGTCCTCTAACACACACATGTGCGCATGCACTTGAACCAATATTTGGCTTAGTGCATTATTCCATTTCTACTGATTTGTATTCTTTGGTTTTTACTCTTCTGCATTTAGCACGATTCGACATAGTATTGTCAAAAAGCTTATTTAAGTACACAGTATTTTCATATTTGCTTGATCATCTCTTGAAATGGGCAGGCACTTTCCCAGGGAAGCTGGGTTCACCAAATGCAAAAATCTTGTTAAGACTGATCAGACCTTTAACTAGTTGATCTGCTAACCAGTACATGCTCCCAATGTGTTGCTCTCGGCACCAAGCTGAAGAGAATGTGAGAACCAAAAAAGATCTTGCTACAGTTAAATACCAAACATGGAGTAGCCCTTACTACAAATTTGGTATCAACAGTCATTTCTGAATACCAGTTCTGCATTATAACACACCCAGAGCACTGAGGCACTTCAGCCCTGACTGCACATGCAGTACTGCATTCAAAAATGAATGCTGTTGAGCTTTCAAGATGGCTGCACACTGATGAACAGCTTAATTTCAGCACCCTGGGGTGGGGGGTGGGGTATAAAGCTGTACTGATTATAATACATGTGGAATTAAGATAATAATTTCCCTTGTTTTTACAAGGGTGAATGTCTATATTAATGTCCTTGGCTTGAGTTATAGACAAGTTTTATGTAAGCAAATATGGTTTAAAAATAAAACATAATGATGAAAGGCATTAAAATGATAACGGTCTTGCATTTGTAAAAATGCTAGTTTGTTGGGTTTTTTCCCCCACTAGCCAATGTTCTTAGTGGGAGACATGGACTCTGCAGCTGAAGGTATTTGGCTAGGAGAATCTTACACATTGTGTTCTGAATTAATTTGCCAAAGATTCCTTCATTCATTTACAAAGTTGTTTGTTGCTTTTTTTCTCATTGCTGACCACTTTCACATGGAGTCAAGGTATGCAGGTGTAAGCAATTAATTGTAAGAGTTCTGAACATTCTTTGCAGAAGGAAATGTAAATTTTAAAGGTACAATGGCAAGCAGTTCTGAAATTAAAGCGAATAAAAGATAGTATCCTCCCCGGCAGAGCCTTACTACTTTAATGCATTTAATAGAACAGTGCACAATTTAGCTTTGTTTAAAGGTAGCAAATGTACTTTTTCTTAGGCCTAAAAGTTAATGTTTTCTGAAAACATGCAAGCTGTTTTTCACATCTGGAAGGGAAATAGAGCTATAAAAAGAATAGATAGCAATCAGTGTAATTGGGACCTCAGGTTGTAATATGTTCTTTAGCATTAATAACCTTAATTTTAGATTGGGTAATGCCTGTTGGTGCTGCTGTTGATTTGGGAAAATTGTTCTTGCCTGGAGGGTTAAACTCAATTTGTTGAAAATGTACTTAGTTTTGTGTATCTCTTCTAAGTTAATAGGTTATAGGGTCATTCTTAAAATGTAGTCAGTTTTTTTTGTTTGAGAATTTTTTAAAGCAAATATCTTGAAAAATGTGACTTAAGTTCAAATGGAGATGAGAATAAACAAGCCTGCCAAACCTTGTGTGCATGTAAGAAAAAGGTTGGAAATACAAATTCAAAAAAATGTCATGTATAATAGGTGGGAACAATAGCATTTTAATATAATGGCTACTCCATCCATACTATCTTGTAATGTAAATGACCTTACAGGTACAGATAGAAAAAATAAGAGTATTCAATTGGATGGCACAGTGGTGCATCAGTTGCATCATTACCTTACAGCAAAAGATTCTCTGGTTCAGTTCTCAGCTGGGGTGCCTTCTGTGCGGAGTCTGCATGTCCTCCCTGCATTCGTGTGGGATTCCTCTGGGTGCTGTGATTTCTTCCCACATTAGAAAGACATTTGTTCGGAGTGTTTCTCCCTGGGCCTCCGCTGAAAACTGGCTTTGTTCCAAGTCAGACTTTCCCAGTAAACAAATGTTAAATAAATTAATTGTATTAAGGAATTCTGAGTGCAAATAGCAATGCTGCAGGAGACACATTTGGAAAGAAACGAGCAGGTAAATGTGAGAAAGAAAGTATTTCAGGATGGATATTAAGCATAATATCAGGGATCACAGAAAAGGGGCATAATAATATTGATTACTATAGGGGCTGCAATAGCTGTAGAAGAGGAAAAAAGAAAATAACGGCATATCTGTGGTAGTAAGGGCTGTTCGCAAGGGAGGAGGATTACACTGGCATGTAGTTATATTCCAGCAAAAACTGTTATTATGGAGCTTAAGAAAACTTTTGGAGAAATAATCAGCTTTCAGCAGGGAATATAACTTACAGGTGAGGATGTATCAGGGGATTTAAGAGGGAAATGTAACAAAATATGATACATTTCTGAATAAATTTATGGAAGATGTGATTTTAGTAGTAGGAACTCAGACAGAATTTACTTATTACTGCCCAAGGTACAATAAATGTGCTAGGTTGGGTAGAATTTATATTTCACAGGAGCATATGCATTTAATTGAAAACTTTGACACACATCCAATAACTATTTCGGATCATGCATCAATAAAAACTAAGATAAAAATGTAGGGTAATGAAATAAAAATGTGACATTGGTGCTTTTCCACCTACCTGTTAAAAAAAGAGGAACTCAAGGAATTGGTAGTGGTAATTATTAAAGAATTATTAGGAAGAAATACATTTCTTCAGAAGGGATAGCTGGTGAGTGGGATAAAATGAAACTAGAGTTGTAAATAGGGTAGAAATAAAAGAGAAAGATATATGGATAAAAAGTAATAGGAATTATTTAGTGGAGCTGACAGATGTTAAAGTATTGCAGAATCTTGCAGAAAAGAGGAGGAAATACAGAGTGCGAAGAGAAAATAAGGGAATATTTGGATAGTATGCACAAATTTAGAAATATTAATATTTAAATAACTATATTTTGATAAAAGCTACAGAGGACAAAAATGTTTAGTACAATGATTTAGGCAATACAAAGTACAAAGGGTGTCACCAAACATAAGGAGCCTACCACAAGAAAAATAACCAGACATCCTCTAGCAATATTAGAGATATTTCAGAAATTTATGAAGATTTGTACAAAGCAGAAGAAAGTAGAAAAAAGAAACTAAAGAACACAAATGAAAATATTTATGGAAGACTGAATTATGCCAAGGTTACAAGAAGATGAGGCTCAACAATTAATAGTTAAGATGAGTTGAGGTAAAAGCAGTGATTGTTAATAAATTGACAGGGAAGTCTCCAGGAAAAGATTGTATTCCTATGGAAGTAAGGAAGTTAGGAGGGAAGAAAATGATACCGGTCCCAAGCCTGGATAAATGGGGACATTTACATCAGGAAGGGCATCCGTTCTAAAACTTTTGCCAAATGACATATGCGGACAACAATACATATTTCCATACTGGATCACTTGAGGCCCAGGTTAACAACAACTGCCACCAGTACTGTTAGGCAACAGGGTGTTGGTGGAAATTGGGCTACTGCTGGCCGAAGGAGAAGAAGAGGGGGAAGGCATGTCTGAAGGCAGGATGAGAGTAGGAAGGTTAGGAGTGTGGTAGTGAGGGTAGGAACTTTGAATGTATGACTGGTGTAGGGAGAGAGCTAGCTGATATGATGGAGAGAAGGAAAGTTGATATATTGTGTGTGCAAGAGGCCAGATGGAAGGGGAGTAAGGCCAGGTGTATCGGAGGTGTTTTCAAAATGTTCTAGCATAGTGTGGATGGGAGGAGAAATGAGGTAGGGGTTATCCTGAAGGAACAGTATGCCAAGAGTGTTTTGGAGGTCAAAAAAGTGTCAGACAAAGTGATGTTTATGAAGCTGGAAATTGATGGTGTGATGATGAATGTTAATGCATATGCTCCACAAGTTGTGTGTGCGATGGATGAGAAAGAAAAATTTTGGAGTGAGTTGGATGAAGTGGTGATGAGTGTACCCAAGGGTGAGAGAGTGGTGATTGGAGCAGATTTCAATGGGCATGTTGGTGAAGGGAACAGAGGGGATGAGGATGTGTTGCATAGGTATGGTGTTAAGGATAGGAATGCAGAAGGGCAGATGGTAGTGCATTTTTGAAAAGGATGGACATGGCTGTGGTGAATACATATTTTAAGAAGGAGGAGGAGCATTGTGTGACATACAAAAGTGGAAAAATATGAACACAGGTGGATTATATCCTATGCAGGATGGCCAATCTGAAGGAGATTGGAAACTATAAAGTGGTGGCAGGAGAAAGTGTACTTAGGCAGCATAGGATAGTGGTCTGTAGGATGACATTGGTGATCAAGAAGAGGAGGAGGAGTGCGAGGGCAGCACCAAGGATCAAATGGTGGAAGTTGAAAAAGGGTGATTGTGAGGTGGAGTTCTGGGAAGAGTTAAGACAGGCACTGGATGGCAGTGAAGAGTTACCGAAAAGCTGGGTAACTACAGCAGAGCTGGTAAGGGAGACAGCTAGAAAGGTGCTTGGTGTGACATATGGACAGAGGAAGGAGGACAAGGACACCTGGTGGTGGAATGAAGAAGTACAGGAGAGTATACAGAGAAAGAGGTTGGGGAAAAAGAAGTGGGATTGTCAGAGAGATGAAGAAAGTAGACAGGAATATAAGGAGATGAGGTGTATGGTGATGAGAGAGGTGGCGAAGGCTAAGGATAAGGCGTATAGAGAGTTGAATGAAAGGCTGGACACTAAGGAGGGAGAAAAGGACCTGTACCGATTGGCTAGACAGAGGGACCGAGCTGGGAAAGTTGTGCAGCAGGTAAAGGTGATAAAGGATAATGAGGGAAAAGAACTTACAAGTGAGGAGAGTGTGTTGAGCAGATGGAAAGAGTACTTTGAGGGGCTGATGAATGAAGAGAATGAGAGAGAAAGAAGGTTGAATGATGTGGGGATAGTGAATCAGGAAGTGCAACAGAACAGCAAGGAGGAAGTAAGGACAGCTATGAAGAGGATGAAGAATGGAAAGGCTGTTGGTCCAGATGACATACCTGTGGAAGCATGGAGGTGTTTAGTTGAGATGGCAGTGGAGTTTTTAACCAGATTTTTTAATGAAATCTTGAAAAGTGAGAGGATGCTTGAGGAATGGAGAAAACGGGTTTTGGTACCAATTTTTAAGAATAACGATGATGTGCAGAGCTGTAGTAACTACAGAGGGATAAAACTGATCAGTTATAGCATGAAGTTATGGGAGAGAGTAGTGGAAGCTAGGTTAAGAAGGGAGGGTGATGATTAGTGAGCAGCAGTATGGTTTCATGCCAGGAAGGAGCACTACAGATGCAATGTTTGCTCTGAGAGTGTTGATGGAGAAGTACAGAGATGGTCAGAAGGAATTCCAATGTGTCTTTGTGGACTTGGAGAATGCATATGCCCCACTGAATGGTGCACAGCAACAGTTATCCAACTCCACAAAGGGGGAGCCACCGCCGATCCCGGGAACTATCGACCTATTAGCCTGATGAGTCTGGTCTGCAAGGCCATGGAACGTATCATCATGGAACTCATAAACAAAGACATTGGTAACCTCCAAACTCTGTATCCCACCCATTTTGGGTTTGTGAAAGGCAGATCATGCCTCCTGAACTTGATTGACTTCTTTGAGGCAGTCACCAAAGCCGTAGATGGGGGTAAGGTGGTTCACACAGCCTATCTTGACCTTGCCAAGGCTTTCAACACCATCCCCCATTCTGGAATTATAGCTAAACTCACTAAACTAGGTATAAATCCCTACATCACAAGATGGGTTGCCAACTGGCTCACTGACAGAACCCACACTGTAAAAGTTGCAGACTCCAAATCTGACCTCAAAGCAGTGACAAGTGGAGTACCACAGGGTTCCATCCTGGGACCTCTCCTGTTTGGTATCTACTTCTCTGAAGTACAGGCTAACACAGAAGACCTCTGGCTAACTAAGTTCACAGATGACTGCAAATTAGGAGCCATAGTCAATTCCCCAAATGATGTGGACATCTTACAGAAGGGCCTCGCTGAGACAGATGCCTGTTGTCAGAGCCATGGCCTCAAGTTCAATGCCAAAAAGTGCAGTGTCATCCCCTTTGGTAAAAACTCTGTACCCATGAACTACCACAAAGGCAGCAATCTACTTAACACCGAATGTGTGATAAGAGACCTTGGGACCCAGGTGGACAGTAGTCTCTCCTTTGATAGTCACGTCGCCACAATAGTCAGGAAGTCCTTCTACGTGGCACACCTCATCATAAAAGGGTTCTCATCCAGGAAAAAGAGGTCATTGTTCCCCTCTACTCGACACTCATTAGACCCATTATAGAGTACAATGCCCCTTTTGGAATGTACCTCACAAGACATCTGCAGCAGCTGGAAAGGGCACAGAAGTACCTCACAAAGAGGATTACTAGCCTCAAACAAATGCCCTACACTGACCGCCTCAAAAAACTCCAGCTTTATTCCGTAGCATATCGCCTACTCCGAGGTGATCTCTGCCTAACATATAAAGCTATGCCAAACCCAGAGCTGTTGGACATGCTACACCTAAAGAAATCTCAATCCCTTTGAGTGACACACTCTAGGGACCTAAACCTTGTCACCACAATAAACAGGACATGCTGGAGGGATAGATTCCTGTCCCAGAGACTTCCCATACTCTGGAACAGGCTACCCATCTATGTCAAGCAAAGTTTTTCATTAGCAATCTTCAAGAAAAATCTTGATAAGTGGATGGGAAATAGGAAATACACCCCGGGGATCAACTCTGTGTCTCTGCTCAACAGTGGCACAGGAAAATAACTTTCTTGGGTGACATACGCCAGGGAACCTTATTGGCTAGGCTTATGTAGGTCCTTGGGCTGATAGCCTAGTACCTACCTAAGAACCTATATGACAGGGTGCCTAGAGAGGAGTTGTGGTATTGTATGAGGAAGTTGTGAGTAGCAGAGAAGTTTGTAAGAGTGGTACAGGATATGTATGAGGGTAGTGTGACAGTGGTGAGGTCTGAGGTAGTAGTGATGGATGCGTTTAAGGTGGAGGTGGGATTACATCAAGGATCAGCTCTGAGCCCTTTCTTATTTGCAATGGTGATGGACAGGTTGACATACGAGATCAGACAGGAGTCCCCATGGACTATGATGTTTGCGGATGACATTGTGATCTGTAGTGAGAATAGGTAACAGGTTGAGGAGACCCTGGAGAGGTGGAGGTATGCTCTAGAGAGGAGAGGAATGAAGGTCAGCAGGACTAAGACAGAATATATGTGTGCAAATGAGAGGGAGGATAGAGGAATGGTGAGAATGCAGGGAGTAGAGTTGGTAAAAGTGGATGAGTTTAAATACTTGTGATCAACAGTTCAGAATAATAGTGAGTGTAGAAGAGAGGTGAAAAAAATAGTACAGGCAGGGTGGAGTGGGTGGAGAATAGTGCCAGGAGTGATTTGTGACAGACGGATACCAGTAAGAGTAAAAGGGAAGGTATACAAGAGGGTAGTGAGACCAGCTATGTTATATGGGTTGGAGATGATAGCATTGACAAAAAGGCAGGAGTCAAAGCTGGAGGTGGCAGAGTTAAAGATGTTAAGATTTGCATTGGGTGTGACAAGGATGGACAGGATTAGGAAATCAGTATATTAGAGGGTCAGCTCAGGTTGGACAGTTTGGAGATAAAATTAAAGAGGCAAGATTGCGTTGGCTTGGCCATGTGCTGAGGAGGGATGATGGGTATATTGGGAAAAGGATGCTAAGGATGAAGCTGCCAGGTATGTGGAAAAGAGGAAGGCCTAAGATAAGGTTTACGGATGTGGTGAGAGAGGACATGCAAGTGGTTGGTCTGACAGAGCAAGATGCAGAAGACAGGAAGAAATGGAAACAGATGATCTGCTGTGGTGACCCCTAATGGGAGCAGCTGAAAGAAGAAGAAGTATTTTAAAAGGAAGGGAAGCACCAGCATCTTGGAAGAAAGCTATGGTGGCTGTATTACTTCATATAGATCCATTTCAATTTTAAACCATGATTATAAAGTGTTTATGTCTATATTAGCTATAAGAATGGCAAAAGTGTTGCAGAAATTGATGGATATGGACCAGTGTGGTTTTGTGGAGGAAATGTAAACATTTGAGAACATTAATGGAACAATGATGATCCAGAGCAAAGTACAATGTACGAAAAATACAACTGTTGTTGGTGGGTCTTGATGCAGAGAAAACATTTGACAGAGTAAGCTGGAATTTTATGAGTAGAACTGTGGAAACATTTGCATTCTCTTATTTGACAATAAGGTTAATTAGGAGACATGTATGAAGAATCAGAGTCAAGAATTAAAGTGGAAGGATTCCTCTTCTGTAAGTTGTGATTGAACAGAGGAACCAGAAAGGGGTGTCCTCTTTCCTCTTTGTTTACTTTTTATTTACAGCCAAAGTTCAGCAATACCTATATTTATGGGGACATGAAAAGATGAAGTATTTGGGAGTATGGATTAAAAGACGTGTTATGTAAGAAAAGGATATGCAGGAAAAGACTAAAAAGATAATATAAAAACTAAGACAATGGAAACTCTTGTTTATGGATATGGATAGTAAGGTACAAACAGGAAAAATATTTCAGTAACTTTAGTTTTGTAGACATGTCATGTATATTTTTTATCAACAAGAGGAGAGGTTGTTGTCAGTAATTAATAAATAGATGAAGGAATTTTTTTGGGAGGGGAAAAAGGCAAGAGTTAAGTGGGATAAGCTGATACTCCCAATAGAACAGTGTGGTTTAAAATTACCTGCTTTGGATGGATATTTTATCACTACATAGTTAAGGCTCATGCACGTAACACAGGTAGAAGGTTAAATGAAAAGTGAAAAGGGATGAGGATGATGATGATGATAAAGTAGGGAGAGTTCAAAAAATAAGGAGAGGGTGTGAGATTTTGGATGCAGATTCTTGAGAAGAAGAATAAGAAATGCACAGAATATTATATTCATAAAGTTACAGAAAGTATTTTAAGATTTAAGCCAACAAAGAATGGAGAAATCAAATTTTGCCAATAGGGATGATTGCAAGTAGGGGTACAGAAAACTGGCAAGATGGAGGATGAAATTTACTGGAGAAAAATTGTAAAGGACCCACGTTGTTAGGATAAATAATTAGAGTGGGAAAGATAATAGGGTGGAATGAGGTCAAGAAGATGTTTGGACTGCACATTAGAGAGTGTCTTCTGCACTAGGAACTGATATCAGAATATAGGCAAAGAGAAAGGGACAGAGGAATCCTAAATTAAACCCCTGCTCTGGTATAGTTTTTAGTTGAAGCTAGAACAGAATCTGCTGTAAAAAGGGGATAATTAGTAGGGCATATGACTTCCCTCTTCTGGGCCAGTGATCTAGGAGTCTCCAATCCTCACCACTGACTCTGGTGGGGAACATTCACTAAGAAAGAAAATGCACACAATATTTTCAGATACAGCTCTCTGCACCAAGCACAATTTCCCTTAAGAGCACACGGGAAGCACACTCCAGTCCTGGGGCTGTACTTCCTTTCCAGGCCCCAAATATCAGTGCTCTGTGTCTCTGTTCCAAGTAGCTGGCACACACACTCTTGGAGATTTGATTTTCACACACACACACACACACACACACACACACACACACACACACACACACACACACACACACACACACACACACACACCCACACACACCCACACACACACACACACACACACACACACACACCTAGGAAAGGCTGGCACAGATTTACCCACTATGCCACCTCCACCCAGACTATAAGGTAAATTTACTGCCACTAGCCAGCTACTTTAAGGCTCTTACCAAGGTACCCAATTACTCTTAGTAAAATTACTACTTATACAAATGGAAGAGTTAACCAACTGGCAAGACTTTCTGGAGCATGATACTACAGTGCCACCAAATAAATGCAAGTACTTTCAAGGGTTAAAATATTTCTAAAAGACCAGCCACATTGAAAGGTTTAGATATATTTAATAATAAATAATACAAAAAAATGAGAATATTGATTATCTATTTACAATAAACACCAGAATTTCAATTCACATGAAATATAAAAAAAATAACACAGATGGAAATACTCAAGACAGATACAGAAATAAATATTTTTAGGTGATCTCACTATATTTTCCTAACTGACTGAAGAATTACTGTTCCCTAGTTAATGTATTTACTGAAGCAAGGCAAGATGGAGTAGGTGAGTGGTCTTGTCAGTTCCAGAATAGAGTGCTTAGGTGTTATATGTCACATCTCTCACTAGTATCTAAATACAGGATCCCAGCCTTGACATTGCATCTCTGGCTGTATTCAGGCCTCTGAGACAAAATCATTATGGCTTAACAAAGTCATTTAATTTCAGGCTATTTTTCTTAAGGTTAGCTGGGCTGAGTTTAACCCCTTCCTTTCCAGCATCCGCTGTTAAAATATTTACATTTCATCAGTTGCAATACAGTCTGACATACATATATATTTATTTTCTGTCCAGCAGGACCCACTGTTGATAGATTTTTAACACAAGCAACTTTACAAATACTTTTTTAACACAAGCATCCATACAAATCAGTTTGATATTCAAATGACATATAATTCTTTGCAAAACTCCAGCTAGTTATATTGGCATATGTTGCACATGCACAGGTCTACTGTCTCTGCCATAGCTGGCACTACCTCACATCATCGCAGGACATATTAAATATTAAATGATAACTGTAAGAATCACTTACTTGGAGGATGTTAGAAATGACTGGAAAGAGAGACAAGAAAGTAATTAACAAGGAAACAATGCAAGGACATATGTATGGTTCCCAAGTATGCAACAAAGCCCAGAAGCTTTGGAACTTTTGCTTGGAAGTGTTTGCATAGGTATTTTTATACCTTAAGCAGACCTCAAAGAATTTTATCTCAGGTAGATAGCAAATGTTGGAGGTGCTATACGGAAGAAGAGATAACTGGGAACATATTTTTGGGGAGTATAATAAGTTGTCAGATTTTAAAAATTCATTACAGCATGCTCTGTCAGAAATATTGAGGGACCAAATGGTTGTAACCAAGGAAATTATTCTTTTGAGCTGAGACACAGGATCTGAATTGCCTAGACACAATAAAGTCTTATCAAGTTTAATTCTATTGGCTGCCAAAAATGCAGTTATGGAAATCAAGAGCTAAACAGACTGCATTTCAAGTACTGAATATTGTAAAATACTGTAGATAAAAAATGGAAATGGGATCTTTAGAAAAGGGAAATACCAAATTACATAGAAATGCAAAATAATATTTAAGAAGAGGAATGAGGTTTAAGGGACAGCAGGAATAGAGCAATAACAGTTGTTGAAAAGAAAGAAAACATATATGTAATGTATAATGTATGTAAATGAAAAAATGTTAAATAAGGTTTGTTTTCTTTCCTAGTAATGTATCTGTGCCTCTGTCTTAAATGGTAATTGTATAAAGGTGGTTAAAAAACACAATGTTGGTACAGCCGATTGTACCACCTGACACCTTGCACTCAGGGCAGGTGCCGCTTGTGCCCCACCCTCGCTATGCCTCTGAGACTGAATAAGTGTTATTTAATACAGAAGGAACCTCTGTGGTTGATTTATGGTGGCACTTCATTGTTTAATTTGTAAAGAGTCTCAAGGCTTATGTCATGCAGAAATTTCTTAATTTCAAGTTAAACCCTGAAGGAACTGCAGAATAAGGTACAAAGAAAGACATCTCAAAGATTATTTAAAAATGGAAACCTTAGAACTGGTGTTAACTCAAATAAAACTGGTGTACGATATAAAAAAAGAGTCAGTGACAGCCTGGTCGATATATTTTGTTTGTTTTAGAATTGGTGTTAGATATAACATACTGGGTCCTTTCTGAACCTGGTGCTCAAGCTGTAACAGATTGGACCACAATGTTTAAACTTTTAAGAAAAATGGACTTGCAGAATCCTACACCACTGAATTTACTTGTAATGCTACAGCTGTAGTTTATATTAAAAATGGCAAATATGCTTTTAGAAATGGAGTGTAAGTTCTGAAAAAGTGCTTTGGCCTTCCAGAATATTATAACAGACTACTTAACATTTTATCCGTTAATGTGTCTTTTTTAAATACAATGGTTAATACTAGTAAATATGGAATTTATGGATATTCTGGTTTACTGCAGTGTTTACATTCAGACTAGCAGGCTTACCTCTATGCATATGCGCAAAGTGAGGCAGAACAAATTGCTTAATGCCAGCACCATAACACTGTAAATATCAGCTGAATGCTGATTGGCTATAGAGTGTCTGACAAAGATAAGAACGCAGTGCCCATTTTTTATGAAATAGTAGCAAGAGAAGTGTTGTCAAATATATGAAAACTGGTAAGACATGAAATCTTATTTTTTTTATGGATTTAAAGACTGCATACTTAATGAATGCTTGAGTAGGTTAAAATGTTACCCTTCACAAATTTGTGTACCATGGCTTACATGAAATATGGCTGGCTATACCTGTGGATTAATTGTTCCTGGTGGTCTGTATTAAACTGTTGACTTGTTTTAATGTCTCTTTGACTCTGACATAAGTGAGATGTTAATGCTCACAGGATTGTCTTAGCTATGTTAAGTCTGAATAAGTGTTCAGATGAAGGGAGGAAGGGGAAAAGTGTGTCATTGTGCATTTGATATATACCTGTTTCTCCCTGATCCAGTCACTGTAATTCATACTTGGAACGACAGGTATCAAACCATTCACTTTGCCTTGTTCTTCTTGTTCAAGCTGCCCAACTTGTCCTGTCAGTTGCTCGACACTGGATCAGAAAAAAATGATACATTTTAGAAAGTACCGATTTTCAAACATTGCATTGAAATATGCATACAGAAAGTCATGCATACACACACACACACACACACACACACACATATATATATATATATATATATATATATATATAGAGAGAGAGAGAGAGGGAGAGGGAGATGAAAATATGTATTTACTGGTATTAACTGTGGTATTTACAAAGACGCATTAAGAAATGAAATGTTGAGTACTACGTTATACTGTGCTGTAAGACCAAAACATTTTTCCAGAGCTTGTATACACAGAGGTAAAGAGGCATACAGAAATAAAAATAAAATAGAAGGCAATAAAAAACATTTGTGAAACATACATGGCTATTAAATGAATACTTTTGATCATTATTCATAAAAGGAGAAGGAAAGAAAGTCAGGCAATAATCAGTCATGATGATCAACAGGAACACCATATCTGTGCTGCTGACCCTTAAATTAATCTGTCAGTATTTTTTTCTTATATGTTCTCCCAGTCTTGCTTTAAATAGTCAATGCTTAACTTTCTTCATAGGAGATTACTAGGGTAATGGCTTAAGAGCCCTTACAAGCCTAGCCAATATATAGCCTCTAGGGGTAAGAGGATGAAATGGGTTTGTGCCCATCCCTTGAGTATCTTACAGATTACCCCTGTCCTTATTGGACATAGGCACTACCCCAGGTGTGAATTTGCGATTCTCCATCCATTGATCCAAACTGCATTTGAAGAGGGCTGGGGAAGGGATCTGCTCAACATGAATAGGAAACCTGTTTCAAAGAAGGGGCATTCTCTGAGATGCATATCTGTCTCTCCAGCATGTTTTGTTTAAGTCACTGACTCAGTTTAGATCCCTAGATTGGGTGACCCCATGCTGTTTGACTTGTGGATGTGTAGCAGCTCTATCAGGACTGGATTTGTGAGTGCCTTGTAGGTCAGGCATAGGTCACCCCTTAATAGTTGGTAGGAGACAGAGTAAAGGGATAGGGCTTTTAGTCGATCAGCATAGGACATGTTGTTTACACCCTGTATTTCTTTTTTTGTGAGCAGCCTCTGAGGTCACTCCAGCTGCTGTAAGTGCCTAGTCAAATACATGCCAAATGGCACATAGTACTCGATTAGTGGTCTAATGAGGGCTGAGTACAGCGGGACTATAATTTCCTTGGATCTGGATGCCATACCTTTACTTATAAGTTGTGCCACATAGAAGGACTTCCTCACCACTGTGGACACATGACAGTCAAAGTTCAGGTTACTTTCTATCTGTGTACCTAGATATCTCACCTCTGAGTTTACTCTTAGGGGTGTGCTATTGATATTGTAATTTGCAGAGGTATTTGACTTTCCAAAGGGTATAATAATTCATTTTTTTCACATTTAGTTTTAGGCCATGAATCAATTTGTCTGCTCTAGACCCTCCTGAAGGATATCTACATCATTGCATGGGTCAATGATTGCCTCCAGCTTACAGTCATCAGAAAACCTTGTCATCCAAAGGCCTTCCACGTTATTCTTGACTTCAGAGAAGTATATTCTAAACAGGCATGGTCCCAGCACTGAGCCCTATTAACATGCCTCTTGATGGATTTTGATTCACCCACTTTAACTACATTTGTCCTGTCTATGAGCCAACTGGTTATTCATCTGGTGGCGTGGGGATTTATGCCCAGTTTTGTGAGTTTATTTATAATACCTGAGTGAGGAATTGTGTCAAATGCCTTGGCCAGGTCAAGGTAGGTGATGTGTACTGTTTTTACCCTCATCCATGGCCTTGGTGACTTTCTCAAAGAAATCCACCAGATTCAGTAGACATGACCTGCCCTTGACAAAGCCAAACTGGGTCGGGTCCAGTATTTGTAGGTTTCCTTTGTCATTATTTATCAGGTTCAGGATTATTCTTTTCATGGTCTTACATATAAGACTAGTCAAACGTATGGGTCTGTAATTTCCTGGGTCAGTAGATGGTCACCCTTTATGCAGAGGGATGACTGTTGCTGTCCTCCTCTCTATCAGAACAAAGCCAGTCTGGAGGCTGTGGTTAAACAGAGATCATAATGGGCCTGATAAGTCCTGATTTAAGCTACACAAGAAGCAACCTGATGTATTGTCAGGCCCCACTGAAGCTGTGTTTTTTAACTTTAGACAGCACAATGGCAACCTTTTCTTTGGTGATAGTTGGCAGTGGAGTGGTGGAAGTTATTTCTTGGGGGAGAAATGAGGGTGATTGGGAGGTGAAATCTGAGATGAATTTGTCAGCCAGCAGATTTGCTTTATCTTTTGGCTGAGTATAGGGAATGACATCTACAACTAATTCTGCACATTGCTGGATGTTGCTGTTAAGACTGCAGACATAACTGAAAAATGCCTTATGGGTTATCCTTAGCTTTGGAGGCTATTTTTACCTTAAAGTCTGCTTTTGGAGACTTGACTAGTTCTCTGATTCACTTGTTTAGACTAATGAGGGACTTTTTACTCTGCTGTGCACATTTCCTCTTACTTCTCGACAGGATTTTCTTTCTTTTGCTGTATAACCTATTAATACCAGTGTTCCACCAGGGTGACTTGTTTTTTTGCACTTTGACTTGCGTTTATTTCTGTCTGATACTGCCATTTTTATGCAGTTGTTTATATTATTGTATAGGACTTTTTTGTATACCTCTGCACAGGTTTTTGTGTTTTCTGGATTTGAGATAGCTTGGGAGCTAGCTATTCTGTCCCTTAATAGGGGTAATTTACGTAAGAGATGTTTTTAAAGTTTTTGGGGTTAAGTGGGGGGGGCTAGTTTTACCTTTATTTCAAGGGAGACCACTCTGTTATTTGATTTTACCAGTGAGGGCATCATACTAAGGGGGGTTCAGTGCTCTCCCCTATTTGTGAGTGCCAGATCCAGGAGATATTTGTTCCCCTAGTGGGAGTGCAGACTAGCTGTTCAATGGCATTTTAATTTATAAAGTCAAGAAATCATTGAACCTGCATTTTGGTGGTTGTGTATGCCTCCCAATTAATGGTGGGGTAGTTAAAATCACCCATGAGTATGTTATTGGGCTGGATGGTGAGTGATTCTAGTTATGAAAACTAGGTTGTAGTATGAAATGCCAATCTCTACAATGCTGAGCAGTTGAAAAACTGAACCACAGAAGGGTGGAATAATTAGCATTAAACATTTTTGTTTTGCAGGGGGCATGTCCTCCCTGTACCTCTCAATGTGGGAGGCAATCCCACAACCCTCTAACTTATATATAATTATATAAAATAACTCTATGGTTACACCAACTCAAAGAAGGGAGAAATCTTATTGGAGAAATTAATTAATGCTGGAGCACACTTAGAAATTAAAGTGGAAATGATTTCCTGTGGAAAACAATGATCAGCATTGTGTACTTTAGCTTTTCTGGTGCTTGACCACCTCGACCACCTTAAAACTACATTTCCCTTCTTGTAAAGCTACAATAACTGCTCTTCATTCTGCTTGCTTTTCTTAAACTAATGCTGTTACTTTTAGGCTCTAAACTGACACATTTTCTGGCAAATTCAACTTTCTTTTATGAATCATAATAAAACTTTTTACTATTTACTGTAAGTCACGGAGAGAAGTGTGCAAAACTGAGCTGTAGTCAACCAGTCAGCATCAGATATCTCTTGGAATCTCTTGGTAAAACTTCACTCTATCACTGCATCATTTCCACCTTATCATAGCAGTATAGTATCACAATACCAGATAGCAGAACTTCAGTTTGGAACTTATTCGAGGTATGAATTCCAAAACTAATTCATATGGTTTGGACGAACCAAGTATTTTTAATATTCTAAAAGTGCTGCTAAGATCCAGACTCATTGCCTGAATTTAAATTAAGGCTGGATGATCATTTTATATCATAAAATAGTGTCCATTTTACATATGGGTACAAGATCCTATATGATTTGTTGATCTAGAACCTGCTAATAATTTTACCTTGAACTTTTAATCATGTATATCCAACCTACCAACTTACTTATTTGGGCTTGAAAGTTTAATATGCTGTCCATGGCTATATACTAATCTGTGACTAGGGCAAGTCATGGTAACAAATCCTGTTAAAATTTCAAATGTGATTCTCTGTAATCATCTACCAACATGCTTCAGGACAAGATTTTTTTAAACTGTCAATTAATATGATTCTCCAGTTATTCTCTGTTGATGTGCTCAAGTATGAGAGAAACTTATTTGCAGCTAATGGATTCTAATTTGTTGGCCTAACTACTTTATTTAAGACCTATATATCACTGGGCAGTCATAAGCCAGTATACTGAAATATTGTTTTCAAGTGACATTTGCATGTTTCCCATGATGATGTGGCAAAAATAGTTTTTTTTTTAAATATTATTGTGTGCATGCTGCTGCATTTTGCCAAGGTTTTCCTGGTTAGGTACTACGCAAATTGTTTTTTGCTTCCACCTAATTTAATTATACCTGAGGTAAATACATCAGAAGCTTCTAGTTACAATGTGAATATTTAAAAATAATAACTTGATTTCACGCTTATATCATACTGATGAGCCATAGTAAGTGCAAAACCAGTCTATATCTAGCAAAGTCTGACTTGTTGCCCTGAGCACGTTACTAACAACCCGAGTGGCATTCCAGAGTTACGAGCCAGTGCATTGCAATATCTTTTTTTCTGGGAAAAGCTGCACATCTCCCATGATGTCTTGATAATAAATGTATTGCAAATACTTATTTCTGTATGATATTTTATTTGGTCTATTAACAGTTAGCTTCTTCCACTGACCAGTTAACTCTTCTCTTGTCTTATCCCAATTACAGGTAATTTGTAAGGATAAGAACTGGCTGGTGGGGAAGCAATCATTTCGGCAGACTGTGTTTTTATACCCTAACCCTTTCCTTGGCAAAAACAGGCATGCCCTGCATGCACATGATTTCATTCAAACATCTAAACTAAGTTACAAGGGTGCAATGAGGTAGGCTACCTAACTTCCCTTAGGATAGGCAAGTCATTTATGGCTGTTCTCTCCTGTCCCTTATTGAATGGCTTCTCCAGAAAACATAGGAAGCTATTTAAACTTAGGAAAACTGGGTTATGTTTAGAGTTATATCTCTCTCTGAGCTATAGAACTCATACACATACATTACAAAGATAATATTCAGAGACAGATAGAGTTTACATATATCTGAATAATTGCTAGTGTTCTCAGCTTAATATCACTGCCACATTTACTGAATTATACAAAGGTGTCCAGATTATTATCTAGGTGTATTGATTAAACAAAAAAAGCCTCATAATTGATGCTTCCGGGCAGAGACGGATCATGTCAAATGGGGCCCTAGGTAGGGGAATGAAACAGGGCATCACCACCCCCAAGCCATTCTGGTGTCCCATTACTCCCACCCCATTATCCTAAACACTGTTCAAAACTGTCAGCTGGCATGCTATTTTCTTCTTTAATTTTGAAATGAAGGCAGAGGTATAGATTTAATTTAAAACTTTTAATTTAAATATCCTTTGTTGACCAGCCACTAGACTATTAGTGTCTTTTCAGGAGTGACGCTTGGTGGTACTCATACTACTAGGGGAAATTTGGCCAAGGCACTGGGGAGCTTCCCCCTACTCATTTTGATAGCTCAAGTGGATATAAAAGATCTCACAGCACTTACCATTAACACAGATTGATGGGGGCCTCCATTTAACATCTCATCCAAAGGGCAACACGTTCAGGGTATAACACCCCCACCCTAAAAATGCACTGCAGAATCAGCAATCCATCTACATGGTGTGGGAGTAGAACCCACAACCTTCTGCAACAAAGTCAAGCATGCTACCTCTTGTACTACTAACACTGTTTTCAAATTTTATAGCACAACTACTGATGGTTCATCTTCCAGGCCCCTGCTTACACTTATCAAGGGTATTAGAACTTGTCAGAGATTTAGGATGCATGGCTAGGCTTAAAAAGGTCCTTGTGGTCGTTAGCTTAGTAAACACCTATGAAACTATAAACCTACGAACCTACCATTTGCTAATCAAAATAGCTGCACACTGAAAACAGATTTAGCAGGAGCAACAGTAAACTTATTTTCCCTTGAAGCTCACATTCCTTGAAAATGCATTGAAACTCACATTCATTGAAAAAGCAGCCTTGTATTATGAACCAATAAATGACAAAATTACCCATTTCAGAACAGCTGAGACTGCTCAAAACTTTAGTCTTGCCCTTTGCAATGTATAGATGTAAGTGTTGGACATTCAAGAAGGAGAACACTAGAAAGATAGAAGCATTTGAGATGCATGGGTATTGCAACATTTTGAGGTTTAGGTGGACAGAACATTGCCCAAATGAATCAATCCTGAGGGAGATTTGGACGAGACCTCAACTTGTAAATCTGAATGTTTGACAGAAACTAAGATATTTTGGTTAAAACATGACAGAAGGAAAATTGTTTGTCATTACGTTTACAAGGTAAAGTGACAGGAAAACAATCAAGAGGGATTGCCGTGTAGCAGCGGAAAACAGAAAATGATGGTACAATATCATCTCATGTGCTTCAATGATCTCCAACCATCTGAACTGAAGAAGGAACATGGATCCCCATTACATGATCGAATTTTCACTTACCTGAAACTTAAAAGGACGTGACAACTTTGCTGTAAACTTACTTTCACAAACACTCGGGTCACCGGAGTTTTACTCCTGGAAAGAAACACTTGTCCACCATGGTGAACTTTGCCCTTTTCCCCACTTCTGTGCAATCTCGGAGTTGGCATATTTAGTTGGGGGGGTGTGGGTGACAAAGCCCCCCTCCACTTGGGTGGGTTTGATTTGCTTCTGTTTGTTTATTTTGTCATGGTTTTGAAGTGGCTCCTTTCCTGGAAGAAAAATTGTGACGATCCAAGTGTTCGTGAAAGTAAGTTTTCGGCGAAGTCGTCTTATCCTTTTAAGTTTTGGGTAAGTGAAAATTAGATTATATGAAGCAGATCCATATATATATATATATATGGTTCTACCTGACATAATCGAAACCACACAACACCGACAACCACATCACCGACACCACATATTCGACAGTCCATAAACACGAAACCACACATAACCGACAACGAAATAACAAACCCCATACAAAACAAAACACATCCCCATTCCACAAACCACACACACAACACAAGCACACCAAAATCCTTACAAGCCCACACTAAACCTTACCTAACCCTAAGGTCCACCCTAACTCACTTAACTTACCCCTATCGCCTCAACCCTAACTAACTCACTTAACCCACCCCTATCCCCACAGACCGTCAATCTCCACACTTACCTGCCACACAGCCTTTCCGGTCTTCTGCATTGTCGATGTTCTGCAACCCGGTCTTCTTAAGCTTCGATCTTCTGGTTCGTCGGTCTTCTCAGCTGTCGACGAAGTCAGGTAGAACCATATATATATATATATATATATATAAAAGGGTATACCTTCATTTGTTAGAAAGGCATTTGTACGATCACACTATTGTGCGACATTAAATGCTGAAACACAACATGTCGCAAAAAAAATTTTGAAAATGGTAATCTGGAAAACCAGATTCGACCATATTCGAACTGCAAAGTATCAGTAAATATCAAGAGACATTTCTGAATGTCTCCAAACATCGTTATGCAGGGGGGCAAGCCCATGTGGGGGACTGCACCCCCCCCCACTACTTTAATATACAAACTCCGAGATCGCACTACAGTAAGGGAAAGTGTTCATGTCCCGATCCCTGCTATAGTGCGATCTGCACCTGGAATACCAAATTCAAATGAGTGAATGCGCCAATGTGCATTCACTCATTTGGATTCGCAACACTGGCAGTTGACATTTGTCAGATCTGGAGGTTGTACTTTCGCACCTTCGTGCATTGTACAACTTCCTTATGACAAAATGAAGGTATACCATATAAAGATAGATATAAAACACTTCTGAGTCAGAGTTTTTTTGCTTCTCATTTTAAGTTGCTTAGACATAGCAGATACACAAGTAGCTTCTTTATGAGTAATATATAAGAGTATTCTTCATCACATCTCTTTGTCTTTTAGATGTCATGCACAGAACTGATTTGGTAATTTAGACTGAGGAACTGCTCATGGGCGGCCATGGTGGTGCAGCAGTTAGCGTTGCCGCCTCACAGCAAGAGATTCTCCGGTTCGATCCTTGGCAGGGGTGCCCTCTGTGTGGAGTCTGCATGTCCTCCCTGTGATCGCGTGGGTTTCTTCCGGGTGCTCTGGTTTCCTCCCACATCCCAAAGACATTCTGTAGGTAGATTGGATACTCTAAATTGGCCCTGGGTGTGAGTGTGTGTGCCTTCTGTGGAAGGTTGGGTGCCAGGCTGGCAACTCGACACTGTAAAACTCCACTGCCAATCATGCGCGGACAGGTAATCCGCTGTGGTGACCCCTAACTGGGAAAAGCCAGAAGAAGACTGAAGAACTGTTCATATACCTGTCATTTAGTAGTGTCTGTAGTTCTGAAAAGGGTGAAGGTACCAGTGGGCTTAGAACTAAGAATCCTTTGATTCTGCCTTTTGTTTGCAACATTGCATTTGTTTCCTGTAAATATTCAGGCTTCTCCACCTCCTGTTCTATGTGTTCTACTGACATCCACCTTCTAGTGAGTAACTTTACATAAAACTGATCAGCATAGGGTAATCTTTTGTTGACAGGGTTGTTTTTGTCCTGTATGTAGACAAACAGCAGTCCAGTCATTACAAAGTACTTGTAAAAAAAAAGCTTGTAGTACATGGAGCTTGCTGATTACACTCCAATATTTGGATAAAGGCAAATCAGTTATAGTTAAGCACTAGAGTGGCGCTAGATCCGACCTTAACAAATGTTAAGCACCCCCGCTAAAGTTGTTAAGGTCATCTCCCACTCTAGGCAGTAAAATCTGCCAGTACAAAGGACAGCGGCAGAATAAAAGATTTGTTTCTGCTTGCTGTCCATCGATAACATGTCCCTGACTTCCTGATCTACACCTAGAATAACAGGATGTGTGCTCTCCTCATTTTCTGAAGGATGCAAAGTCTGAAACCTAAACATTTATCATTATTTAATATCTTCAAGCCTCAGTAATTTGCCCAAAAAACACAGAATTTATAATGAACACACCAAATATATGAGGCAAACATTTGGACAGTCTGAGAAAATCTGAACAGCTGAGAGGTATTGGAGTTGAGTGTAAACATAAGGGACAGTGTTGCACTACCTTTCTGAAAGCACTTCCTAAGTGTTTTAGGGCTTGATGAATCTCCAAGCACTACAAAGAATTATGAACAATTAGCCAATGCTAACCTAAATATTACGTGTTCTTGACATGGATGCCAGGATTCATCTCTCAAGCTTTACTCTTGAGGTGAATTTCTTGGCATGTCCGAGCACATAATAACACTATTAGCATTGGTATACCGCTCATAAGCCTCTGTATTAAGTGCAGCAACATCTGTATTTGGACACAGTTTCAGCTCAAATGTGGCAACTGTACCATTCTTATAAACAGGTATGGCATTTCCCCATTGACTATAAAATGTATGGAGAGTTTTTTTTTTAGAGCACCCACCTGCAATATCTTTTCAGATATATTTAACATTAATGGCAGGTCATTAATTTCCATGTACCTGATTTGTAATCTTTTAAATGATGCTTCTAACTCCATTTGACCTGAAATATCCAAAACATTGTGTTTTACAAGTATATACCACCTCAAGGGGTCTACTTTTAAAATTAGAAAAATCCCAAAACCTCAAACTTCTAAATACCTACGTTTAGAAGTTCGAAGTTTTGGAATCTTGAAATGAAAAATAAAAAACACCTAAAAGAAGAAAACCTCAGACATCATGTTTTTGCAGAGAGGCAAGCCCCCCTGCACCCCCTATGTGTGGGGGGGCTTCACCCCCCACACCCGCTGCTACTTAAATATACTAACTCCGAGATTACACTATAGTGAAGAGAACGGTAAAGTTCCCGTTTCGCACTATACGGCGATCTACAATGATACATTTTGAGATTCCAAAACCTTGAACTTCTGAATGTCAGGATTTAGACGTTCAAGGTTTTGGGATTTCAAAATTTACAAGTAGATCCACCTCAAAACATCTAATGATAAGACAACAGATCTATAAAGCAAAGAAGGAATACCATGTTCTATGGAGATTCCTACTTTTGGAACTACATGTGCCATTCTTGGAATATTCTCCTTCCCAGTATTAGTGACATCATCAGCCTATGTACTTTAAAAAAAAACTCTACTTTCTTACCTGACGGAGGTAACAGATCACATAGGTAGAACAGAAATGTCAAAATGAACTATAAAAAAGTAAATGTAAAAGCGCTACTACTAAACAGATGAAATGACTGCATTACATTGTATTGAGCAGAGCACAATAATATCAAAATTATTTAAAAATGTCAACCACTTTGTTCTGTATACAAAATATTACTTTCCATATACAAGTGAAATGTGCGATTGAGCCTAATTCAAAATGTGGACACTTTATTATGTGCCACTTTAAATAAAATTATTATCAAGTTGTATTGTATTACTTCTTTTTTTTCTTTTTCTCCCCGGACCTCTGCTGAAAATGGGCCTCAGCCCTTAACTTATTTAGTATTTCCTTTCTCCATTTGTATCATTACAGTATCAGTACCCCCATTACTAAGCTAAAAAAAAACATGAAGGCACCATTGCTTGTCACTGGGTAGAGAGAGTTTTGTAACAGAAACAGAATTTTGGCATTGCATCATAGATAGCTACTAGCTTTCATGTCTTACTTTTGTCAGTTTTATAGCAAATTGTCAGCAATGCTTACCATTGAACTGGAGAGAAAAATTAAGTGACCACTCCAGGATGACTTTTAAAGAGAGAACGTATGCTGACCAGTATATTTTTTCAGTTATGGGGGATACAGGAGTAAAGAGAAATTACAATACACTGTTACAATCCTGTACACTATAATGGCTTGCAGAAGCAAGGAAAAATTGTGTCCTTGGTTAGATAGTACCTTTCCAGTTTGTAAACCACTGCAATCCATTACTAAAGAGAACATGCAAGGTTGAAAGGAGAATGTACATTTGTGTAAGTGAACTTACCATAACAGTGGATATTCAAATGATCACTGCTGCAGTAGCCTAAGCTATCTGTGTTATATCCTGTGCATAGGATATAACAGCCAGCCATTTGCCAAAGCTTCAGAGCACCTTTCACATGCCTGAACCATTAATCAGCTCAAGCTGAGCTTACTAAAAAGACAGGTTTGGGCAACAAGCCCTTCAGAGATTTCTTGCTGCCAAACTGAGCACTGCTGTGTGGGCTTTTGAGGATCGAAGGTCGGCTTGTACTGTTCCATTGCTGGGCAGGTAAGTCCACATATTATTTTTAATGTTCAGTATGAAGAACATCTCACATCTCGTCATATTCTTATTTGTAGGTATGGACAATGTAATACGGACGACTGCCATTTGGATGAACATTCCTATTTAACATACTAATTCCCCTGTAGCACACCCTTCCTGATCATCATGCTATTCATGAATTCACAGATCTGGCCTTCGTTTTGCTGCATTCCAGTACTGTAAGGCAGTGTTTCTTTTTTATGATAAATCCTGGTTGCACCAAGGTGAGCTTTGTTAGCAGTCAGTACTCATCTGCCTATAATACCCAATAGTTACCATTTTTTTTAATCCTGAATAACCTCATTCACCCTTATTCAGTGTAATGCAAAAGGTAAGCAGTATGATCTTCATGTCTTCTATTATCCATGTCGATGTCAACAAAAGGCAACTTTTTATATAGTCACTGACAGTAACAGCTGTTTGCTTTTCTTTATGTTCACTGTTATACCAATCCCTGTAATTATCTTGGAGGGGAGCTCCATTGTAAACCTGTCAAAATCGGATTCTTTTAGGTTCCTTGGTATGCTTGCATTCTGTACAACAGTTCAACAAAATAAATCTTAACAGAGGTCTGGCAGTTGCTTGCACGGTCTTGGAAAATGCTATTTTTCCTAATTATTCACATACACTGCAGCACAACTTCAGGGGTTTGTTTTCAACTGTTTACTACTTTTACCTGATTACAGTTGTGAAGGTAATGTAGTTGCCTTTTTTTCTGAGTTAGTGTGTATTACTTTTCCATAGCAGATGCTGAATGAATACTGCAGTCTGCAGTATTTTCCTGCAAATTCTTACAAGTTTATTTATTTCAACATCAGTTTGCTGTTTTTCCTCACAATGGTGAGTAACTTTTGTTCTACTGTATATAGATCAACGAATAAATCGAGGAATGATATACTACACTAACACAATATGTAGTTTCTCAGATTACCTTGCACTCCCACTACCACCATCCCCTGCCTCCATTACCCCCTAATGTAGCACTACTACTGGACTGTACGCCAGTATTTTGCATTGACAACTGCTTGCTTTACTGAATGATTTTCACAGTTAAAAGTCTGCATTCTAGATGTCTACAGTAGATGTTATATAATGTTAACGTTCTCTGAGTCACCTGCTCAGCTGAACTACTCAGATTAATCTGTTGGTGTGGCAGACCTTCACCGAAATAGAATGAGCAAACAACTGCCTTAGGTGATTAATTAGGAGCCACTTCAAGATGCGTGCGTGTGTGGGTATATCTATGTGTATGTGTGCACATACGTGTGTTTGTCTGCATGTGCAGTAATGCACAAAAACACATGGACGAGCAAAGTTATTAATGTAATAAGCTCTGATGAGGCCACATCCTCCAAGCATTGATCTGATTCCCCAAACTACCACTTGCATACTGTGTCAGTCTGTGAACATTGTTTAGTCAGTGTAAAGCTTGTGGGTTAACTTTGAAAACAGTCATTTGTCACTGATAGCAATTATTTAGTTCAAAGATTCCTGGGCAAACTTGGAAACATGTTTTCATTCTTACATACATGACAGTGACACTCATGAAATTTAATCAAAAATGATGCGCTGCATGTGTTCTTGGAACACAACAAAATATAGATAATCTGGTTAGCTAGGTCTTTTTCTAATTTATTTAGATGTATAAACCTAATCCCCAGACAGGGCAAGCTAGGCTGAAAAGATGCCAATACAGTAAAAACTGAAGAATGAGCATCTGAATTAATATGAAGATGGTATTTTAGGGTTCAGATAAACTCTCTTAAACAAATTATATTTAAGCGACCTCTAAACCTAAGCCTTTACTACAGGTGTCTGCATCAGGGAATATATGCAGTTCCAAAAGAACAGTGTCCTAGAAGGCAAAAGAATATTTACCCAAACTCTCTAGCTATGACCTAGGAAACATTAGTAACCCTGCCTGATAATCGGAGCTCTCTTTTGGTGGCTATATAGAGAGAGGAGGACTTGCAAATCTAAGGTCCAGGCTATGTGCACTTTAAGTTAGCAGTAAGATTTTAAAGACTGATCTTACTGTATGTAACAAACATCCAGTACAGACTGTAAAGCATGGGATTGATATGACAAGTGTGACAAGTACCATGCTATATCCTGCAGCAAAATTCTGTACCCTCTAGAGCTTGTGTGATTATCATCAGTGAGTCCAGATAAAACAGATTGCAGTAGTTTAGACAGGATAACACTAAGTCGTGAATAATTGTGGCAAGGTCTGAAAATGGAATTAAGTGTTTTACCCAAGAAAAATAAGTTATATAGCAACAAAGTCACTTGCACCTAGTGTCAGAGAGCTGTTATTAAGTCCAGGTTATGTACAAAATGTGCAAAGTCCAAACTATTCTCACCAAAGAAGATGAGGAAAAGACAGGGAGTTGTGATAGATATACCGTGGCATGAACTTACATCATCTCAGTCTTCAATGAGCTAAGTTTAATCATCATCATCACCATCAATATCAACCCTCCTCTTCTCATTCTCTTCATCAGGTTGGAGTGTCACATCAACTATCACCACCTGTCTTGATTAAATGCCATCTCCTACCTTCTTTGGCAGTCATGCCCGACTGTCACAGGTCTTCTCTCACACACAATCCATTCGTCTCTTTGCTGGATGTCCTTGCTTTGTCTTGCCTTCTTCTTGTCTAGCCTGAATCTTCATAACCAGATTGTCTTCATCTTTCCTGCACATGTATCCAAACCACCATAATCTGTTCTCTTTGACCTTCTTTGTAATTAGAGCTATTTGAGTTTCTGCTCTTATTACTTCATTTCTTCTGCTGTTCTGCAGTGTGCATCCTACCACCTATCTTGGGGACTTCATCACCTCTAACTTCCTCAACCGCTCTGCCTTCACTGCCCAGGTTTCTCTACCATACAGTAGCACTGTTAAGGACAACTATTTTGTACACTTATCTTTCATCTTCATTGGCATTCTTCTGTCACACACTACCCCTGACACTCTGAGCCAGTTGGAAGTAGCTCCTCTGATTCTAGCTTTGATATCCCCATTCAGATTTCCCTTCTCTTTAACCAACCCTACCAGACACTTGAAGGTGTTAACTCATTCCACTATTTTCCCTTCTATCTCAATTATCAGCTTCTACTGATCCCCCCCATTTGCTACCATTACAACTGTCTTCCCTATACTCACTTTCTTCCCATGTGCCTTCATCTTTGCATTCCATTCCCCTATCTTTTGCTGATATTCTTGTTCATAGTCTGCCTCTAATGCCACATTGTCTACGTACAGCAGCTTTGTTAATCATTCTCCTTTCAAAAAGACCACTATAATCAAAGGTCATACCCTAATAAACTGGCCCTTCACTGTATTCCTTTTCTGTTGGAAAGGGTGGTCACTAGTGTAGTGAAGATATGAATTTGAAAAGGTAAGTTTTCAAAAAATTCTAAAAGTATATCTCTGCTGCTCTCTTTGGTTTTATTTTTATAACTACATCCAAATATTGTAAACCACTCATGTTTTTAGTTTAAAAACTCTGACAATTCCTTCTTACTGCCAGTCGATAAAATACAAACATCATCCAGAAAACTGGTATATAAAAAACTTGACCTAAAAAAGGGGGATTCGACAATATATGTAGACTCCGAAATGTATAGTACAAAACTGGCAAAAATAAGAGCACAAGCTGCCCTCATAGCTACTCCCACTGTTTGTTTAAAAATTTCTCCCTCAAAAAATACAAAATTATTTTTAATACTACCTCCATAAAAATCACATAACATTCTAATATCGCTGTACTCACTCCAATGGAGCTCAGGAAGTTTGCACTCTAACTTCTAGTGGGCTGAGCTTAAGGCTTTTGAAAGAATCAAATTATGTCCTCACATAGGAATTATGAATGCAGTATAAATGGCAAACTCTTCAGCACAAACTATTTTTATAGTGGTAGTATTCTTTACTGAATTTTATATGTCACTGTAAACACAGTAACTATTATTTTGTAATATTATGTAAACAACTTACAATAGCTCAGCAACCAGTCAAGTTACACATACTGTCAGCATTTTATTCATCTAGCTGAGAGCTTTCACATGAGGCTGAGGAGTTCTGTCTGTGTTAACTGGTTGTTGAGATATTTAGAAAAATGTGAAAATTATATCTATATAAATAAATATCATAAAAACAATAGTGAATATCTATATACCTGCACTTGACAGAGGTTGAATATTAATGCAGTTGAGATTCCTATTGTGTAAGCTTTAAGATGAAATATTTTAAAAACTTGTACATAGCATGTTTTTGTAATTATTTATGGAAATATGAATGAGAAATATTTAAAGCCTATAGGCATCAGTAGGTATTAACCACAAATGCACCTGGAGGCGTTACTCAGATGTAATGAGCTAAAAACCCACATTTTATTAACACCTCTTCAAAACATTTCATCCCCTGATCATGACGGATAACAGTGAATAAATCCACTACATCGATAGTAACAAATAAAACTTCTTGATTAAATGATAAATTATTCATACATTTAAAAAAAAATCACAAGAACCTTTTATAATAATAGTTTTTGCTCAAAAAACTGTTTTAACGTCATGTCTATATAAATCACCAAAGGATAAGTTTTAGAGCCACTTGTGGAGACAATTAAACATAACGGAGGATTGTCAATTTCCTTATGGATCTTAGGTATACCAAATATGACTGGAATTTGTAGTTGTTTTATCCTAAATAATTCCAACGTATCTAAATCAATAATCTCTTGCAAAAAAAGATCTTGTAACAACAGATCTATTTTCTGATATGCAATATGAACCTCATTCCTTAAAAGTGTAACATAAGTATCACCAGAATGTAATACATTTATTGTTTTACCGATATAGTCCACAGTATCTATTAATGCAATCCACCCCCATCTGGTTTCATAATAAGAATATCTTTATTATTTGCTAATTTAACTAGAAGATGTCTTTCTTCAAAAGTTAAATTCCTATAGTAGGATTGTAGGTCATCTTCCACAGTTAGCTTCTTCCTATAGTAGGATTGTAGGTCATGTTTGACAGTTAGCTTCTTCCTATAGAAGGACTGTAGGCCATATTCCAGAGTTAACATCTCCCTATAGAAGGACTGTAGGCCATGCTCCAGAGTTAGTTTCTTTCTACAGAAGGACTGTAGGCCATGTTCCAGAGTTAGCTTCTTCCTATAGAAGGACTGTAGGCCATGTTCCAGAGTTAACTTCTTCCTAAAGTAGGACTGTAGGCTATCTTCCACAGTTAGCTTCTTCCTGTAGTAGGATTGTAGGCCATCTTCCACAGTTAGTTTCTTCCTGTAGTAGGCACACTTTTGGAGTTAGCTGTTGCTGCAGTTGAACCAGGTTTTGGTTACTCCCTACCTGTGGATCCACAGGATTTTGATGTAATTTCTACATGGATGGATCACCAGGAGACCACACCAGAAAATAACCGTTACAGGGATGTAGGAAATCAATAAACAAAATATTGTTTTCAATGGGTCTATATTAGAATATCGACTTTTTAAAACGTCAAATGTTCTAATATCGACCCCTATTCAGAGAACGCTGACAACATCGAACATGCAGAACAGCAAATTTTTTCCAAAGGAAAAAATTTGCTGTTCCGACACACATACACGCAACACAAACACACCAAACAAACAGCAATCCACACACATACACCTAAAATCCTACATCTAACCCTACACTAAACTGTACACACAACACTAGCTATCCACTTACCTTAACCCAAACCCTAACCCTAAGGTCTGTCACTATTGCACACTCACCTCACCCGCTCCCTAACCCTAACTCACCTACCCCGGCCTAACCCTCATGTCCACACAATCGCACACTTACCTGACCCACGCCCTAACCCTAACTCACCTACCCTGTGCCCTAATCCTCACGTCCACACAATCGCACACTTACCTGATCCCCACCCATAACTTTCCACCACAGTGCTTAACATAGCAAAGCCACTGGAACGGCCAACTGAATTCCTTCCCTAGAAAGAAATTCGGTGTTCCGCAGCTTTGCTATTTTCAGCATTTGATGAATAGGGGTCGATATTAGAACATTTGAAATTGTGAAACTTAGAGGTTCTAATATAGACCCGTTGTCAATTGGCATCTGGAGTACTGTAAGTTTCTGAAAAATGGCAAGTCTTTGTGGGTCACATATATAGAAAACATTGGTTTATTATTCCAGTCAGGAAAGAACAAATAGAATGAAAACCAGTAAACCTTTGCTTCTCAGAAATATATATATAATAATTTTCTCAGTACCTTTCTAGTCTTTCACAGTCATCCAACTAGCACGGTGTATTGGTGCAGACTTCAATCAGGTCTTATTTCTAGTTCTGCAGCAAAGTTACTTTATCAGATATAACTCCTCTTCTTCCTCAAATGGTCTGGCATCTCCATATCTCTGGGGTTCTGACTATTTGCTGCTATTCCCACGAAGAACTGACTTTAAGATCCCAGCTCTCCAGGCTACTTCCACTTCCACAACCTTAATTGTAAGTCAGCACTTTGTTAACTAATATGAAGTGTTGCCTAGCTATTTGTGAGAGTGTTCCCACACTACACATTGCAAACTACATTCTAAAGATTCACTACCCATTTTCCAGAGCCAACATATTGCCAAAGATTTAATCCTTATAATTGTTTTTAACTCTGAAATAGACCATATATCTGTTTGCTTTGTTTAAATCGTCTTCCATATTTTATGAATTTATCAGGCCTATTTATACTGGACATCTGTCCTTGCTTTTGAGAATTTTTTTTCTGTAGTGTAGCTTTACTTGAGGATGCAGCTTTAAGAGTCTTACATACAAATATTTACGTTTAAGCCGCAGTGGTGCAACGGTAGCGTTATACCTCACAGCAAGAGGTTCTCCCGTTCGATTCTCGGCTGGAGCGCCTTTCTGTGTGGAGTCTGCATGTCCTCCCAGTGGTCGTGTGGCATTCGAAAGACATGTGTGAATGGGCATGCCTTCGTTGAAGGTTGGGCGTCAGGCTGGCACCTTAAAAATCTACTACTAATTATTAGTGGACCGGAGTTCCACTGTGGCGACTCCTAACCGGGAAAAGCCGACAGAAGAACATATAAATATTTACATACATACAAATATTTCAAGCACAGGCATTAATGCCCTTCTATCATGCCAATATACCAAAATGTTTGTTCCCATAATAAGTGTCCAGGCTGTTCTTAAAAATATCTAAACTAGTGCTTACTTTAATGTAATTTGGTAGTCTGTTCCATGAATTAGCTGCTATCTCACAGAACCAATTAGTACACGTTTTCCTACAGAATCTCCTACGTAGGTTATCTGATGATTCTCTACTACTTTTTGATAAACCCAAACATTCCCAGAGGTAGTTGTCCCTAAATGCCCCATATACCTGAATAAGATCTCCTCTTAGATATCTATAAGAGACACTGTACAAGTTCAGATATTTTAGTCTTTCATAACTTAAACTTCCACATCCATGGATGCCCTTGGTATATTTCCACTGTACTCTTTCTAGTTTACTCATGCTTGTCCTCTTATAGGGTTTCCATATTATTATCCCATACTCAAATTTGGGTCTAATGTAACTAACAAACAATGACTTCATTTTTGGTTTCCTAGACTTTATAAACCTTTTTGTACAACCTATAGCTCTATAACTATCATTAACCAATTGGTTGATATGATTAGAAAACTCATAGCTGGATCTACTCATATACCCAGGTCCTTATATGAATCTACAGTTTCAATCACTATGTGCTGTATTAAATATTCACCTTTTAATTTATGCCTCCCAAATCTCTTATGCTTAGTGTTTGATGTATTTATCAGCATATTATTCTCCTGTGCCCAAATGGTCAATTTAGTCAAGTTATTTTTCAGACATGTCTTATCTGTAACACATGTAATCAGTTTACCCTATTTCAGGTCATCTGCATATAGACTATAAAACACCTCAGATGAAAAAAAATAGTCGTGGTGAGTAACTGTTGCCTGTCACATTTCTGGCAGCCTCATTTGTATTCAGCAGGAGTGGTTGTGACACTTTCTATTGCTCATCATTGTATAAGTTTAACTTTGAGCTCTATGTATTTTTTTGTACATATGTCTACGAGTTTATTTTATATTGCTTACCATCAACGCCATGAACTATACAGGGCATCCAAAAAGGTTATACCAACCATGCACTATTTAAACTTTTGGTTGTATCATGAGCTTTATTGCAAATATTCATTAACTGTCTTGCCCACATGAAATATATATATATATATATATATATATATATATATATATATATATATATGGGTCTACTTCTAATGAACGAAAACCCACTTTCTCGAATCTCTGAAGACTGAGATGATATCACCAAAACCGCATTTGAATGAACTCTTGGATCACCAAGTAAAAACTCCAGGTAAGTAACCACTTGTCTGCACCACAAAAAGCAAAGCAAATTAAGCCTGCCAATGTGGGAGGGGCTGTGCCCCCTCCCCAACTAAATATACCAACTCTGAGATCGCACTGCAGTGGGGAAAGGGGCAAAGTTCACCATGGTGGCCTAGTGATTACTTACAGCAGTTCCTTAGCTGTGATTCGAGAGTTCATTTAAATGTGGTTTCGGTGAGGTGGTCTCAGTCTTCAGAGATTCGGGTAAGTGGGTTTTCGTTCATTAGAATTAGACCCATATACAGGAGACTTGAAACAGGAGTTTTAGCAACTTATAGGGAACTAAATGCAGTATTGTTGGCACAAGGCATGCCATTGTGTACAGAGAAGATGGTAATCATGGCAGCAAATGGGGGAAATCAGAAGAATTGGAAAAATGAGATAGAAGGGAAATAGTGAAAGCTGTTAGTTTCAAGTATCTGGGAAGTATGGGTGAGGGGAAGGGAAACATGAATGACAAAGATAAAGCTAGAATCAGAGGTGCTGTGGCCAAATGGCACAAAGTGTCAGGGGTAGTGTATGACAGAAAAATGCCAAAGAAACTGTAAAGTAAGGTGTACAAAACAGTAGTGTGACCAATGCTTCTGCATGGCATGAGCCTCTGCAGTGAAGGCAATGCAGCTGAAGATGCTTGAGCGATGGAGATGAAGCACCTGAGATGGCTTGTAGGATGTACATTGTGGGACAGACGATAAAATAAGGACTTCGGAAAGGAAGCCAAAGTAACCCCAATTGCAGATAAGATCAAGAAGACCAGATTAGGGTGGTCTGGTCACACGTGCAAGAAAGTAGAGGATGATTTGGTAAAAAATATTTGGGAGAGACAGGAAGAAGGACACAAAAGGTAAGGACATCCAGACAATAGATGGACGAATGGATGAGAGAAGACCTGTGGCAGGCATGCATGACTGTAGAAGATGGCAGGACAGTGGCTCTGAAATGACTGGGGACAGTTGGGATGACATTCTGACTGCATGTAAAAATAGAAGAAACAAAGAGAGATTGATGATGACGACCACAATGATGATGAAGATGTATCCCACAAACACTGCATCCTACATATTTTGATTTTATCTTATTATTTGTATTGAGCTGTAACCTTGTGGCTCAGGTCACCAGTGGAAAATGTCTCATGATCAGACTACTGACTGGCAATTGGCACAGAGGGTTATCGCTGTGAGCAATAGTTTCTGTGCTACAGGGTTTAATTTCTGCAGCCCTCATTTGCCTACTGTGTGACCCTGAGCAATTGACAGCCAGAATTTGCTTCTGGGTCACCCATGAAAAGAGACCATGTGTTCAGTGGGCCTACCTGGTTAACAAATGGGTATTATTATTATTATTATTATTATTATTATTATTATTATCACACATAACTAACTAACTAACTAACTAACTAACTAACTAACTAACTAACTAACTAACTAACTACTTCACTAACCTGCTTTAATATCAGGAGACTTGATGAATAACGCACAGATACAAGAGATGTACTCTGATCTCCATAAGGACTATATTCCAACTGATTGTTCTTAACTTTTGTGTACCATAATGTGAAAATCACTGAACCTAGTTTAAAACTATGCACCCATACATATTAGGTTACCAGATGCATATCATACTGGAGACACTAGGGAGGGAGCGTATCCTTCAACAGTAAGTTCCTTTATTTTTGTAATGGCTGTTATGGTGTATATCATGATGATAAGTCCTGCAATATTCACATAACTGTGTAAGAAAAGTACAACACAGAGCAGATTATAAGCCTGAGTTTTGAACCATTTATGTGGCCTTAAGAAATGAACCAGAAGAAGTAGCTCAAAGATGCGCATTCAGTACTCTATAACCACATTTTACCAAGGGTGATTGCACCTTCCATCTATCTGTGTGAACAAAGAAACTAACCGAGAAAACTTCTCTAGTGAGATTGTGTTTAAGAGATCAGACTGGCACTGTACCATATGGGTCTGGTCATTACTAGCTTGACTCCCAGAGTGGCTGTAGTGTATGCCCTTTTCTCCAATCCATCAGTTACTCTACTTTCTTTGTCCGATGGAAGACATCTTAATACAACTGTGATGTCTAGTCCTATGCCTAAGTCTGTGGGTCATCCACCAGACTTCTGTGTAAATAACCAGAATCTTCCAAAACAATATAAAACCTAACTGTTTTAGAAGTGGGTGGCACAACCTCAGTTTCTGGGACAATTTCTTCAGATATGTCAGAGAAAATTTGATTGGCTAGAAGATTAGTCTGAGCAAATTTTTGGAGTCTGACTTAGTCCTGCTTCGGTGATGAACGAACTCAAAAAAATGATTTAAAGTGTCCTTTTATTACATCAAATTTATTACCAAAAAGATGCATTGTCTGCTGATGAACTCAAACATAAAGAACTGTGATCATTATTAATATTTGCAATTCACAGATGATGTCTTATCTGAGTTGGATAACTTGTGATCTTCCCCGTCCTCACCCTTGTATTCTGATAATGTCGGTGTGAGCATCATCTTCCTCTTTTTCTCAGAAACGTTCCTTGAGGTAGACGGCTTGGAATAATTCCTGATAAAATAGATGCAAAGGCAACATATTCTTGTGCTGTAGTTCTGTAATCAGTATATGAAGACCTCTGACATCCAGGACACCAACATCCAAGTCTCAGAAGTCTGCACCATTGACATCTGGGAAATGAACATCTACTCCTTTACAGAAAAAAAAAAACTTTTTGATGGAGCACCTACCCAAATGATGACTGTCCTCATCCCTTAACAATCCCGACAATAAATCCAAAAATTGTAATTTCAAAGGGAGTAGGAAAAACTTTAGCAGTATTTATACCCAGACGAATGGTAAATGTAATGCTTAACTCTATCTGGGGACGATATCTGAAATGCAGGACATTTCTTCTGTCAAAAGAAAAGGTTCTTCAACTTGAATCTTCTGAAATGCCTGTTGTTCAGTCAAGACAGATTGATGTCAAACTATCTCCTTTCATTTAAAATCTCTAGAAAACATACAGGTCGTCTGCTGACTCCATTATGCACCGGGATAGAACCCTGACTGTCATCCTTCTGAGATTCAGAAAAACAGATTAAACTAATGAACTAAATGAGGTGTTGAACATCCAATTCTGGCTTTTCTTTGCTGGCATGAGGGAGGTGGTCTGGCCTACTACAATTCCAGCATCCATTGGAGGCAGACATGCATGGCATGCAGCGTATGAATTTGGGATGTATGCCTGGTTTTGCCAAGCTGTGTTCATGTGACCAACTTCATGCTCCATATGCAGCGATGTGCACATAAACAGGGGAAGGCATCTACCTGTACAAATCCAAATGAACATGTCAGGTGCTTGGAAAGGAGTAGGCCCAGAAAACAGAACAAATGCTTTCTGGTTGCCTGGATGACAGGGATGCTGTTGCTGTTATGCTGGTGATGAGAATGAATGGGCATAGTTACAGTACTGACTAAATGGCTAGAAGGTACAAGGACAGAAAATGATACAGTTGCATATATTTAGAAAATGGCCAAATTAACTCCATGGACAAACTAAGACAAAAACAGGGTTGATACTTCTGAATAAAATCCTGTAAAAGCAAGATCCTTACAAGCAAGGCAAATTACAGCAAAATAACACTGAACAATCTCCAGAGAATCCTTAGAACAAATGACAGTTATGTTGAAAAGTAGCTCAGCAGAGATAAACTACCAAACACAGAAAGACTTCTGAAAAAAACACCAGTAAATCACAAAAAACCTCCTTCCCTAGCAAAGGAGAAACTAAGAGGCAGGTCATACGATAAAGTCAAGTAGAATGTTAATCAGGACACAGGTGTTTCACCTTATCCTGTACTGGGAAATAAGCTGATGTTAGCCAATGTGGAAATTTTAGCCTTCTTGAGGTCAGTTATGGTGGTGTGGCACACATTGCAAAAGTAAAGTACTTATTTTTCTTATGCAGAAATCTCTATTTAAATGTTGCTATATACCAGTTTTAGTAAAACCACAGTTATAATATCTGACAAGTACTAGCAAACAAAAAACAAAACAGAAATCTGGATTGTGACACAACTTAAATACATTTTGTAGTTAT
>NC_056746.1:21296171-21343671 GCF_019279795.1 Protopterus annectens
GCTGTAGAATACTGAGTATAGTAATAAATCTTTGAGGTGTTCCATGCAAGACCCATTGTTTAGGATTTGTATTCTTTTAGTAAGGTATCTCTCTGGGTATTCCAGTTGTTGCATGGGTCTGGACAGATACATGCCAAAGTGGGCATTATACAAAATGATTGCCCTAATGAGGGCTTTGTAAAGGGGGACAATAACATCTCTAGATCTAGTCGCAATCAATTTGTTTATAAGCTGTGTAATATAGAAATACTTTCTTATGACTCTGGGCACATGTTGGTCAAAAGTTAAATCAATGTACACACAAGTTCCCAAATGCCAAACAACTGGGTCAGTTCTCAGGGGACATTGTCAGTTTGACAGTTCCCAGGAGTAGATGACTTCCCAAAGGATATGATAATGTATTTTTTGGAATTTAGTTTCAATGCATGATTCTGGCACCAGTTATTGTTTGGGACAAACCTTCCTGCATGATGGTTAAGTAATTTGGGGATTCAGTAACTGCTCCTAGCTTGCAGTCATCTCAGACTTAGTCGGCCAAAGCCTTTTGGTCCATTGCTTTGGTAACAAGAGTAAAGCTTAAAATTTGTCCATGATTTTGAGCCTTTCACATTTTCTCCAGATTCTTGCCCTAAGAGGTTGAGAGATCAGAGCACATGTTTGTCAGTCCCTGATTTTTTGTCATATTTTTGGTCTGTCCTTTATATGTATGATTTTCTGGAAAATTTATGAGGATTGAAGAACTTAAATAATGATAGGCACTTGAGTTTCAGACAAACAATGAGCCATTTGTTAAACAAACAATACTGTCTCACAATGAAAACAGACTTGGCATGAGCAGTAAACTTATCTGCCCTTGAAACTCACATTCATTGAAAGGACATGAAAACCCACATTCATTTTGCATCTGGCCAGTGGAGGACTAAGCTTACCGCTGGGCTGTTTTCAATAGGCTCTTTACAGATTTTTAGGGCCATGCATACATGTATGCATTCTTTGATTCACCTTCTTGATTGTATTAAATTATATTCCTTGTATAATACAGCACCACTTGTTAGAATGTATTTTAAATTAGTAATTTTGAACAGTCTTCTAGTAAGCAATGAAACAAATGTATGAACCAGCAATGATAAAACTACCCAGTTCAGAAAATTTCAACCATAAAAGGTCACTCAAACTTCTGTCACTACAATCCACCATTATCAGTAAATATGCAAAATCTCTGCAGAAGTGAGTCATATACATAATTCCACATTAAAGGGATCTGTAACTAATGAAGAGGTTGCTGCTAGCAAACTACTTTATATTTCATTGTTTCATCTACAAATAAAGTTTCTCTTGCCCTTGAAGAATAAATTGCTTATGTTGCATTAAAAAAATGGTAAGCTAGTAATATTGCAATAGGGAATGGATGGCAAACTGATAACAGGTTCATAGTTACTAGGTAACTTCTTCAAAGGAGGACCTTCACAGGACTGCAGCATCCACTCCCTTTAAAGTACAACACAGTACAGTATCAGCGATCCATCTGCATACTGTGGGAGTAGAACCCACAGCCTTCCGCATCAAAATCAAGTATACTACCTATTGTGCTACTAACAATGCAAACAGACTTGGCATAAGCAGCCCTAAACTTCTCTTCCCATCAAGCTCTAAGCTCCTTGTAAAATCCACTTGACACGCAACTATCGCTCAACTTTGCAGCACAAGAAATCTGGAAAAAGCCTAAATTTATTTGGGATGGGGGCAAAGGCCCAAAATCAGGGACACATTTTAAAAATTGCTTGTATAATCTTAGAAAGTTGCTAAAATAAAGTGTTTTGCATTACCATGTGTTTCCTGAAAGATATGAAGACTGAAATTTAAAGGGCTATCATTATTTAGTGAATTTAGTTCTTTCTGATTTGCGAGAAAACCACAAATTGTAAGAGGAACAGACCAAAAGTATGAGCCAAATATTTTGTGAAAATCTGGACAATTGAAAGCTATGGACTCAATTCCCTGAACCATAAGTGGTGGCATGGGTAGAAAATTCAGGCTCTTGCTCCTTGTACCCAAGGTACAGGGTTTGAGCCTGCATGACACTATTGACCTAGGTATACCTAAGTGGGGCATTTTTACAGACACGCACAGTATACCTAACTGGGGCATTTTTACACACACATGGTATACCTAACTGGGGCATTTTTACATACACTAATGACCTTAAAAGCTACACACACACCAGCAGTGACCTTAAAAGCTGCACCTGGAAACGACACACTGGGGAGCAGGAAAACTCCTCAAAGTACCTAGTGATAAGAAAACATCGTGGAGCAGCAGTACTTAAAGGAAGCATGAGAAATCTCAACATCATGGAGCAGAGCACAGAAAAACTCTCCATAAAAACTAACTCTACTTAGCTTAAGGAACCATGACTGGGAGCATACCTTTTGGGCAGTGATCACATACACTTATGAACGGTAGTTTAACTTCCGTTCGCGCTTGTGTTTAAATCCACATTAGCGTGCGTCGGATCCTCCTTAAAGAAAAACTCCACCATGGAGTTCTGGTAAAAGTGTGTGTGGGGGGGTGCTCCCTGCTCCTCACTATGGTTCCGGCACCTATGTCCTAGGCATTGGGCCTCAGGACACCCCTGGGCATTCATTATTTTCATAAAAACACACATCCTATTACACATTATTACTTGCACAGGACCCGCCCTGTTGGGTAATATAGCCTACCTCATAGATGATTCAAGTGGTTAGACTTGTATTCATTTCTTTACTTTACATTTTTGAAAGTTCACTTATATTTCACTTTATGCCTAGAATTAGATTTTTTCATAATTTTTTAGAAATGCCATCTGACTTAGAAGTAGAATTATTATTATTAAATATTTTCAAGATGGGGAAACGTTACAGTATTTTTTGCTCCAAGATAATGTATTTTTATTTAAAACAAGCATATTAAATGCATTTTTATATCATACTCTTCTTCTGAACATAAAAATCACTAGTGATAATTAACTTTGGGGGAATTTGCTGGCACTAGAGCACTTGTTGGTACCTTTCTCAAGCAATTTAAAGTATCCTCAAAAGAAAAAAAAAAACAAAACAGAAAACAATCTTGATTTTGATCTGTTTAAAAAAACAAAACAAAAAATACTACTAACTTGCAAACATAATTTGTCTGAATAGTGGTAATGTTTGTTAGGTAAAGGTTAGTACCTTAATGTACAGGATCGGGTTTAGGGGAAGGGATAGGGTTAGGGTTTACACATATGGGCACACAGATACATCCACACTCCCCAACACACACACACAGCCTTTTTTCTTCTCTTTATCCACTTTTGCAGCATTCCTCTCCAGTACTATACACACTACAGGAAGTGACACTGTCTTAGGCGCAGCTTATTTGCGACATAGGTTCATAGGTTCATAGGTTCATACTAGGCTATCTGCCCTAGGGCATTTATAAGCCTAGCCAGAGTGTGTTTGGCTTTCACCACCCATTTTAAATGAATTTTGCTATGCCCTTTTTCGAGGTTAGTATACTGTGCCTCTGTCTAACAGTGACACAGAAGTGATACCCAGAGTAAACCTACGATCTCCCATCCACTCATCAAGATTCCTCTTGAAGAGAGTCAATAAGGGACTCTGCCTAACCTGGACTGGGATTTTATTCCAGAGTGAAGGGAGCCTCTGGGTTATGAATCTGTCCCTCCAGCATGTCCTATTTATTGCAGTGCTGAGGTTCAAGTCTCTCGAGCGCGTAGCTCGATGGGATTTGGATTTTCTGAGGTGCAGCATATCCATTAATTCCGGGTTGGACATGACTTTATACGTCAGGCACCGATCGCCTCTGAGCAGGTGGTATGCCACTGAGTAGAGCTGGAGTTTCTTTAACTGGGTAGCATATGGCATCTGTTTGAGCCCTTTGATCCTCTTAGTGAGGTACTTTTGGGGTCTTTCCAGTTGCTGGAGGTGTCTGGTAAGGTAAATCCCAAAACGGGCATTGTACTCAATTATGGGCCTGATGAGGGATGAGTAAAGAGGTGCGATGACCTCCCCTGATCTAGATGTGAATCCCTTCATGATTATGTGGGCTATATAAAATGTTTTTCTAACCACTTTGGCCACGTGGTTTTCAAATGAAAGATTGCTATCAATGTGGGTCCCCAGGTTCCTAATTACTTCTTCCATACTTAATGGATTACCACCTATGTGGTAATTTGTGGGCACTTTGTTTTTGCCAAAGGGGATGACTATACACTTTTTGGTGTTTAGCTTGAGGCCATGGCTCTGGCACCAGTTGTCTGTTTCTATGAGGCCCTTTTGTAGGATGCTTGTGTTGGCTGGAAAGTCGATTATGGTACCTAGTTTGCAGTCATCTGTGAACTTGGACAGCCACAGTCCTTCCATGTTGGCCTGTACCTCCGAGAAATATATACCAAACAAGAGAGGCCCCAGGACTTAGCCTTGTGGGATGCCACTTGTAACTGGTTTGGAGTCTGACATGGCTCCAGCAATTCTAACCATGTGGGTTCTGTCCTTGAGCCAGTTTGCAACCCATCTAGTGACATAGGGGTTTATATTTAAGCTGGTGAGCTTATCTATAATGCCAGAGTGGGGTATTGTATCAAAGGCTTTTGCGAGGTCCAGGTAGGCTGTGTGGACCACCTTCCCCTCGTCAATGGCCTTGGTGACTGTTTCAAAGAAATCAACCAGGTTTAAGAGGCAGGATCTGCCCTTAAAGCCGAACTGAGTAGGATCCAGTGTCTGTAGGTCCCCAATATCTTTGTTTATGAGGTCCATGATGATCCTTTCCATAGCTTTGCAGACCAAGCTAGTCAGGGTTATGGGGCGATAGTTTCCAGGATCCGTTGAGGCACCACCTTTGTGGAGAGGGACCACTGTTGCTGTACGCCACTCTTTGGGTACATATCCTGTAGTAAGGCTGAGATTGAACAGTAGTTTTATGTTTGGGTTTAGCTCTTCTTGGAGTTCATGTAGGACGCAGCCCGGGACACCGTCTGGTCCCATTAATGCTGTGTTTTTTGCTTTGGAGAGGGCGGCTTTTACCTGAGCATCTGAGATGTCAGGGGGGCAGCACTCTACTGGGATAGATATTTGCCTTTTGGTGGGGAGGGGAGTTTGCGCTGAACCTGTCAGCTAGGATGTTGGCAATGTCTGTGGGTCAGTGTATTTTTTGTCATTTTGGACTAATTCTGAGCATATCTGGGAATTCCCACCCAGGTTCCTAACATAATTAAAGAAAGCCTTGTGATTATCCTTAGTGTCCTGTGCAATTTTTCTCTTGAAGCTGGCCTTAGACGATTTTATGAGTGCCTGTAGTTTTTTGCTAATACTGATCAGAGATGCCTTCCCTTTTTGGGATTTTGCTCTATCATGTAGTAGCTTCCTCCTTCTATTGTATAGTTTGTTTATGGCTGGGGTCCACCAGACAGGACGCCTGCCTTTGGAGGATTGGGTCTTGGTTTTATTTGGGATTGCATGATCCATGCATTCCTGAAGGTGTTCATAGAATGTGTTTATAAAGGATTCTGCGGTCTGGGCCGTATTTTCCACAGGCCCGGAGGCTTTGAAGGATTGCACCTTGGTTTTGAGGAGTGTGAAATTTGCTTTAGAGAAGTTTTTCACTGTGGTTTTCTGGGCAGGGGGTGGGGTTGGGATGTGAATATCCAGTGAGATTAGTTTATGGTCTGATCTTACCAGTGAGGGATACACTTCTGGTCTGGAGCATAGAGCCCCCATGTTGGTGATGATCAGGTACAGTATGTTTTCCCCTCTTGTGGGAGTGGTAACAAGTTGTTCCATAGCATTTGAGTTTATAAATTCTATGAACCTTTGGGCTAGGGTGTTGGAGTTAGAGTAATGCTCCTAGTCTATGTTTGGGTAGTTGAAGTCACCCAATATAATGGTGTTTGGAGAGACCTTCATATTTTCCAGTGTTCTCAGGCAGGCCGAGTGGGGTTCCTGGGTTTGGGACGGTGGTCTGTAGCAGGCTATAAACTGGAAGGCAGTTTTACCCACTGTTAGTTGCACATGGATAGTCCCTGATGCTTCGTGCTGTGCCACCAACCTGGAGGTGTGGGTATCTTTGACGAATATTGATACTCCCCCTCCTTTTGTGGTTCAGTCCAAGTTTTGTGGCTGAAAAGCATGGTATGAGGTATAACCTGGTAGGGCTGGGGTGCTCTCGGGAGCCTTGAACCAGGTTTCTGTTACTGCACAGATATCGATGTTCTCCATGCTAAGGAGAGTTTCGAGTGCGTGCATCTTCAGGTTTAGACTTCTGGCGTTGAGTAGCATTACTCTTAGTTTCTTATCCCTTGTGATACCTATGGAGGTGGGTTTGTCTTTTGAACCTTGCCTAAAAAAGGCACTATGGGGGTGGCAAGAGCCTTTGCCAATATCCAAAAGCCCAGGGGTGACAGGTGCAAGCCATCCCTAGCAAAGCATCGTGGCTTGTCGAGCATGTCATCCCAGGCTGACAGGCATTGGATCCCCTTTGAATGACACCAATACTTAAGCCAATTGTTGAAATTGATCATCTTGTCTTCATATTGTGGCATTATTCTTGGTGAGGGAAAGATGCTACTCAAGGTCAGGGTCATACTGGCCTGGGCTACATGCTCAGAGAGCTCCTCTATGTCTCTTTTCATGTAGTCCAGGGAGGTATGTCTCAGGTCATTCACACCAGCATGGACAATGACGGAGTCATATTTGTGCTTGCCTTGGAGTGACCTGAGTGCTTGTGTTATGTGGCGGATCCTAGCGCCCGACAGGCAGCTCACCGTGACCTTCTCCTTGTTCAGCCTGGTGAGCGGGACGTCAATGTGCCTGACGATAGAGTCACCTATTACAAGTGTATCAGGTGTGTTATATAGCCTTAAGGCTTTGTGAGCTATGTGTTGCATGTGTTTTGTTTTGGGGTAGCGGTTGCTTGGGTGTCTGCTTTGGAGGTCTCTGCTGCTTAGGCAGATTTTTATTTAGAGCCTCCGAGTATGTTTTTGTGTGTTTATGTGTTTGGTTTGCTGTCGTGGTAGGTCTATGTGAGACTGGAATTGTAGTGAGTGTGGTTTCCTTCTCCTCCTGACTGGTTACACCAGTACTGAGTTGAGAGAGCTTAGCCTCCAGTTTGGCTATATGGTTGCATCTCTTAAATGTGTTGGAATTTGTTGGGAGGAGGAGAGGGTTGTATGTGTACATGAGGCAGTTGTAACATTGCCTCAAGATTCCCAGATTCACCAGCTGGACCGGAGAGGAGATTGACAACTGACCTTTGGACATGCTAGAATAGTATTGGGAATTCCTTTATAATTGAAAAAAAGGGCCAATGGGGAACAAGGTACTCAAGGGGAGTTTGTGAGGGTGTAGTGCTTTTAATTTTTTAGTGCTGACTTATATAACTGCTTTAGTGAGCAAGCACCAGGCTTTAGAGTAGGAATAGGGTGTTTATTATGAGAACTAGATCAGTTCTAAGGGAAAAAGTGAAGAGCAGACTTTGTGGAGCCGAGAATGGTTTAAACCCAATTAAGCGGAGCTGCCCGATGCTGCGCTATGCACAAAATCGGGCAAAGCCACGCCAAAGTGGGTTTTATACAGGGGGACTTGAAAGAGCTAGAAATTGGCCCAAAACGGCCAATAGACTACCAGATTATTGTGCTGGGAACACTCCTCCAGGGATAGATAGGCTGCTCTAAGCTCCCCACTGCCACTGGTGAATCACGAAGCATCCCTTTATCCAAGAAAGGAAATGGGCAACACAGGAACTTTCCAAAAGTCCAGAATACAGCAAAGCCTGTATTTGGACTACTCTAGGTCAGGAAAGACGGGAAACAAGGATCATTTTTTTGTTTTTTTTTTTGCAACACACAGCAGGAAAATGCAATAAATATGTAACACAGGCTAGCGCACTTGAGTGTGTAGCCTCAACAGGTAAATGCAACAAACAGGACAAACCTTAAAAGTGCAGGTGCAAAAACAACTTTAAACAGTTTAAAACATTTCAAGAAGCAGAAATACTTGCAATTTAGCTAGATCGGATAGTTGCCCAGGTAGTAGCAGGAAAAAAAAACACTTTTATCAGGTTAGCAGTTGCTCTTTTAGCCTCTCTGCTGCTAGCACCACTCTGCAGGACCACAAGGAGCTTGGCTGAGTAGTAACAAGCGCAAAAACCGCGCCAAAGCGGGTTTTATACAGGGGGACTTGAAAGAGCTAGAAATTGGCCAAAAACGACCAGTAGACTATCAGATTCTTATGCTGGGAACACTCCTGCAGGGATAGATAGGCTGCTCTAAGCTCCCCACTGCCACTGGTGAACAAAGAAGACTCCCTTTATCCAAGAAAGGAAATGGGCAACACAGGAACTTTCCAAAAGTCCAGAATACAGCAAAGCCTGTATTTGGACTACTCTAGGTCAGGAAAGACGGGAAAGAAGGATCATTTTTTTGTTTTTTTTCTTTTTTGCAACAAACAGCAGGAAAATGCAATAAATATGTAACACAGGCTAGCGCACTTGAGTGTGTAGCCTCAACAGGTAAATGCAACAAACAGGACAAACCTTAAAAGTGCAGGTGCAAAAACAACTTTAAACAGTTTAAAACATTTCAAGAAGCAGAAATACTTGCAGTTTAGCTAGATCGGATAGTTGCCCAGGTAGTAGCAGGAAAAAAAAACACTTTTATCAGGTTAGCAGTTGCTCTTTTAGCCTCTCTGCTGCTAGCACCACTCTGCAGGACCACAAGGAGCTTGGCTGAGTAGTAACAAGCGCAAAAACCGCGCCAAAGCGGGTTTTATACAGGGGCACTTGAAAGAGCTAGAAATTGGCCAAAAACGGCCAGTAGACTATCAGATTCTTATGCTGGGAACACTCCTCCAGGGCTGCTCTAAGCTCCCCACTGCCACTGGTGAACAAAGAAGACTCCCTTTATCCAAGAAAGGAAATGGGCAACATAGGAACTTTCCAAAAGTCCAGAATACAGCAAAGCCTGTATTTGGACTACTCTAGGTCAGGAAAGACGGGAAAGAAGGATAATTTTTTTGTTTTTTTTCTTTTTTGCAACAAACAGCAGGAAAATGCAATAAATATGTAACACAGGCTAGCGCACTTGAGTGTGTAGCCTCAACAGGTAAATGCAACAAACAGGACAAACTTTAAAAGTGCAGGTGCAAAAACAACTTTAAACAGTTTAAACCAGTTCAAGAAGCAGAAATACTTGCAGTTTAGCCAGATCGGTCATCACTGAGTCATGCTAGGAAGTGGTTAGGGTCAAGGCCAGGGTCAAGGCCGTGCTTCTGCTTTACTTGGAAAAGTTAAAACAAAAAGCACCAACCAGCTTGCACAGTTTACTTACAGCAGCCCTCCCTCAAACAGTATACGGTAAGTGACACCCTACCTTAAATGCAGTGTATATTAGTGCCACTTTCCAGGAAGGAGGTTTGTAATAAAGCCTTGCCTTTGCAAAGTAAAATTACCAACCAAATCAACATTTCAAAACATGTTTTTTTTCCTCTGCTAGCAGTGATACCAAATTTACTTACTTCTTTCTTCTCAGTAACATGATCTTATAACCTTAAATAACATTAAAATCATCATGCAAGGACATGTTGTTGGGTCATCGGATGATATATGTTAACTTGTTGACCCGTTATGAACCATTTGGAACTCACATCTCAGATGTACAAGATGTAGATGGCTTTAATACTTATAATAAACATGAGGGCATGAACAAGTATGTGTTACATATACTTTATGAGTTTGTCTTTTCTTTTGTTTAGAAGTGCCCACTGATTACATTTCACCTGAGAACTCTCAACAACAACTTGCCTTGGGGCAGACAGCAGGTATTGTCAAAAATGACAGTGTCAATTAAATGAAATGAACACTGAAAAAAAACAGTTCCTATAGCATGTTTTTGAAGCATGGAAGTGGTGGGAAAGGATGACATTTAACTGAAGTAACTTCCTTATAAGATCTCTAGGTGCCTGGATTTTGATATCATGGTTTTGCATTTATAGAGCAAATCCAGAAAATCTATATTTCAAAGGGAGAAATTCCATTTGAAGATGATGAAGGAATCCTTTCTGTCTGGCTGTGGTACAAGGAGATGTTCTGAATGCTAATAAGACTGTTGTTACTGAACTTAACAACCATTATTGTGCACTGAGTGACTGCTTAGCCTAGGTTAGACAATCCACTGATAGATGAGTTTGGTACACTCAACAAATGAGGCTCGATGCCCACATCATTCACCTGCGTAATTAAGTGTGTGCATGTTATTTTATGTTACAGGTACTTTGGACCTGCCAATGGATATCAGCAGAGGAAATCTTGGTTATTGGGCAAAAAGTAAAATTTGTTTCTTATGCTAACCTAAAGAATGCTCTTGTCTGAGTGGTCCGATATAACTTTCAACCTCCTGCTTAGTCAAATGTTGACAAAATAGAAGTAATCAGGGTTGTGTTACTTAATCAAGGGTACTTTATCAGGATAGAGCACGGTTACCTGAAGAAATCCAGTGAATTTTTATACCTGTGTGTACCTCTGTATACAAATCTGTTCTAGATTATGGTACAGATCTGCATGCTAAAGCCCGTAGTTATACTTTGAAGGAAGTACTTACTTTTCAGAAGGCTTGGCTTGATGGAATGGGAGCAGGGTGGCTATCTGTACTGCTGTGGACTGAGGCACAAGTATTGGCCCAGTGTTAAAAGGCTCAGTTGAAGCAACTAGGAGCTGATTCCCAGACTGCGACCTTTCATTTCTCCAGGCCCTGTGGGGGTAGGTCTGGGCATTGTACCATCATCCTGAGTAGATAGTGGCAGATAGCACTTAACATACTTCACAATTATGGTCCTAGGCAAATTTCTCCAGAAATTGGGATGCATCTGAAAATGTTTTTAATCCTCTGCATTAAAATCATCAGGCATCTGTGTCCCCAGGATGAGAGAAATTAAAAAGAGGAAAGTCATAAGATAAAAACCATCTAATCCAAGTAAATGTTGATCAGGACTCGTATGTTTCCTGCCATCTATTACTGGCAAACAAGTTGATGCTAATCAATGGGTAAATTCCCTGTGGTGGTGTTTCACATACTAAAAAAGTAGTCTTTGTTTTCTCTTTCACAGAAATGTCAAAGGTAAATGTTGCTTTATACCTCTTTGGGTTAAAATCATAGTTGTGATGTCTGAAAAGTAGGCATCTAAGGGATTTGCCTTCATAGCTTTTCTATGCAGATTTAGTTCCTCTAACATCACAAGCATGATATATTTTTCCACAAAGAAAGTGGTAAATCATAGTGAACCGTTTGACTGTTCTGCACTACATTAGAAAGTTGGTATTGCGACCTGAATAGAAAATCAATGAAGAGTAGATCCTTGCTACAAGTTACAACACACGCAAGTCAGGTTACTTATTTCTTCATTCATTTGTGTAACCTGCTATGCTTGTTTCTGCTCATACAACACCCCTTCCCTGTCAACTAAAATCTTAACATTCAAGAAGTATTCCAAGGTGACTTGTCTAAGATGACCCAAAAAAGAAGTGGAGGCAGTAAGAATCAAATACCAATTTACTTATGTACCAAGCAACTAGTACTACTTTTTGTACATTAATTCCAGAGACACAATGTTGTTTGTAAAACTGATGACTGTACTGAAAGACTAGAGCATTGATTAATTTATGGCTCAGGGCTGTTACCAATACTCCAGACTTCCATTAACGTTAACTGACGTTTGTATGACAATCATCAGCAATGCATGGAATGTGTCAACATTAATTAGCAAATTTGCCTCCATTAGTTATTTCAGTGCATTTACCCACGAATACATAAGCCACAACACCCTTAGCTCAGTTTAAGAAATCTCTAAAAACATACCTACAAGCTAACTGGATTTGTAACTGTGTCTCCCCAGGCTAGTTTAACCCCCTTCTCTTTCTCCTCACCCAAGGTAAATACTCCTCTCTTGTTTTTAGGCAATATACTTCTTTTTATCTTGCAAGTCTCATTTCTCATACCTTGATCTTCCTTTCAACTGTAACTGCTCCTTCTAAGTATAGACACTTGGTGTATACTTTATTATTACAAGACTATATCATACTGAATGTTTTCTTGACTGTACAGTTTAAGATGTTTCTTCTTTGAACCTGTATAATGTACCATTTTCATCCTACTTTTAGTTGCTGTACAGTTTAAAGTGTTATTATCCGAGTTTTATTTGATGTAAAATGTATAGTGTTATTCTTCTGTATGTACGGAATTGTACTTATTAATCTATGTTCTATATGGAGCTTTTCTCCCCAGGCCTCCACTTGTGTCCTGTCAGAATTTCCCGGTAACCAAATGTAAAATAAATACATAATGCAGTCCAATCAGAACATTTTTTAATGGAGGAAAAAAGTGAAGCCAAGCACATGAGACAATGTTGTTATGGAAAGCAGCATTTTTGAAAAAAGATTGCGTTTGTGTGCTGCCAGTTTGAGGAGAGGTCAGCTAGTATGCATGTGAAAGACAACATTTCTGAACAATTTCCAAGATCAAATATAATGCTACCTTCCAAAACAAGTGCTTACCTACTGTTTTACTGAAAGAAATCCACAATAAGAAAGATTAGAGACAGTCACCTCAGGAAACCAGGGAACAATTGGTGCCAGCAGAATAATAAAGACAGACATTGTTACATGGCTAGTTTGTGCATGGAGACTGTGCTTTTAGTTGCAAAGAGAGAGGTGCACATACAAAAAAGGAGACATATATATATATATATATATATATATATATGTACACACACACACACACACACTCACATAGTTGCATATAGACACACACACACACACACACACACACACACACACACACACACACACACACACACACACACACACACACAAAAGTTTTTATGACTAAATATCTATCTTTGCTATTTGGTAGTTCTCAAATGAATGAAGCAAACCTTTTTAAATGCAACTTCTGTGCACTGTCTGGACTGAACACAGAAGTGAACCGCCAGAACCACACAGATGTGCAGCATGTTGGATCTCTCAGTGCCCTTATCTGAGTAACAATACCAACCTGAATTACAGCATTTAGTTAGGGAAAGTAAGGGCACAGCCTTTCACATGGCAGAGTGCAGAGATGGAGGGAGGAATTCCAGTCTTCATATACAACCTAGATATGGGTCATTCTTCTTATTTGAATCTATTGTTGGCAGATCTATATTCATTACATTGTATTAGCCAAGGACCATTTACATATTGCATTATGCCTTCTCCAGCACAAACAAGATTCACAACCTGTACTTCAAGGCATACATTTTCACTACAATACTGGAGAGTTCCTTAAATCATGTGACTAAACTAATCTTATTAAATACTCCAGTTTACAAATGCTTTTTTTTAATTTTTTTGTTTCCTTTAACTTTAGAATCCTCAAGTATAAAATACACATATGTTCCAAATATTTTATATACCATAACTTAAAACAACTGACCTACTGAAAGCAAATGTCACCCTAACCCGTAAAACGCCAACATTAACATAAATATGGGAAATGATACATCAGTTCTTGTACTTCAGAGGGCTGCACTTTTTCTTTAACTTATTTTCACACCTTTCAAGTTTGTGCACTTAAATTCCTTTTTAAATACTTTTAACTTAACGTTGAATTTACTAGGCAAGAGTAAAGTGTGTTGTTTACATTAGCTTCATGCTAAAGGGTTTCATTAACAAAAAGGTAATTATGTGCTTCAAATTGTTTCTAACATAGTTCAAAATAATAATATTAGTTACTGAACCTCATCAGCTGACCTATGTCACATCTGATTTTACCTTTTTTTCAAGTCTTTTAAGGGACACTTACTTTTTGTTGAGTACTGAGGTAGAGTCCAGAGTTTGCTCACTGTTTTTATTCATCCAGTACCTTCTGACAGCCTTATTTTCCAAGAACACATAAGCTGTGTGGGGAAATCCTTGTGGAAGAGGTCATTCTTTATTCCACCTATACACCTGAGGTAGTAGGTGAATAAAGTGTTTGATAGTAAAGAGGCAAGCAAGACTGTACCTGCTTTAAGTGGCTCTTTATCAGCAGTGAAAGGGCAGGGAGTAAAACATGAAACGGATTCTCTTGTGAAGAGGAGAGGAAGGAGAGATTAGAACCTACTGCAGTGTACTTGTTATTAATGGGAAATACACATATGGTAGCCTGAAGTATGGAAATAAAAGCTTAAGTGTGTTACAAGCCCTACAAAGTAATATGCAATATACAGTGGTATTGCAGTGCATACTATTATATATTAATAAGTATTCAGTCATAACCATTTTAATATGCATTATATGGCCACCTTCCAAGCTCTGTAGATAATTTTTGACATGGGCTTCCCAACTTCAACTGGAACAAGTCCAGAACTGGAAAAACATGTAACTTCTCGCATAAATAAATGTTGCTGTCCAAAGGAGCTAAAATAGTTACATTTTATAATTATTCATTGCGTACATGTGATCTTCACTTCTGTACGAGTCTGGATACTCATGTATCCTAATATAAATATTTTAACTCTAACGCTGCACAGATCTCTGAGCATGTTTTCATGAGAAGGTGTGAATATGGATTTATTATGAAACATTGAGCCTCCCATACTGAAGGTGAACAAAAATCATGAATGCAAAATGCAAAGATCAAAGCATCTTAATAGTAAAATAATGACTGTATAAAACATTAGAAAATGCTGGAAAGTAATCATTTTTGCAGGTGGAATCTGACCTCACACCCCACAATCTGTGTATGTACTAACAACAAGACTAAACAAACTCAGATAAAATAAAAGGCATGTAATTATGAGACACATCTATTTTCCTCTTCTCTGAGTCCTGTGACCTCATAATACAGCATAGTACATGTGACAAAAGCAAACTCTGATGTGATATCACATCAGCAACATGTAAACATGATTTTAACTTTAATTATTTTAAGGGGTGCCAACAAAGGATGTGATTAGTCCTAGAGCTCCTTTGTTAATGTACTCTGTTAGTAATTTTGACCAGAGACACTGTTTTCTGTGATAGTGTGATTTTTAAAAATTTTTCTTTAGGGCAGTACTCCACCTTTTTTGCTTGTATGGCATTCTGTGAATGTTTCACAGCTAAGAGAATTATTGGGCTTGAAGAAAGTCAGCATAAATATTATGGGGTCATAGGTAAATACTAGGGCAGCTGCCTTGTTGCCCATTTTAAGCCTAACCAATTTCTGTTTTGGTGTTCAATCGTTCATTGGTTAGTACTAGGTTAACTGCCCTTGTGGGCCATTTTAAGCCTAGCCAATTATCCCATGCAAGAATCAAACCCTGCACCTTGTGTCTGTAAGGTAAACACATTAACCATTGTGCCAACCTCCCCACCCCTTGAATTAACCTATCCTATTCGGTGTTAGATTGGCCATACCCATCCCATGGTTAAAAATGATATATTATCCCTAGTGAGGATAACTGGGAACATACTATAGATATTCTGAGTGGATCCATGCATGAAATAAAACATTTAGGTGCTACAGCTGTCCATTTGTAGTACAGGGCACTCCTGGGATAACTTTTCTGTTTACCATCTGGACTGGGATGAACATTGTTTTATATGGATGGGGAACCTTCCTGAGTAGTGGTATCCTCTGCTAGGTATACCTGTCCCTCCAAACTGTTCTGTTGATGTTGCAGAACAGGTTTGGATCCCTGGACTGGGTATTCTTGTGTTATTTGACTTGCTGATGTGCAGTAAATCCATCAGTATTGGTTGGAGGATACCTTATATGCTAGACACAGGTCACCTATTAGCAGTCTGTAGGATATCGAGTATAGTGACATGGCTTACAGTCTGTCCATATAAAACAACTGAAACACCCACAGGTATCTCTGTGGGTGTTTCAGTTGTTGCATGTGTCTGGACACATACATGCCAAAAGAGGCATTATACTCAATGATTGTCCTAATGAGGGCTGAGTAAAGGGGTACAATGACATCGTTAGATCTAGATACAATCCCTTTGTTTATCAGCTGTGCAATATATAAGGACATTCTTACAGCAATGGACACATGTTGATCAAAAGTTAGATCACTGTCCCAAATACTGAACAACTAGCGTCATCTCTAAGGGGTGTATTGTTAATGTGGTAGTTCCCTAGGGCAGAAGACTTCCCAAAAGATACTATAATGCTATATGCTTTCATTTATCTATTTAGCCTGTCAGCAATGTGTAAGCCTTATTGTTTGCAGGAGTGACTATGAAGCAATGAACTGGATAAGTTGGTTTTGAAGTTTGCAACTGAAGTTTTGAGAATCAAACCATAGGCTGCAGTACACAGCTCATTTGCAGTGTTTTGTCTTAATGTGGCTTGTTGTACTGCTGATCTTATCACTTTACAATAGGTAAGGACCACTAGGCTGATTGGTGGCTGAGGTGTCATTTTTCCCAACCTGCTTCATAAACCACTAACAGTTGTCATGACCTCTAGTTCTTCTGTCTTTTCCCCTTCCTGTAAGATGCAAGAGAATGTATCGCTTATAATACTGATGTTATGCAATAACAGAATTGCATCCTACATCTGTACATCAGTGACATAAGTCGATAGCCAGCACTGATACAATGTAATGGAAGAAGAATTATCTGCTGGAGTTTATTAGACAACAATTTCAAGGTAATAATAGCACTTTGTTTGGCTCTCACAGACAGAAAGAGATAAGAAACACAATATGAGATTAGCAAAATAATATTGTATAAGAAAAAGAAAATATTATGACTAGGAGTCCTGAAGAATCTAACACTACACTGCATAGACTCGCCAAGTCCTACATCACATAGAGCACAATGAATGAATGAATGAAGTGTGAAGGCTGACAGCCTAACTAGATAGAATGTTGTAAATAATTCTATGTCATAAATATTAATAGGATCCACAGGCTTGTGTAACAAATATAAGAAAATTGTGTTACGTTCTGAGCTTCAAAAATTTAACCACAGTGCACCCTACTGGAAGAAAGCTGATAAGTCAAACATTTTATGACTGCTTGATCTCAAAGCTTGGAGACAGGATGTCTGCATTAAGGAATTCTTTCTATTGTCTTAGGACAAGAGATAATTCCTAGATTTTACATGTAAAATGTCTTTTAATGCTGTGGCTTCCTACAGGAGCAGATTACAAAAAGAAATGTAAATTTTAAGTTCTGTGAGCCTGGGAAACGAAATCAGAATTGTTAAGAATGATGTAATCTGAAATTAATCAGCAGTACTGTGTTATCAATTTAAGCACAGAAATGAAGGAGAGCATTTTGGATTTTGTCTGAACCTGAACACACTAACTCACCAGAGTATGTAAGATATTTATTTAGAACAGTGATTTCTCTTAGAGATAGATAGAAATAGCCAGATTAGTCTAGCTGTTTTCTATACTTATGTCAGACTATTCTACAGTATTATTTTAAAGCATTTTCTTGTGATTTCTGAACTCTGTAATGGCATTGTGTTGAAGTAATAAGTATTGTCTTGTGCTTTATTATTTATTATTAAATATTTTTAAACCTTTCAATTGTGGCTATTTTGTGTAGAGATAATTTAAGTTCTTAGAGTACATTGCATGTATTTAGTGATACTGTCCAAGCCACTCCAATAGTCTTGCTATTCGGCACATTTACTATTTGGATAACAGTAATATTCTGCAGTGAAATTGGTCACCCTTTGGGAAGGCCTTATTAGTAGCTGATAAATAGTGGTTGATGGTAGTGGATTACTACCTTATAGCCTGGGCAATAAGGGGCATAGCTGGAGAACCTGTGCCAGTCTTCCCCAGGAGTGTCTGTGTGTTTGTATATAACTCATATCTTAAAGTGTGTGTGTGTATCAACTACTTGGGCAGGTCAGGTTGAACAGAGAGGGTGCCGGAGGTTTTAGCTTGACCACTAGGCTGAGATCTGGACCCTATAGCTGTGCCAGTGGGGAGTCTTATTGAGGATCTGGAGAGAAAGGGAGAAACCAGCCCCAGACTGATTGTGATCTCTGTGTGCTCTTAGGGGAAATTGTACTTTACTGTGTGTGTACCTGTTATCCTTCCCAATGTGCACACCCCTCACTGGTGCTAGTGGTGAGGATTGAGGCTCCTTGATTACTAGGCCAGTGCATGGGCATCACATATTAATTGTTTGGCAGTGGTGGGATATCCACATCAAACATTAATTGTTTGATTGTGGTGAGTTAGCCACATCACATACTAACTGTCTTGTAGTGGTGTGGATAGTGAATTCCTGTAGCTTGTGTACAGTGATTACTGAAGGTGTTTCTGGTGCTCTAAATCAGCCATGCAGTGAATATTCAGAGTTCAGATCACAATTGTTTTATTTCTTTTGTTAGCTTAGTTAGTCAGGGAGAGCAGGCAAACATGTCAGCAGAGGAGTATGGCAAGCTGACAAGGAGCCAGTTGGCTGAGATGTGCCAGGCTAAGGGGCTGGTGCATGAAAACCTGACTAAGGCAGACATGATTGCAGCTTTGGTCACAGCTGCATCATAAAAAAGCAATCAGGAGGATGATCAGACTGGCGGTGAAGATGTACAACACTCAGAGAATGGACAGCTCAACCTTTCTGCAGAGGACTTAAAAATCCATCTGGAGCTAAAGAGACTTGAGTTGCAGGCCAGGTGTTTGGAAATAGAAGCTGTGGAGAAGGAGAGGCAGAGGCAGCATGAAAAGGAGATGCTGACTCTTCGCCAGAGTCATGGAGATAATGGGGAAGGGAGTAACAGGACTCCAGAAGCACAAGCGGTCAGTAAATTTCTTCCCCAGTTTACACAGGGGGATAATTTTGATAGCTTCATTCACATGTTTGAGAGGATATGTAAACAGTATGATGTTGACCAAAGGCTCTGGGTACAGTTTGTGACCCCCTTACTCCATGGTAAAGCTGTAAATGTACTTTCCAAATTATCTGATGTTGACTGTTTTAACTATAATGCCATAAAGAATTGTTTCTTAGAATTTTTTAAGCTAACACCTGAAACTTATAGGAAACAATTTTGTGAGCATAGACGCAAGGCAGATGACAGTGTGTGTGAATATGTTGCTGAACTAAGCACTTATTTTCATAGGTGGGTGAGTGGATGTCAGGTCACCACTTTTGAATGGCTGGCAGACTTTTTGGTGAGGGAACAAGCCATTAACACTTTGCCTGAGGACATGAGGATCTGGTTAGCTGATGTTAGTGTGTTCCTGTTATCCTTCCCAATGTACCTACTCCTCACTGGTGCTAGTGGTGAGGACTGAGGCACTGATGTGCTACGTCAGATGAGTTGGGGAAGAAGGGAGACCTGTACCTAGCAATCAGGGCATCACTGCACAGGAAAGGGTCACCCAGTGCTGCTCATGGGTCTAATGGACTGTCCCAACAGAATCTGCCAGTAGCAGGGGGAAGCCACTAGTCCAGGTACATGTCCAGGACCTAGGATTAAATGTTTTGAATGCAACCAGTGGGGCCATGTGCATATAGCTGTCCACTGAGGCAAGGTGGGGAACAAAAGGTGAGGAAGCCAGTAAGTGGGAAGGGCCTTATTAGTAGCTGATAAGAGTAGCTGGTGGCAGTGATTACTACCTTATAGCCTGGCATGAGGGGGCATAGGTGGAGAGCCTGTGCCAGCCTTCCCCAGGAGTGTCTGTGTGTTTGTATATAAACCAAATCACAAAGTATGTGTGTGTCAGCTACTTGGGCAAGTGCACGAAGCACTGGTTGGACAAAGAGGGTACTGGAGGTTTAGGCTTGACTACTCAGCTGGGATCTAAACCCTATAGCTGTGCCAGTGGGAAGTCTTATTGGGGATCTTGAGAGAAAGGGAGAAACCAGCCCCAGACTGACTGTTATCTCTGTGTGCTCTTAAGGGAAATTGTACTGTGTGTACACTTGTTATCCTTCCCAATGTGCACACCCCTCACTGGTGCTAGTGGTGAGGACTGAGGCTCCCACTGGCCCAGTAATCAATGCGCCTCAGTCCTCACCACTAGCACCAGTGAGGAGTAGGTACATTGGGAAGGATAACAGGAACACACACAGTAAAGTACAATTTCACCTAAGAGCACACAGTGTCTGTCTAGGGATGGTTTCTCCCTTTCTCTCCAGATCCCCAATACGACTCCTCACTGGCACAACTATAGGGTCCAGATCTCAGCCTAGTGGTCAAGCTAAAACCTCCAGCACCCTCTCTGTCCAACCAGTGCTTCGTGTCCCAGCCAAAGTAGTTGACACACACACACTTTAAGATATGAGTTATATACAGACAAAAAGACACTCCTGACGAAGGCTAGCACAGGTTCTCCAGCTATGCCATTTTCTGCCCAGGCTATACGGTAGTAATCCACTGCCACCAACCACTATTTATAAGCTACTAATACGGCCCTTCTTAAAGGGTGACCAATTTCACTGTGCAATATTACTGTTATCCAAACAGTAAGTGTGCCGAACAGCAAGACTATTGGAGTGGCTTGGACAGTATCACTAAATACATGCAATGTAATCTAAGAGCTTAAATTATCTCTACACAAAAAAAGCCACAGTTGAAAGGTTTAAAATATTTAATAACAAATAATAAAAACAAAAGACAATACTTATTACTTCAACATAATGACATTACACAGTTCAGAAATCACAGGAAAATGCTTTAAAATAATACCGTAGAATAGTCTGACATAAATATATTAAACAGCTAGACTAATCTGGCTATTTCTATCTATCTCTAAGATAAATCACTGTTCTAAATAAATATCTTACTTACAGACAGAGCAAAGCAAGTGCTGGTGAGTTGGTGTGTTCAGGTTCAGACAAAATCCAAAATGCTCTCCTTTGTTTCTGTGCTTAAATTGATAACACAGTACTGCTGAGTCATTTTAGATTACATCATTCTTAACAGTTCTGATTTAATTTTCCAGGCTCACAGAACTTAAAATTTGCATTTCTTTTTGTAATCTGTACCTGCAGGAAGCCACAGCAATAAAATATATTTTATATGTAAAATCTAGTAATTAACTCTTGTCTTAAGACAATAGAAAGAATTCTTTAGTCCAGACATCCTGTCTCCGAGTTTTGAGATCAAACAGTTCTAAAATGCTTGACTTATCAGCTTTTTTCCAGCAGAGTGCACTCTGGTTACATTTTTGAAGCTCAGAACATAACACAAACGTCTTACATTTGTTACACAAGCCTGTGGGTCCTATTAATATTTACAATGACATAGAATTATTTACAAAATTCTATCTAGCTAGGCTGGCAGCCTTCACATATCTCCTCCCCACCCTGAGAACTCAAGCTAGTTTTTCAAGTGACCCTTGAGAAACTTTGCTTGAGGAGGTTAGGTCTATCTGGGTATACCTTACCCCATTCCCTGTCTTGAGAGCCCATCTGCATTGGCATTGCTGATCCCACTGCGGTGCTGCACTGACATATCATATGCGTGCAACCTTAGGCTTATCTTAGCAACTTGACATTTTGCTGGCTGGCTCAGTGTAACCATGTTAGGAGATTGTAATCTGAACTACAGTGAATTTCCTTCCATACAGATAAAGCTGAAGTTTCTGCAGTGCCCACACTATGGCTAGACATTCCTTTTCTACAGCTGCATAGCATTCCTCCCTGGGTTGAAGCCTATGACTGAGATAAACCACTGGGTGCTTTTCTCCATCTGAAAACATCTGGCTAAGTACAGCCCCCACCGCAAGGTTTGAAGCATCCACCTGCACAACAAATTCTTTGCTGTAATCTGGACTGGCTAACACAGGGGGTCCTCCCAAAGCTTCTTTAAGCTTCTGGAATGCCTGCTCACATGCTGTGGTCCACACTACCTTATCTGGCCTGTTTTTCCTTGTCAAGTCTGTGAGGGGAGCAGCTATGGTACTATAACTGGGGATGAACTTTCTGTAGTACCCTGCTGTCCCTAAGAATGCCCTCATCTGCTTTTTGGTAACAGGTGCAGGCCATGCTTGAATGGCTTCCACTTTGGCGGGTTCCAGCCTGATCTTACCACTCCCCACTCTTTGTCCCAGGTAGGAGACCTAATATTTGCTCAGCTTAATGGTCAGCCCTGCCCTCGGTAGTCTGTCCAGCATCTCCCTGACATGCTGAAGGTGCTGTTGCCAGGCATGGCTGTAGATGGCAATATCATCTAGGTAAGCAAGGGCAAACCCTCCTGCTGTATGATATACCAGCCTCTGGAAGTTGCTCAGGCATTTTTCATCCCAAAGGATATCTTTGTGAAGTCATATAAGCCAAAAGGAGTCACAAAGGCTGACCTCTGTCTAGCACGGGGAGTCAAGGGTACCTGCCAGTAACCCTTGGTAAGATCAATGGTGGTAAAATACTTAGCCCCACCCAGTTGCTCAAGGGCATCATCTCTTCTAGGCATGGGTTAAGCATCTGACTCTGTGTGACTATTTTATTTCCTGTAGTCCACACAGAACCTGGTGCTGCCATCCTTCTTTGGCACCAGTACCACTGGGGAGGCCCAGGGATGGTTAGACTCTTGAATTACCCCTAGCTCCAACATTTCCTGTATCTCCTCCCTCTGATTCTGTTTGACTCTTTCAGGTACCCTGTAAGTGGCCTGCCTAATAGGCCTTTGGGGTCCTGTATCCACTTGTTGCTGCACCAGGTAGGTGCACCCTGGTTTCCCAGTGAACATGCCCCCAAACTCCTGTAATACTGCTTGGATTTCTTGAAGCTGGGTAGGAGATAGCTGCTGAAACATTGCTACCCCTTCCACAAGGTGTCAGTCCGAGCCTCACTGAGGAGATCAGTCACCAGATCTCCCTAAGACTCCTCCTGCAATCCACTGCAAATACTCAGCACAAGGGCCTCCCTATCATGGTAAGGTTTCATCTTGTTAACATGGTACAGTTTGTGCCCCTGCCTCCTGCCTAGCAGTTTTACCATGTAGTTAACATTGTTTACCTTTCTTATCACCTTGTAGGGTCCCTCCCAAGCTGCTTGCAGCTTGTTGTGTCTGACAAGAATGAGAACCATTACCTGCTGCCCTATAACATACTCTCTAGCCCTAACATTCCAGTCAAACCAGACCTTTTCCTGTTGTTGGGCTTCTGCCAGGTTCTCCTGGGCCAAGCCCATAAGTTCCCTGAGCCTTGTCCTGAGGTTTAGGACATATCCCACAACAGACTCCTTGTAAGATTCACACTCACCTTCCCACTCATCTCGAATTAAATCTAGAAGCCCTCTTCACCCTATGCCCATACAACAACCCAAAGGTTGAAAAACCTGTGGATTCCTGGGGAACCTCTCTGTAAGCAAACAACAGATGGGGCAAATATTTGTACCACTCCCTCTTAAACTGGTCTGCAAATGCCCGTAGCTTGGACTTGATTGTAGAGTTTAAGCTCTCAACAAGACCATTAGTCTGGGCATGGTAGGGGATTTTCTTCAGGTGCTTTACCCCACAATACTTCCACAGACAAGCCAGCAGGTCTGACAAGAAATTGGCACCTCTGTCAGTCAATATTTATTTTGGGAAACCTACCCTGCTGAAAATCTCTAACACAGCATTTGTCACCTTTTTCCCCTCAATGGAGGACAAAGCCACTGCCTCAGGGTATCTTGTAGCATAATCTACTACTACTAGGATATACTTTTTCCCTGTGGAATTTGGGGTAGTCAGAGGCTTCACAATATTCATAGCTACCCTCTGAAATGGCTCCTCAATCAAAGGCAAAGACATCAAAGGAGCTCTCACCTCATCTCCTGCCTTGCCTACCTTTTGGCACTGCTCACATGTCTTGCAGTACCCTGTTACATCCCTGGAGATCCAAGGCCAATAGAAGTTCTGCACAATACATCTCTTTGTACATTTTATGCCCATATGACCTGCAAAGGGAATATCATGTGCTATGGCTAGAAGCACCAGATGGTAGGCTCTAGGCACTACCAACTGCTTTATTCTCTAACCTTCTAGCTTTCCCTCAGGGGTCCATTCTCTATACAGTAACCCTTTGTCCCAGTATACAGAACCCCCCTTCCCTTGAGAATCAGGTGCCTCACTAGCTAATTGCCTCAGGCCTTGTAATGTAGAGTCTGAGAGCTGAGCCTGTCTCAACTCTCTCTTTGTAACACTTCCCAGCTCCCCTTCCACAGGAAGTCTGGTATCCTCTGACAGCAGTGCCTCACTGTCAGCTTAGGTACTACTACTCACCTCTGCCTTTGCAGTCACTCTGTCCAAGGGACCATCAATACCCACAAGCAGCTGTGGCTCACCTCCAGTCTCACTCTACAGAGTAGCTCCCTCCCTGAAGTGACCACCTCATCAGTCCTGGCTGCAAGTGTGCAGTCTGTCGGGGTCTTCCTTAGGCAACCAGACCCACATGCTTGTCTCCAAGCCTAACTGCGTGTAACTGCATGAGCACATGGTACTGCATTATCAAAATCATTCCCAGTCAGGACATCTGCAGGGATATCCTCAAACATGCCTACTTGCTGGCTTCCTTTTCCATCCTCCCAGTTACGATGAACCCTACCCAAAGGTATTTGGAATGGGGGTCCTCCTAAACCTCTAACGGGAGTAGACTGCACAGGCAAGTAGTGCTCCTCTGTAACTATTGCAGGCTTCATAATGGTTATGTCAGGGGCTGTGTCTCTTAGCAATGGACTCTGTCATTCACTACGATAGGAGATAACCTCTGGTGTTAGTTTGGTACTCTTGTTGTCTCAAGACAACCTACTGTTGGCATTTTGTCCTTCCCAATGTTCTTGCCCCTCACTGGTGCTAGTGGTGAGGATTGAGGCTCCTTGATTACTGGGCCAGTGCGTGGGTGTCACATTAAGATTTTGAATTTTGCTGTGGTGGCATAACCGATACCTCTGATATATGTTCTGGCTATGAGCACTGGCTGAAATGTGTAACTGAGACTGGTAAACGCATTCACATAATCAGCCCACCTACACTAAATTAATCTCCTTGGGATTCAGTAAGAATTATCACAAGTGGAAATCCATACCACCAGCCGCTTCCCCTTATTATTACCCTTTCCCATTCATACAGTGCCCTACAACTGAAGTTTCCCACTACTGGAAGCATCAGTTAGAAGAATGGGCCCACTAGCTGAGTTGTATGGTGATGAGGTGATCTGAGCGAGTGGTTAATGCTAATTAGCCATGTGCTGTCCCCTGAAGATGTCTTTGGCTTTTGATTTATGTTGATAGTGATTCAGAGAATCTCTTGGCTGAGTAAATTACCATGGGTGGGAAAAATGTTAACACCGTCAAAACACATCTGTCACCCACTGACTTCAATGGATCAATGAAGAAGAGGGGGTAGGGGAGGTTAGTGTATGTATGGGTGGGATACTGTATGTGTGTGTATGTGTGTGTGTATGTAGGGGCAGGAATGAAGTCAGGTGTGTGTGTGTGTGTGTGTGTGTGTGTGTGTGTGTGTGTGTGTGTGTGTGTGTGTGTGTGTGTGTGTGTGTGTGTGTGTGTGTGTGTGTGTGTGTGTGTGTGTGTGTGTGTAAATGTGTGCGATACCTCTCAACCTCTTAGTGCAAGAACTCTGGACAAAGCCTAACATTTTAGGGAGGACAAAGGCCAAAAATAAGTACATTTATTTATTTATTTGACATTTGTTGACCGGTAAAGTCCGACTAAGCTAGTGCCCTTTTTCAGTGGAGGCCTGGGGAGAAAAGCTACACAGAAAAAGCAAACATTGTTACAATTCTTGTTACTGAATAGAGAATATACAACATGTGTCAAGTTAAGTGTTAAAGAAGGCTTGTACAAGTGAAATCCACAGAAAATGATAATTTCCTCACAAAATACAAAAAACAGAAACACAGACAGGGTTAAATGCAATAATGCTGACCAGTATAGGGCAAAAAATGTAGTTAGGTTTAAATGCACACATTCTGGTAAGACATAAGGTAAAAAAGTATGCAGTATACTTGTAGACAGATTCATTTTGACATGGCTGGCAGGACATGATTCAACATTGTGCAGAATAGTTGCGGAGGTACGTTAAGTATTAGTTAACTTAAGAGCTAAGAGATAATAAGAGTATGAAAGAGACTGTAGAAGATGCTAGTAAAGTGGCAGCAGAGGAGAGATAGGTTGGGAGTGAAAAGTAGATTAGGAAGGGTGGTTTGTGCTAGACTTACTACAGTGGCAGGTCCAGGTATTAAGCACGTCCTGCTTTAGTGCTTTTTTGAATTCCTGTGTATGGGCTGTGTTTCTGGCGTGCAATGGGAGTTTGTTCCAGGCTAAGGTGGGTGTGTAGCTATAGAGGGTTTTACCTATGTTTTTTTTTTTGGGGGCTTGTAGATTTCCAGATGTTGTTTGTCTGAACTTCTGAGAGTTCAGGAAGGAATAGAGAGTGATAAATGGGGTGATGGAAGGACAGGCAGAGAGTCTGTTTAGGATGGAATGGATGATATGGAGTTGGGAGTAAAGAAGTTGTTGGAAGAACTCTAGTTTAAGAATTTGACAGATTGGCAGTGGTGTGTCTGAGGTGTTGTTAACGGCAAATCTTGCAACTTTTTTATAGGTGGATTCCAGTTTGGTTAGGAGAGTGGCTTATAGCTTAGTATTTGTGAATCGCAGAGAAGACTAGGAAGGATGTAAGGCATGGGCAAGAGTAAGTCTAAAGTCTTTTGAGAGAAATTTGTTATTTCTGTGTAGTAACCCAAGTTTTTGATGTGTTTCTTTATACAGTGATGGACATGGAGGTTGAATTTAAGTTGGTCATCAATGATATCTCCAAGCAGTTTGGTGTGAGTTTCTGCATGAATGATAGTGTTGTTAAGGGATGAAATAGAGAAGGTAGGTTTCATGTGTGTGAGAGATTTTGGTAGAAATAGAAGTTGAGTCTTTTTAGGATTTGCAACTCGACACTGTAAAAAATCGACTGCCAATCATAAGTGGACCGGTGATCTGCTGTGGTGACCCCTAACCAGAAAAAGCCGAAAGAAGGATGAGTTGCTTATTGGAGAACTGTTTTTCAATACCGTTAAATGAGTTTTTGGTGAGGACATGAAGGTCAGAGAGGGAGTCTCAGGTAGAGATGACAGTGGAGTCGTCAGCGAATTGTATAAGAAAGGAGTAGTGACAGGAAGAATGTAAGTAATTAGTGAAGATAGTGAAGAGAAGAGTACCAAGAATTGACCCTCGACGAACCCCTGTTTTGATGGGGAGAAAGGGAAACAGTGAGGACAGCCATTTAACTGACTGTCTATTATTGAGAAAGAGAACTAGGAATTGTAGTACTGGAAAGGCTGAGGTCAGAAAGTTTGGAGTGTAACATAGTATGAGAGACTGTATCAAATGCTTTGGAGAGGTCGAGAAAGAGACATGAAGTAAGTTTGTTATTGTCACCAGCAAGGGAGATTAAGTTAGTGAAGGAGATAAAAGCAGTAGTAGTGCTGTGGTTTGGAGGGAAGCCATGTTGGGTATTTGTAAGTAGGTTTTCTTTGAGTAAGTAGGCCAAGAGTTGTTAGTGTACACATTTTTTGAGTATTTTGGACAGTATTGCAATACTTGTGTGGAGTTACCGCCCATTTGGAGGGGTATGGTATAAAATTGGATTCACTAACAGATCGGCTTACAAGTATAGAGATGGGGAAGGCTAAGGAGTTAGCAGCTAATCTGAGGAAGAAAGGAGGTAGGTTATATGCACAAGGAGAACATGGCTTGTGCTTGAGATGGAGGAGTTTTATAAAGCTAGTGGGGATGGCTTGCAGAGACAAGGAGGTGAGATCTGAGTGGATAGGGGAATTAGGGGTCTGCATGGTTGGAGTGGAGGGATCTGTAAAGTTGGGGAAGACAGAGGTTTGTGTTAGTTTACTGATAGCATCAATGAAATAGGAGTTGAATATAGTAGCAGTTTCAAGGGATGTGTTATTAGGAAAAAGGTTAGGTGCTGAGGGGTTACCAGTGTGCAGGATTTGATTAATAGAGTTCCAGAATTTTTTGGGGTTATTATGATGGATTGTTTGGGGATTGAGATAAAAGTTTTTCTTGTCATAAGTAATTTGTTTTTTAGTGAGGCTACAGAGTTCTTTCTACATTTGAAAGTGGATGGGTGATTTAGTCTTGGTGCAGAGTTTCCAGGCAGAGTCTCTTTTCTGCATGTTGATTGGGAGAGCCAGAGTGAGAGGAGAGATTTGACTATTTTTTTTCCTAAGATGAGCAAGAGAGTTAAGCATTCTTAAGAAAATGTTGTTAAATTTTTGCACTGCATCATTAAGTGGTACATATGATAGAAAGGACCAGTTTATAGAGGAGAGTGTGCTACTTAGTATGTTGGGGTCAAAGTTTGATAGGCTGCAACAGTCTTTTAATTTGTGAGGCCATGGAAGATGTGGTGTGAATCTTTGGATGCAGAAAGCGGTCACTAATGGAGTCAGGTAGAGATGTAGGGTGTGGTATGGGACTGGTTTTGATACTAGTATCCAATCTATGACGGAGCAGGTGTTAGTCTGTAGGGGAGGTGATGAGTTGAGAGAAGCTATGAAGGTTGAGGCTAGAACCCGGGGAGCTGGATGTAAGGGATAACCAGCTGATGTTGACATCCCCTAGGATGATAGTTTCATTAGGTGTATTGTGTGTGAACCAGGAGAGTATTTGTTCTAGTACTTGGATATTGTCACCAGGGGGAATATATATAGCGGACAGGGTTAGGGTTTTATAATCATTTAATTTGCAGTTCACAGTTAGGAGTTCTGTGTGAAGAAACTGAGGGAATGGGTTGTCTAAGGGGTAGAGGTTAAGGTGTTTGGAGTATATTAGGGCCACGCCTCCACCTTTCTTCTTAGGCCTGTCAAGTCAGAAGATGTTGTAGCCAGAAGATAAAAAATCTTTGACTACGATATGAGGTTTGAACCAGGTTTCAGAAAGTACTATTATATTAGGAGAGTTTTTGTCAATTAGTGCATGGAATTCACTAATTTTGTTTAGAAGGCTATGAATGTTGAGAGAGAGGAATGTTAGACGCTTAAAGGGGGAGTTAAACAGTTGGGTGGTAGGTAGAGAGGAATGTTAAGTGGAAGTGTTGTTGCAGATGGGGCCTGGGTTAGGGTGGATGTCTCCTGACAGTAGTGTATATTTGAAGGAGTGGAGTACTGAAGGAGAGATGGGGGGGTGGTAGTAGTATTGAATTTTGACTTTAGGGTGAGTTGGAGGTTGGGGAAGTTTTGATTTTAGAAAAGGGTGGGTAGAAGGTAGGAAGTATTGGTGATGATATGGCAAAAGAGTACAGGGTTTTGGAGTTTAGAGTGTAGTGAACAGAAGTAGGGGAAGCATGGAAGGGATGTATAGGGATGTGATATATGGTAAGGTAGGATAAGAGAATTAGGAGAGGGGGTGCAATGAAGAGGATGGGAAACATGGTGGGGGTGTGAAGAATTGAATGAGGAGGTGATATGGTATACAGAAATACAAGATGAGTATAAGCGCTGGTGAGGAGTAAGTGTGAGTTTGATTGAAGTAGTGAGCTGAGATATTAGAGTGGTTTGGGGTAAGAAATTTGAGAGAAGAGGGAAACAGGTGTATGAGATAGAAAAGGCAATAATGTAGAGCGCGTGAGTACTGATTTGTAAGAGAGATAATTGGTATAGAGGGTTAGTAAAGTGAATGGAAAGTAGTGTATAAGGGTGGGATGAAGAGAATAAGAATATAATGAGAGTGGAGGGTAATAAAGGAGAAAGGGAACATGGGGAGAAGTCATGAGAAATGTGGGAATGAAGTATGGGGAGGATTGACAGAACAGGTTAGCAGATTGGTAGGTTTAGGAGGAGAGTGGTTGATAATATATGTAAAGTAGATATGGAAGTAGAGAGTGAGTGACTGGCTGGAGGGGGAGGGAGGAAGAGGAAGTGTTAGGAGGGTGGGTGGAGTGCAGCTAGCTATAAATGTGGTGAATGCAGGGGTGGGTAGGAATTGGGGTAGGGTAAGGGAGTGGAGAGAGCCCGAACATAGTGAGGGTGAGTGGAGCAGACAGAGCCGAGATCAGTGGATCACTCAGGTCAAGAAACTGTCAGGTTAAAAGGGTGAATTGAGCAGTCAAGAGGGGGGATTATCCTGAGGGGAGTTAACAGTGGAATTCTAGAAAGTCCTACCAGTAAAGAGAGTAGAGAGGGATGAGGTGATATATATATAGCATCTGAGCACTAGCGTAGGACAAGCAGAATCAAGAGAAGAAAGCTAAGATGGCGGGAGGTGTCTGAGGTTAGTGTGCATACCAATGCCTGGATAAAACTTAAAAGCTCTTTTAAATATTGTTCTTATGATCTTACAAAGTTGCTAGATTAACAGGATTTGTGTTAGCATCCATTTTCCTGATGGATTTAAAGTCTAAAAGTCAAATATATGTCATTATTTAGTGACTTTAATGTGATTTACCAGAAAAACACAAATTTTATGAGGAACAGACCAAAAATATGAGTCAATATACCTATACCAATATTCCAGATCTATGTGTTAGTACATTTATGGCCCTCCAGTAAAACAATTCTTACATTTATTTTGCCTAGAAAGTCATTTTTTCCACTAGTTGACTCTAGCCTTTGTGAACATTAACTTGCAATTATACGTTTCATAATCTTGAAGACCTTTATATCAGAGTAATTTTTACTTGAGATACTTTTTCTGTTACTTTGTCATACTCTACTTAAGCATTAACCAATGAGCGAGGATTTACCCACTGTTGGCATAGTTTGATCACGAGGGAAAAGCTCTCATATGAAGACATTACTTAAGAAAGAAATTGCTTACTTTTCTTAAATAACAGCCTTATTTAATGACGCTGTAGTGCTCCTCCATGTTGTTTCCTCATTCTTCCACATTTGTTGATGTACCGCACATGCATATCAGACTTACGTTCCCACACTTGCACAATACAGCAGTGCTATTGAAAATATGCAGCAGAGAAAGGAAGATCTCCATTGTTCTTTTTTTTTAAACTATAAAATGCAGACAGTTTACAGGTATGAGAAAGACAGGGCAGAAATACAAGGAAAATCAGGTACATTTCTTTTCTTTTGCATAATGTACCCAATTTTCCTTGTATATGCTCTGCCCCCTGTATGTACCTCTCAACCTCTTAGCTCAAGAAATGTGGACAAAGCTTTAAATAATGGGAGGCAAAGGCCCCAAAATAGGTACCAATTGTAAATGTTGGTGTTATAAACTTAGAAGGCTGCTAGAATAACAAAAGTTTTGTTATCGTGCATTATCTGAAGACTCTGAAGTCTGAAACTGAAATGCATGTCATTATTTAATGACTTTACTCCTAAGTGATTTGTCAGACAACCACAAATTTTTTGAGGAGCAGACCAAAAATATGAGGCAAAAATCTGGATATTCTGTGAAAATCTTTACAGTTGAGATACATGCTTCTGTAGCATATACTAATAGAAGAAAGTCTGGCAGCTCAATGCTTCTTCAGCGATTGGACTTTTTCTATTGGTATATGCTCGATTTACAATGGTCATGCTGACTGTGCTGACCAATCAGTGTGCACGTTTTTGAATAGTAATGAGCTATCATTGGATAATGAACATTATGCAATGACCCCCCCATTAATATTCCACAATGTGCACGTTGTAAATCAGAGTTATACTAATGGAAAAAAAAGTCTGGTCGCCTGGACTTTTTCCATTAGTATAACTCTTTTTTTACAGCAACGGAGAATGCAAGATCTCTGTTGCTTTTTACACACTGTCTCGCTATGTTAAATGAGTTTAACATAGCGAGACAGCTTTAAAAAAGCAATGGAGATTCTCTGTTGCTTTTTTTAAAGCTGTCTCGCTTTGTTAAACTCCTTTAACATAGCAAGACAGTTTGTAAAAAGCAACGGAGATCTTGCTTTCTCCGTTGCTTCTACCCACAGCTCTGATGTACTGCATAAGCATATGCATGCGCAGTACATCAGAACTGCCGCAGAATACCGGACAGCTGCGGAAGGGCAGCAAGGAAAATTTCATAAACTACACACATTTCGCGTGTCTGCACAAATACCAGTACTTGTACTTTTACTGCAATCAGACATAAAAAGCAACAAGCCATATAAACTAAATAAAGTAAAGATAGCAAGGGAATATTTAACTACCTGCAATGCTCTTAGAGATATGGAGTCCAATCAGATTATATTATAGCAATAACCCACGCCTGGGTGTGGGTAATGCTGGATTTACCCACGGTTGGTGTGGTTTGGTTACGAGGGCGAAGCCCTAGTGGCCAAAGACAACCGTGGGTAAATCCAGCATTACCCACACCCAGAAGTGGGTTATTGCTATTATACAATGACATTATTTAAGAAAAAAAATAATTACTTTTCTTAAATAATGGCATTGTGTAATGCCTCCTTGCTGCACTTCCGCAGCTGTCTGATATTCTGTGGCAGTTCTGATGTACTGTGCATGCGTATGCTTACGCAGTACATCAGAACTGTGGGCAAAAGCAACGGAGAAAGCAAGATCTCCGTTGCTTTTATAAACTGTCTCGCTATAAAGGAGTTTAACATAGCGAGACAGCTTTAAAAAGCAATGGAGAATCTCTGTTGCTTTTTAAACTGTCCGCTATGTTAAACCCATTTAACATAGCGAGACAATTTTGAAAAGCAAGATCTCGTTGCTTTTACAAAGTGTCTCGTTATGTTAAAGGAGTTTAACATATGAGACAGCTTTAAAAAGCAACGAGAATCTCCTTTGCTTTTTTTAAAGCTGTCTCGCTATGTTAAACCCATTTAACATAGCGAGACACCTTTAAAAAAACAACGGTGATAGGAAGATCTGCTTTACTTTTTTTAAAGCTGTCACGCTATGTTAAACTCATTTAACATAGTGAGACAGTGTGTAAAAAGCAACAGAGATCTTGTGTTCTCCGTTGCTTTAAAAAAAAGAGTTATACTAATGGAAAAGGTCCGGGCGACCGGACCTTTTTCCATTAGTATAACTGATTTACAACGTGCACGCTGACCAATCAGTGTGCACGTTTTAGAATATTAATGGGGGGTTATTGTATAATTAAAATTAACTGACACTAAGTCTCTAGAGTTTGATACCAAGATGTTTAATTTGTTTATAGGTTCATAGTAGGTACTAGGTTATCTGCCCAAAGGCATTTATAAGCCTAGCCAGAAGTTTGCAGTGTTGCATATGCACCTTTCTCACCGTCTCTAGAGTCTCTTGTGTTTCCTCCTAATTTATCAAGTTTGAGTCGGTCTGATAAGTTGATAACTTGGCAGAAATACTGTGAAAAACTGTATTTGACATATCTGACTTTCTGAATCTGACAGCAGACACAGTTATCTTCATGAAACTGTTTTGTGAGGAGTGCATTCAGGCACAGTTTTCAGTTTTAAATTAGTCCATTGCAAACCGTTACGAAAAGAATAAAACTTTAAACAAAACCGTTTTTTTTTTTTTTTTTCTAGCAGTGTTTGAAAAGCTTTGTTTTATGGCATGCTGTTGATGAAATGCAGAATGATTTGTACTAGAAGCAGTGGCACCATTTGCTCAAGAATGTAAAAATTGTTCCATTCTTGTCATTAAATCAGCGGAGCGACAGATTTTGTGGATGTGCCATTAAATAAGGATACAGGCTCTCTTACAGGAAGAAGACTTCTGGCTGTGTGTTATTACGGCAAACACTGTTAAGACTTGTAAACCAGTATCACTTACACTGATCTGTAGCCATCAAACTGACTTTCTTTGGAATTAGTTCCATGTGGGGGGTTAACATTGCACTTTTTTCAGCAAGTGAAGACCCTCTGTGTCCCTTTCCTTCACATCTCTAAATGTACTAATTTTGAGGTCTCTCAGCAGTGGGTGTAAGGAGCATCTTGTCCCCAGTGTTAGACATTGTCTTTGTAATCGGTGGATATTTATTTTTTCCTCAAAACTTTTACAGTTTTATAATCTTGGTCATAACTATGTACATGAATAATATATATGTAAATGATAAAAGATAACTTTGCTTAAGTCAGTATTTTTCAGATCACTTAATATAAGCTAGAATTTATAAGAATGTGTGTAAGATTTGACATCGTTGTCCTTATAGTTAATTAATTCCTACAATTTTTTAATAAATTAACAAGTTCATTACTTGAAGGAGTATTGTTTTACCACTTCTTAGTAATTACTTTTCCAGCTGTAGCTAAAATAGACCAAAGAGGAGGCATTTGAGTCTTGAGAATTATTTCCGGAATTGGAGTCTTAAATAGTATCAGTGATTCAGATATGCTATGCTACATCTATCCAACCACAATGCTTGAGTAAAATTATTAATTTATTTCCAGGAGGGAGATACTATCTTAGATTTGTGTACCATATGTATCCAGTCAGCTTCTATATCATCACATCTACAACATCTACTTATATTTTGTGCATTAATTTTATTTTATGTGGGGTGATACAGGCCCTAAATACAAATTTTCATGTGAAAATTGTCCAGCATAATGAAGTAGTAGCTTTTTTTCTGCAGATTTTAATACTATTTTTTATTTTAATCCAAGAAAATTTCATTATTTATTTTTTGTTGAATGATTCCAAAATATGCTATCAGAGAAATGGGAGTATGTTCATAGAATTCGGCGTGTCTAAGATAAATTACTAACTAAATCATTGTTAACATTAATTGAAAATCCTAATATTTTAGGGGAAAATTTCGATCCTACATCATATGTCATGTTAATTTTTGTACTAGGATGTTTCTTACACATCTGTATAGTTAGCCAGTTGTTTAATTCTAAACAATATCGGGTGAGGAGATTTTCTGCAGAAAGAAGTTTATTTCCTTTTAGCAACTCATGCCAATATTTTTTTTCTTAAATGTCTAAAAACTCATTGGTATATTCAATAGGTAATGATGAAAAAAAACATTTAGTATTTGAAAGAAGAGAATATATGACTAATATATGGAATGGAATATGATATATTACTATCTATACAGTTTTTACTTTATAAACAAGATGAAATTATTTGGTACGGTTTGTGTTTGTCTAATATTGATACATTTGTTTTTAAATTTTTTCATGAATTGATTTTCATTTAGATTCATATGAAGCATTAAGTCACAGTGCCATTATTTTAATAATGACTGACGTGGCATATAATTCAATATCGGGAAAACCTATGCCAACATCCTTACAGCTATTACTATGCCAATTAAAGGAGATCCTTTGTTTATTTACATACCACAGAAATTGAGAGAGGTACTGTTTAGCGTTAAAATTATTTTGGGTGGAGTGAAAAATAACGACTGAGTAAACATTTTTGAAAGAATTACCATCTTAATGTCAGACTATCTTCTACAATAAAGAAAAAAATATTCCATATAGTAATTGAGTGATTTTTATCTATTAAATACTATAGCAATAACCCACGCCTGGGTGTGGGTAATGCTGGATTTACCCACGGTTGGTGTGGTTTGGTTACGAGGGCGAAGCCCTAGTGGCTAAAGACAACCGTTGGTAAATCCAGCATTACCCATACCCAGAAGTGGGTTATTGCCATTATACAATGACATTATTTAAGAAAAAAAATAATTAATTTTCTTAAATAATGGCATTGTATAATGCCTCCGTGCTGCCCTTCCGCAGCTGTCTGGTATTCTGTGGCAGTTCTGATGTACTGCGCATGCGTATGCTTATGCAGTACATCAGAACTGTGGGCAAAAGCAACGGAGAAAGCAAGATCTCAGTTGCTTTTTACAAAGTGTCTCGCTATGTTAAAGGAGTTTAACATAGCGAGACAGCTTTAAAAAAAGCAATGGAGAATATCTGTTGCTTTTTGTAAAGCTGTCTCGCTATGTTAAACCCATTTAACATAGCGAGACAGTTTTGAAAAAAGCAACGGAGAAAGCAAGATCTCCGTTGCTTTTTACAAAGTGTCTCGTTATGTTAAAGGAGTTTAACATAGCGAGACAGCTTTAAAAAAAAGCAACAGAGAATCTCCTTTGCTTTTTTTAAAGCTATCTCGCTATGTTAAACCCATTTAACATAGCGAGACACCTTTAAAAAAGCAACGGAGATAGGAAGATCTCTTTTACTTTTTTTAAAGCTGTCACGCTATGTTAAACTCATTTAACATAGTGAGACAGTGTGTAAAAAGCAACGGAGATCTTGTGTTCTCCGTTGCTTTAAAAAAAGAGTTATACTAATGGAAAAACTCCGGGCGACTGGACCTTTTTCCATTAGTATAACTGATTTACAACGTGCACGCTGACCAATCAGTGTGCACGTTTTAGAATATTAATGGGGGGTCGTTGTATAATTAAAATTAACTGACACCAAGTCTCTAGAGTTTGATACCAAGATGTTTAATTTGTTTATAGGTTCATAGTAGGTACTAGGCTATCTGCCGGAAGGCATTTATAAGCCTAGCCAGAATGTGTTGGCTTTCACCGCCCCCTTAGATTAGTTCCCTGTGCCTTTGTTCAGCAGAGTCACTGAAGTAATCCCCGGGGTAAACGTTCTGTTTCCCATCCACTCATCAGGGTTTCTCTTGAAGAGTGTTAGCGAGGAGCTCTGCCTAATGTAGAAATAATCTTATTCCAAAGCATGGGAAGTCTCTGGGACAGGAATCTATCCCTCCAGCACAATTTATTGTTGTGGTGAGGTTTAGATTCTTAGAGTGTGTGGCTTGAGGGGATAAGGTTTTATTTAGTTGGAGCATGTCCATCAATTCTGGGTTGGATATGGCCTTGTATGTCAGGCAGAGATCACCTCTGAGTAGGTGGTATGCAACAGAGTACAGCTGGAGTTTTTTCAGTCAAGCTGCATAGGGCATCTATTTGAGGCCAGTGATCCCAGTTTAAGTTACTATGTTTTTAAATTATTTCAGATTTGTACTGCTTAGTAAAGTATTCATTTTATTGTGATTAAGTGTTAGACTTGAAATTATCCCATAATGTTTCACTGTACTCATGTATTCCAATAAAACCTCAATATCGCCTATTGTGAGAAGGGTGTCATCTGCAAAAAAAGTTGAAATTTTTAAATCTAGATCTTCCGCTAATGATATACCTGTAATTATTTCATTTAATCTAATAGAGCTGGCAAAAGGTTCTGTAACTAAAGCAAATAACAATGGTGATGGTGGGCGACCCTGTTTTGTACCTTTCTGTATTCTGAACGAGTTGAGTTCCTATGAGTAAAATTATTATACAAATTTTTAATCAAATATAAACTTCAATAAGAAATTATATTCCTGAAGTACTTATGACCAATTAACTGAGTCAAAGGTTTTATTGATATCTAAAGTAATGATTGATTTTTTTTTTTTTTATTTATTATATAATGTATAATGGTAACTATTCTGGGCAGCCACGGTGGTGCAGCAGTTAGCGTTGCCGCCTCACAGCAAGAGGTTCTCTGGTTCGATTCTCGGCTGGGGTGCCTTCTGTGCAGAGTCTGCACGTCCTCCCTGTGGTCGCGTGGGTTTCCTCCGGGTGCTCCGGTTTCCCCCCAAAGACATACTGTAGGTGGCTTGGACACTCCAAATTGGCCCTAGGTGTGCATGTGTGTGCCTTCTGTGGAAGGTTGGGCACCGGGCTGGCACCTCGGCACTGTAAAACTCCACTGCCAATCATGAGCGGACAGGTGATCTGCTTTGGCGACCCCTAACCAGGAAAAAGCCAGAAGAAGAAAGTTAACACTTTATTGCCTGCTAATTAGTAGCGTTATTCAAACCGTTCTGTTTTTTTATGCCCTCATTTAAACTCTGAAATTGCAGCCTCTTATGTGGCAAGTGAACTGCTCGTGTCCTTTCGTGTCATTCCATGTGAAACATGTCACTGTTTCACTAAGCTTTATGTAACTGAATAAACAGGAAAAGACACCGTTGAAGTGTAGAAAACAAATCCCTTATATGTACATTTAATTCCTGATAAATTATTATACTGATTTTTTTATAATAGTACTATTCTAATAGCTAAACTACCAAACTGTTTCTCAACTATATTTAGCCAAAACTTTCTCATGCGCTTTCAGCCTTTAACGAAATGAGCAGATATTATGTATCATGATGGTATTTTACTTTTCTTGTGGGAGAAGCTTAACAAGAAATCAGAAACTGTCGCAAAATGCAGCTGATAAATGCCCATGGTTTGTTTATGCTTTCATTGTTTGTGAAAGAACAAAGGCAGTTATTGAGGCATGTGAAGGAACAAGCCAAACCTGTTGTGCTTGCTTCTGTAAATTTACATCCACTCCTTTATACCAAGTGACTCACTTTTACAAACATTATGTTTAAAAATACCAGTACCCTTATCACCCCCCACCCCCACAAATCCTTTCCATGGTATTTGCAGTACTAGTATCACTTTCTGTGCGTATGTTTAATAAAAACTGGTTTCCTCAGGGAATATTACTTTTTATAACAAAACCTGATGATAGTTTACACTTTTAATATATATGACTTAATAAAACAAAACCATGGTGGAATTGTTAGTTTTTTATTTTCAATTTGTTTTAAAACTCCATTATGTCTAACCACAAGCAACTTTGTCATATGAGCTATTTATGTTCTCTGGCCATGGAATGTAATGCCACTTGAAATGTAACATATATCTTCCAATGAAGTTCTACTGCTAAACATTTATGTATCTTGATGGACAAAAGCCAAGGAAGCTATGCAACATTTTCTAGGTCACAAATTTCTTTTTGACTTTCTTAATTTAAGCTTAAATGTACAGTCTCGCTTTAGCCAGTAAGAGAGGTGTTAAAAGATAAGATAGGTTGGCATCATATAATTAATATTACGTAAACTATATCCAAATGTATAATGTAGTTATGGATTATGAGTGAAAAGTATTTATTTATTTGACATTTGATTACTGGGAAAGTCCGACTGGGCATAAATCCCATTTTAGTAGTTCCTTGGGGAGAAAAGCTCCCTAAGAAATAATACAAATTATAGGTTCATAGGTTCATAGGAGATTACTAGGCCAATGGCTTAAGAGCCCTTACAAACTTAGCCAATATAACCCAATTTTAACCACTATATGGCCCCTAGGGGCAGGAGAATGGCATTGATTTTGCCTGTGTATCTTACAGATGGCCCTTGTCCATAAGGGACATAGGCACTACCCCAGGTATGAATTTGTGATTCCCCATCCATTGATCCAAACTGCACTGGAAGAGGGTCAGGGAAGGGCTCTGCTTAATGTGAATAGGGAGCTTATTCCAAAGAAGGGGCAATCCCTGAGACACATATTTATCTCTCCAACATGTTTTGTTTGAGTCACTGACTAAGTTCAGATCACTAGATTGGGTGACCCTTATGCTGTTTGACTTGTGGATGTGTAGCAGTTCCTTCAGGGCTGGATTTATGAGTGCCTTGTATTTCAGGCAGAGGTCGCCCCTTAATAGTTGGTAGAAGACAGAATAAAGGGCTTTCATTCCATCTGCATAGGACATCTTGTTTACATTCTGTATTTTCTTTGTAAGGAACCCTAAGGTTGTACCAGTTGCTTAAATGCCTTGTCAAGTACATGCCAAATGGTGCATTGAACTCGATTAATGGTCTAATGAGGGCTGAGTACTGCAGGACTATAATTTCCTTGGATCTGGATGCCATAACTTTACTTACAGGTTGTGCCACATAGGAGGATTTCCTCATCACTATGGACACATGCCAGTCAAAGTTCAGGCTACTATCTATCTGTGTACCTAGATCTCTCAGCTCTGAGACTGCTCTTAGGGGTGTGCTATTGATTTTTGTAAATTGGAAGGGATATTTGACTTCTCAAAGGGTATGATAATGCATTTTTTCACATTTAGTTTTAGGCCATGGATCTGGCACCAATCATTTGTCTGATCTAAACCCTCCTGAAGGATATCTACATCACTGAGGGATTCAGTGATTGCCCCCAGCTTACAATCATCGGTAAACTTTGTCATCCAGAGGCCTTTCACGTTAGCCTTGACTTCAAAGAAGTATATTCCAAACAGAAATGGTCCCAGCACAGAGCCCTGTGTCACACCACTTGTAACTGGCCTGGTCCCAGCACAGAGCCCTGTGGCACACCACTAGTAACTGGTCTGGTCCCAGCACAGAGCCCTGTGGCATACCACTAGTAACTGGTCTGGTCCCAGCCCAGAGCTCTGTGGCACACCACTAGTAACTGGTCTTGTCCCAGCACAGAGCCCTGTGGCACACCAATTGTAACTGGTCTGGTCCCAGCACTGAGCCCTCTGGCACACCACTAGTAACTGGTCTGGTATCAGCACAGAGCTCTGTGGCACACCACATGTAACTGGTCTGGTCCCAGCACAGAGCTGTGTGGCACATCACTAGTGACTGGTCTGGTCCCAGCACAGAGCCCTGTGACACACCACTTGTAACTGGTCTGGTCCCAGCACAAAGCCCTGTGGCACAGCACTAGTATCTGGTCTGGTCCCAGCACAGATCCCTGTGGCACACCACTTGTAACTGGTCTGGTCCTAGCACTGGGCCCTGTGGCACACCACAAGTAACTGGTCTGGTCCCAGCACTGAACCCTGTGGCACACCACTAGTAAATGGTCTGGTCTCAGCACTGAGCCCTGTGGCAAACCACTAGTAACTGGTCTGGTCCCAGTACAGAACCCTGTGGCACACCACTAGTAACTGGTCTGGACCCAGCACTGAGCCCTGTGGCACACCACTAGTAACTGGTCTGGTCCCAGCACTGAACCCTGTGGCACACCACTAGTAACTAGCCACTTGCTGGAGCTGGATTCACACACTTTAACCCCATGTGTCCTGTCCATGAGCCAATTGGCTATCCATCTGGTGACCTAGGGATTTATGCCCAGTTTTGTGCCTTGACCAGGTCGAGGTAGGTGGTATGTACAGTTTTGCCTTCATCCATGGCCTTAGTGAATTTCTCAAATAAATCCACCAAATTCAGTAAGCATGACCTGCCCTTGACAAAGCCGAATTGGGTCGGGTCCAGTGTTTGGAGGTTTCCTATGTCATTATTTATAAGGTCTATGATTATTCTTTCCATGGCCTTACATATAACACTAGTAAAACTTTTGAGTCTGTAATTTCCTGGGTCAGTGGATGGTCCCCCTTTTTATGCTGAGGAATGATTGTTGATGTCCTCCACTCTATCAGGATAAAGCCAGTCCAGAAGCTGTGGCTAATTAGAGATCCTAATGGGTCTGAAACATCTTGATTTAAGCTGTTTAAGAGGCAATCTGTATATCATCAGGCCCCATTGAAGCCATGTTTGTAGTTTTAGACAGTGCAGTGGCTACCTGTTTTTTTGTGGTAGTTGGCAGTGGAGTGGTGGAGGGTATTTCTTTAGGGAGAACTGAGGGTGATGGGGAGGTGAAGTCTGAAATGAATTTATCAGCCAGCATTTTTGCTATATCTTCTGGCTGAGTATAGGTGATAACATCTACAACTAACTCTGCACATTATTGAGTGTGGGCATAACTGAAAAATGCCTTGGGTTATACTTAGCTTTGGAGGATATTTTTACCTCAAATTCTGCTTTCAGAGAATTTACTAGTTCCCTGATTCACTTGTTTAGACTAATGAGGGACTTTTGCTCTGTTATGCACATTTCCTTTTGTTTCTGAACAGGAATTTCTTTCTTTTGTTGAACAACCTATTAATACTAGTGGTCCACCAGGGTGATTTGTTTTTGCGGTTTGACCTGGGTTTATTTTGGTCTGATACTGCTGTTTCTATGCAGTTGCTTATATGGTTGCACAGGGCTTTTGTGTATGCCTCTGCATAGGCTTCTGTGTTTTCTGGATTTGGAGGAGCTTGGAAACTAGCTATGCTGTCCCTTAATAGGTGGTAATTTAACTTAGAGAAGTTGCTAAAGTTTTTGGGGTTAAGTGGGAAGGACTTATTTTACCTTTATTTCAAGAGAAACCGCTTTGTGTTCTGATCTTACCAGCGAGGACATCACACTGGGGGGGTTCAGCACTCTCCCATATTTGTGAATACCAGATCTAGGATATTTGTTCCCTCAGTGGGAGTGCAGACTAGCTGCTCCAAGGCATTTAAATTTCATGTCAGTGGGCATGTATGCCTCCCAATTAATGGAGGGATAGTTAAAATGACCCATGAGTATCGTATTGGGCTGGATGGTGAGTGAGTCTAGTAACTTCAGGTATAATGTATGGGTTTCCTGGTTCATAGGAGGACCTGTCACTAGCAAGAACATGGTAATGTATTTTTTCCATGGTTAGTTGGACATGGAGTAACTCAAGCATGTCATATTGTTTGACCAGCCTTGAGGTGTGCTTATCCTTTATGTAGATAGATACACCTTCACTTTTTGCTCTTTCATGTTCAGTGGGTGGTCGGAACGTACAAAAGGCATTATAGTCATGCACTGCTGGAGTGCTTTTTGTGGATTTGAAACATATTTCAGTAACTGCACAGACATCAGCATTCTTCAGGGTGAGGAGAGTTTACAGGAAGTGCAGTTTATTGTTGAAACTTCTAGTATTTAGCAGTAAAACCCTTGGCATGTCCTAAGTAGCTTTTGTTATTCTGGAAGGTTTGTCTGTTTGGAAGGGCCTAAAAAAGGCACTATAGGTGTGGATAATGTTTTGGCCAATATCTTAAAACCTAGAGGCGACAGGCGAAGACCATCCCTGGCAAAGCAGTGTAGCCTGTCAACCATGTTCTACCAGACTGACAAGTATTGGACCCCTTTGGAATGACACCAGCAGCTATGCCAATTGTTAAAGTCGATCATGTTCTGCTAGTATTATGGCATCATCCTTGGAGATGGTTGAATGCTGCTCAATGTTAGGCTCATACTTGCCTGTCACACATATTCTGAGAGGTCAATAATGTCTCTCTCTCTTCATATAGTCCAAGGAGGTACATCTCAGGTCATTCATGCCTAAGTGGGCAATGACTGAGTCATACTGGTTCTCAGGCATAAGTGACTTGAGTGCTTGTGTGATCTGGGGGATCCTAGCCTCTGACAGGCAACAAAATATAACCTTCCCCTTGTCCAACCTGGTAAGAGGGACATCAGTGTGTCTCACAATGGAGTCTCCTATGACCAGAATATTGGGTTATGGAGTGTTTTGCATAATGAGTTTGGTAGTTGAGGCACAATCAGGTGTTTCTTTATGTGTTGTGATGGGAACTGTCTTGTTTGTGTGCATGCAGAGTTTCTGAGGACTGCACCTGAGAGGCGTTTTAGATTTGGATGAGTTGCATGTGAGCACCTCTACATAACATTTGTGTTTTTTTGTGGGTGCAGTGAGTGATGTGTGTCAGTCACTGGCAAACAGTTTGTTGCTTTTTCTATCTGTATGTCAGAGTCTAGCCTCCAGCGACAATATGTAACTGTACTTCTCAGATACTGTATTTATCTGTTCGAGAATTAAGTGGTTTTATATATATATATATATATATATATATATATATATATATATATATATATATATAGCACCAGTAATTGCCACTGCATGAAGGGTAGCTTTGAGCAAACACAAGGCTTATATACAATCAGAAAAAAGGCAAGTTTTACACTAACCATGCCCTAAGGCCAATCAGGCAAGCACATTGGGCTTTCCACCGGCAATTCCCAGCTCATATAGGTGAAATCGACCGTCTTTTGCCACAAGAGTGCAGACCTTGACCCTCTTAATGTCAAATGACTGGTTTGTAGCCCATGTGTTAAGGAACTACAAATAGATGCTTAATGCTAAGAAACACTAGATACAATGTAGTTCAGTGCGGAACAGCAGCCCTGACAGTAGATTGAAAATGTAACTTTAAACTTTAAAGAAGTACAAATAAATAAATAAGTAATTAAATACATAAATAGCACAATAAACTTTCACAGTGTAATGAAAATAAGCAATACAAGTACAAAATGATACTTAAGTTTCTCTGTCTTGTCTAGGATGGCTTCAGATGTTAGTTGTATGTATATATATATATATATATATATATATATATATATATATATATATATATATATATATATATATATATATATATATATATATATATATATATATATATAGTTCCCCTTTATAATCTCGAAATACTGAAATCTCAAATTTCAGTATCCCGAGACCATAAAGGCGAAACTTCAAAACAGCAAAAATGCATAAGCGCGAATCCGAATATCTTGAAGCGCTTATGCATTTACGCTACATTATGTGAAGTGTTTTGCTGGGATGGTGTCTGCAATTTAAGGTGAGTGAGTGTATGTGAGTATTTTTGTAAGCTGTACATGTGGGTTAGGGTGGGGAGGTGGAAGTATGAGTGTGAGTGTTGGATGTGTTGGTGTTTGTGTGTGTGTGTGTGTGTGTGTGTGTGTGTGTGTGTGTGTGTGTGTGTGTGTGTGTGTGTGTGTGTGCGTGTGTGTGAGACTGTAGAATGTCTGAGTGTGAGTTTTTTTTTTCTGTTTGTGCGATCTCAGAGTTGGTATATATAAGTAGGGGGTGTGTGGGGGGTGCAGGGGGGCTTGCCCCCTGCTTACATGTAGTGTAGGGTTGCATAGTTTGTGTGCTGTGGGTAGAATGGTGTGTGTGTTGTGTGGTGTATGGTGCATGTTTGTTCATGATTGTGTGTTTCATGATTTTGTGTTTCGGGATTGTGAGTCATTCGCCTTTATAGTTTCGAGATACTGAAATTGGAAATTTCAGTATTTCGAGATTATAAAGGGGAACCATATAACTATATATATATATATATATATATATATATATATATATATGTATATATATATATATATATATATATATATATATATATATATAAAATCTTGGAAACATACAAGTAGTAAAAGAAAATACAATAAATTATACAACTGAGATCAGTAGAAGAAACAAAGCATGATTACATCACAGATAGACTAAAACATCTTTATGTGTTTATATATAATTATCTAAGTATGTTTGAATATTATGGGGAAATAAAAAGTAATAAGGTAGAGGAGGTACAGAAACAGAAACCTGACAGTACAAATAATGTTATAGGCTAAGAAAAGTCAAAGGAAGGTGAAAAAAAAGTGTAAAAGAAGATTTTGATATAGAAATAAGAAAGAAATAAGGGTAGCTACTAATAGCATTAAGAGAACTAGTGCTTGCAGATTGCAAGGAGGAGAGCGTATCTAAAAGAAAGGGAAGAGAGAATGTAAGAGAAAGAATATTGGAAGAGGAAAATAAAATGGTCAGTTTAGCCTGGAGGAAGGCTGGAGTTATTAAGATATTCTTTGGGGGTATACTTACAATGGGACTTGTAGGTGTTGATCTAATGTCCGTAGGAATCTTGCTCCAGATTTTGGCTACTATGTAAGAGTATAAACTACGTACTATGTTTTTTTAGGTTTAAAGGTTTCAAGAAGCAGTTTCTCAGATGAGCAAAGTGGATGGTTAGGATAGTACTGTTTGAGAATGTTGCTGATGGATGGACAGTGGAAAGGATTATATATCATTTTATGGACAATTGGAAGCTGAGTGTACTTGAGGTAATTGGGCAACTCAAGCCAGTTTAATGTTTTCAGAGCAGAGCAGTGATAACTTTTATATTACATATTGGTTGCAAATCTAGCTACCTTGTTGTAATAAAGTTCTAGTTTTGTGGTGAAGGAGATTTGAATATTGATAAGAATTGGTGAGGCAAACAGTACAGAAAGTAGAAGGTATGTGTTTGCCAGTGTGACTGGAGGAGTTAGTGAGGAATCTTTTGGATCTGTAGAGCATACCAGGTTTTTGATGTGTTTTTTTAATACAATTTTGTATATGAAGATCAAATTTCAATTGATCATCGATTGTGACACCTAGTAACTTCTATATCTATCTGATTGAGAGAAGTTATTTTGAAGCTGTTTTTGATAGGTGTTAGAGATTTGGGGAGAAATAGTTAATAGCTTCTTTTTATTGGGATTTAGGTAGAGTTGGTTTTCACAAAGCCAGTTTTAAATGGAGTGTTAATGGGGAAAAGTGTTTGATGAGCAGACGAGGGTGGAGTCATTGGTGTATTGGATGAGGGAAGCCTGTTGGGAAGATGCATGTAAGTTGTTAATAAAGATGTTAAAGAGAAGAAGTCAAAGAACAGAGCCTAGGGACACATCGGTATTAACTGGGAGAAAAGAGTATTTAGAGAGACATTTTACAGACTGTTGCTGACGAGAAAGGTAGCTAGCAAACTAGCTGAGAGTTGTATTAGACAGACCAAGTGCAGACATTTTAGAGAGTAATTTGGAGTTAGAGACAGTATCAAAGGCATTGCGGATATCTAAAAACAGACAAGAGACCAAGTTACTATTATGTCTAGCTTTAATGATGTTAAGAAGGCAACCAGGACCATTGTTGTGATATGGCATGGGCAGAAACCATGTTGGAAGAGGCCAGTAGAGTTTCCTTGAAGAAGGTATGGTATTGTATTGTATCGTATGTGTTATAAGATTTGCAGATGTATGCACTTTTCTAGAATTTTTTGGGGGTAAGAGTGATAGTCCTACAGTTTGTTATTTCAGAGGAGTTCCTACCTTTGTGAAGAGGTATGGTCTACAATTTTTTTCCAGAGAGATGGGACATGTAACTCTTGAATGGCTCTATTGATGGAGATGAAGACTGGAAAAGCAATGGAAGTAGCTGCAAACTTTAGATATTCTCTATAGGTTCCAGAATTAGCCTAACTACAACAAACTTATTTATGAATAAAATATGTATACAATAAATATTTATACCTAAACAAATAAATGATATCCATTCTGATCACTGGTACTCCCTATGTCTATGAATGCAGAGTTCATAACCACTTCCAAGGGTGAGCTGAGAAGATGTGCTAGCCTCCATCTGTGGACACATGGATGACAATATTTCCCGTTTGTTTTTCATTTGATACAGTGGAGTTCAGTAGACACATCGGGATCAAGCAGTGTAAATGAGGCCAGTTCACAATAATCCCTTGTTAGAGGAACAAGATTGTGACAATCCCATTTAATAAAATTTCATTGGGTAAGCTCTATTTGTATCATGTTTTTTCCAGTACCATATCAATATTAGTGTGGTGCACTGTTTTACACTTAAAGTTCAAACATTTTGAGGTTGTTTTTTTTTTTCCTCACTAGAAATGCTTTTATTTTATAATAGAGATATGGAAATGTTTCTTTATTAGCTATTTACCTTTATTATGTGGTTGTTTGAGCATGGATTAAGTAAGTGGGTGTTGGAAGATTGCTTCCAGCAAAATTATATGCTTTGCTTTTAGTAGATACTAGTGTTTGTATCCAGACAATTAGGGTTTTGAGCCAATTGATATTGCATTGATAGTACTAGATAGAGGTCAAATATCAGTGCAGTTGTGTTGCCTATTATGTAAACTTTAAGAAGAAATCTTTCAATAGCTTGTATGTAGCATGGTTTTGGAATTATTCTATGTTGCACAACTTATAAACAAAGGTATGGCATCTAAGTCTAAGGAAGTCATTGTTCCACTGTATTCAGCATTCATCAGACCTATCTTAGAATACAATGCCCCCTTTGCTATGTACTTAACTAGGCATATCCAA
>NC_056746.1:21351171-21579641 GCF_019279795.1 Protopterus annectens
GGGACCACAGGGAGGACATGCAAACTCTGCACAGAAGGCACCCCAGCTGAGGATTGAACTGGAGAGCCTCTTGCTGTGAGGTGGCAATGCTAACCGCTGCACCACCATGGCCGCCCTAATATGTTCTAAAATTTTAACTTTAAATATCCTTTCGATTTCACCAACATACTATTTATTACATGGGCATCTAAGTACATAGACAACCCCCTCAGTATCACATCTAAAAATATTTTGTGTCTCATATTTTTTCCATTAATGTATGGGAACAGCCTAACTACAAAATTGCAACAGGAACACCTTCCACAAGGGAAGGTCCCTTTAAGGCTACTTCCCTTTCCAATATTAACCTTAGGAGTTACAACTCTACCTCTAACTATCATATCTCCTATGCGCCTTCCATGCTTATATGATACACAGGGTCTTTCTTCCAAAATATCTCAAAATAATTTTTCTTGTACAAGGAAACCCCCCAAAATTAATTGATTTTACTAGAGCTACACTAAACAAATAGTATTTAGTTACAAAAAAGACCTTCTCTTTCTTCATATCTACATTATTATCCAATGGTACTGCTGTTTAGAAAAGTGCTTGGTGGATTCCTGGTTGTATGTGATCTGTTAAAATGAAATGACCATCCTGCAGGCAATCCCACTTGCAAAGTATTGAAAAGCATATCACAAATGTATCAATAATCATCAGCAAGTCAGCTAGTTGCAGTGAGTTTCCAAATCTGTGTCATTACACAATCTAATAAATTGTTTCTTGGCATTTAAATACATTAAGCAGAGAAAAAAAAACTTCTGGTTGAGAAACTTTAAAAAGCTTTTATTTTTAAAGTCTGCTTCCAAAATAATCAAGTTTTCTTAACCAATGAATACATTTTCTTCCCTTAAATTGTCCCTTACCACCCTATAGGAGATATGACTTAATTATTTTCCCCATCTGCAGACAGTCTCAGCACATCCCTTTGGCTTTTCCTGAAATATTGGGATTCACTTGGAAGTTCATATCTGAAAAGTGTGACTTGTACTTTTTGACGCCATCATCATCATCTTCATCAAGCACCTTTTTCCCATTTTCTACATGGGGATAGGGTGTCATGTCAACTGCCACCATTTCTCTTGATTCAGTGCCACTCTCCTACCTCATGACTGACATGGATTTTCTTTCACACAATCTTGCCATCTCTTGGCTGGATGCTCTTACTTCCTCTTGCTTTCCTCCTGTCTGTTCCAAATCTTCTTCACCAGATTGTATTCTGCTTTTCTGCACATGTACCTGATCCACTGCAATCTCTTCTCTTTGAACTTTCTGCAGTTGAAGCTACATGGAGCTCCGCTGTGAAGTCATGATTTCTTCTCCTGTCCCACAGTGTGCATCATAGCACCTGTCTCAGGCACTTCATCTCAATGAACTTTAACTTCCTCAACTGCTCGTTCTTCACTGCCAAGGTCTCTGTACCGTACAGTAGTACTGGTCACACCACTGTTTTTTACACCTTATTTTTTATCTTCTTTGCCATCTTCTGTCACACATTACCCCCAATGCTCTGTGCCAATTGGCTGTGGCCCCTCTGATTCTAGCTTTGACCTCCTCACTCAGACTTCCTTTCTCCTCAACCACCCCTCTAAGATACTTGAAGCTGTTAACCTGTTCCAGTATTTCCCTTCTACTGCAAATTTCATCTTCTTTTGATTTCCCCAATTGCTGTTGCGACAACTAGCTTGTCAATATTCAATTTCATCTAGTGTGCCTTCAGTTTTGCATTCCATTCCAGTGTCATTTACTGAGGTTCTTGTTCAGAGTCTACCTGTAATGCCACATTGTTTGCATGCAGCAGCTTCATTAATCTGTTTATTAATGTAATCCATTGTCTGTATGAACTGTAGTGGGCTCAGAGATGAAACCTGATGCACATCCATTCCCACTGGAAACTTCTATGTGAGTCCAACCACTGTTCATACTTGTGTCATTGGGTCCTTGTACATGGACTGCACTAATTCTATGAATGATTCTCAGTCACTGAACCATTGTAGGACTGACCAAATCATCATTCTTGGCAACTTCTAATATCCTTTCTCTTTGTCTAGGAATGCCCAGTTGGACTCTTTCCTCATCTCTAGCTTCTTCTCAACCATCTGTCTCACTGCAATCAAGTCAGTTGTGTTGCATTCTGATCTGAATTCATACTGCTCATCTCCCATTTTATTTTTGGATCTATATCACATAATCGAACTTCCAAAATTTCGAACACCATAAGTTCGAACTTGGAAGATCGAAATGTGATAACATCGAAACATCAGAACAGCTAATTTTTTCCCAGGGAAAAAATTTGCTGTTCCGAAAAACACACACACAACACAAGTACACCAAAAACCTTATAAACCTACACTAAACCTTACATACACAACTATCCATGAACTAACCTTAACCCAAACCTAACCCTAAGGTCCATCACTATCGCACGCTTACCTTACCTGCACCCTAACCGTAAGGTGCGTCACTATCGCACAGTTACCTTACCTGCACCCTAACCCTAAAGTCTATTGCTATCGCACACTTACCTTACCCACACCCTAACCCTAAAGTCTGTCACTATCGCACACTTATCTTACCCGCACCCTAACCCTAAAGTCTGTCACTATTACACATTTACCTTACCCGCACCATAACCCTAAAGTCCGTCACTATCGCACACTTACCTTACCTGCACCCTAACCCCAACGTCCGTCACAATCGCACACTTATCTTAACCTATTCCGCACCACAGTGGAGAAAATGTCGAAGCTGCAGAAACGACCAACCGAATTCTTTCCCTGGGAAAGAATTTGTACTTCCGCGGCTTCGACATTTTCAACTTTTGAACTTCCAAGTTCGAACTTCTGGTGTTCAACCGTCTGGAAGTTCAGTTACGTGATAGGAACCCCTTATTTTCTACTACTCTGAGAATTCATTTATCAAAAACCCACTCCAGAACATTCATGCAGTGTGACAGGTGTTTGGTACTATTCACAGTTCTGAATGTCCCTTTTCTTGTATACTGGCACCAGAATGCTTATTCTCTAGTCATTTGGGATACACCTTTCTTTCCATACTGCTATGTGTACTCTCAGGATTCATTTCTCTCCTAACTCACTCAACATCTTCATCGTATCCGTCATGACTTCATCTGTGCCTGCTCCTTCCAATGACTTTAGTTTCCTTAGAGCTGTTCTTACTTATTCTAGGGTGTGCTTCTCTTCTTCCATCATAGTCTGTGTCAGGGGAATCTGTGGTCTTTTCTTCATTCAGGAGCTGCTTGAAGTATTCTTTCCACCTGCCTTTGATGTCCTGTGGACTGGTGGCAGGTTGTTGCTGGCATCTCCTATGAAGTGTGTCTGACTATCTTTCTGCCTTTGCCTTGCAACCCGATACAGTTTCTTTGTACTATCTGCTGAGTCACTTTTTAGAAACTGGTAGAGTGTCTTCGATGCCTTATTCTTTGCTATTGCAACTGCTTTTTCAGCCTCTTTCTTAGCCACCCAGTTTTCATTCTTAGCCTGGTCCATCATTTTTTATCTCACACTTTTCCTGCACTTCTTTTTTTTTGATGACATCCTGGACTTCGGCATTTCACTGCCAGCTTTCCTTACCTACCTTATTTCCATGCCTGGTTTAGTCACATATCTTTTTATAGTCCTCACATAAGTTTGAGGCATTGCCATTCTTCGTCATCTCCACCGATTTCCCATTCTTCCTGTGTTGCTAGAGCCCTGAGTATTTCCTTGAACACTTGTGCTTTCTCACCAGTCATCTTCCAGGTTTTCAGTCTAGTCTATGTTGACCTTAGAGCCTTTTTTAACCAGGCTTTTTTTGCAGCAGACTGTGACAACCAATGGTTTATGGGGTGAGAAGACCGTTTCAGTGGGGATAACGTTGCAATCACTTATTCTGTCCCAGTGCCCTTTCCTTACTAGGAGAAAGTCTACTTGAGTTGCAAGTTGGCCACTGTTGTATGTGAGCTTATGAATGTCTCTGTTGTTGAACCATATGTTGGCCACCATTAAGCTATTTGTCGGACAGAAGACCAGAATGGCCCCTCTTTCTTTACTCCTGTTACCACAACCATGTAGACTCAGGAAGTTCTCTTTTATCTGTCCCCATATATGCATTTACTTCCCCCATTATCAACACTAACTGATGTTGTTGTCCTTTATCTAGTAGGCTCTGCTCCAGCAACTGCTGTCTAAATGCACATTTTTCCTCACTGTCACAACCCTGCTGTGGGCATAGGCTGAGATTATGAATACTACAATATCTTTATTCAAGAGTCTGATTGCCATGAGACTGTCACTAATTCTGAAAACATTCTTTGCTATCTTCTGAAGTCTCACCCTCACCACGATTCCCACATCATGTGTCATCTGTTCTCCCCCCTAGTACTAGACTCTGGATACCAAGCCAAGTGGTTTTGCTGCACTGCACTTCCATTTTGTCATCTCCTTACCATATCATCCACTTCCAAGCTTCATCCTGTCAGTGAACCTATACTAAGTATAGCAATCCTTAGTTCATGTTTGGGAGGTTGCTTAGTTTTATGAGCTATCCCAGGTAAACCAAGCTGTGCAGCTGGATACCCTCTCTAGCCAGTAACTTATTAACCCTGGGCTGCTGGGCTTTAGGGCAGCACACACTGGCCAATAGGAGCACATAGACTTCCACCCACTGTTAGCATAGGTCCTTGGTGTAGGTTGGGATATAATGGGTTCTCAACCCACTTGTCATTGGCAAATACCCAAGCTCAGTTTTGGTGATATTAGTCGACATGACAAATTCACCTAGAGCCAAATTCTTCACCACTGTGTGGCTGGCCCTGACATGGTATGCAGTCTGTGAATATCTGCATACATGGACGTGTAAGCTTTCTTTTACCATGCAATAATAAATAGTTTTATGAAAGAGCAATCATTAAATAATAAATGCTATACTGAGAAAATCTGTCTGATAAAAAAAAAGGTAGCAATATCGTCTTTCTAAAGCTCTTAGTTTTAAAAGACAGCTAATAAAAATCTGGTCTTTAATCCCTGGCCAAGAACTTGCATTAAGTGTGAGCTGCCAATATAACTCATGTTCTTCCAACTTAAGTTGCCATGGGCCGCCACATTCACTGGGGTTACCTTTTCCATAATTGCAAATTTAAAAATGTGGTCTGGCCATTCCATTAAGTGTTTGGCTAGGACATTGTTTGTTTTCCTTTTCTTAATGTCATATAGATGTTCAGCAATTCTTTCTTGGAACTTAGGCTCAGTTTTTCCTAAGTAGAAAATAGGGCAGTGTTGACAGAATGCAGCATATGCTACCCCTCCTGTCAGACAGTTAAATGCTCCTTTTATATAAAATATAAAGTTCTTTATAACAAACTGTTCACTCATCAGAACATAGGGGCAGATGGAATAACATCCACATTTATACATACAATGGATTTTGTTACTGTTATGTGTGGGTGTTCTGTTAAAATGTTCCACAATTTTTGTTTTAAATTACAGCCCCTGCTGTATATTATGTGCAGTGTATCCCCCACTTTCTCAGTAAAAAGTCTGTCTTCCCTTAGAATAGTCCAGTTCTTCTGGATAATGCTCCTAATAGTCACACTGTTGGCATTATAAGTTGCGGTAAAGGATCTAGTAAAGGTTGTATTTTGTACTAAGTGATGTACGGGTGGAGGGATGTTAAGTTTACTAGAAGGGGTAATATTGTTAGCCATAAAATCACTTGCTGATACATAAATTTCAGGTCTTGGTGTTTCACTATGAAATAAATTGGATTAAAAAAGCCCCTTTCTCTTTTGTTTATCACTTGGTACATTAGTTGATTTACCATACCATGGGGATAACCTCTAGCCAGAAACTTAATACCCTTTATTGTCTCAGATTCATCTAAAAAGTTATCAAACCCTGATACCATCCTTGCTGCCCTTATGAATTGCCCCTTGACTACAGCACGTTTTTGGTGGGGGGATTTTTCAAGGTCATCATTCCATACAATAAAAAATTTAATTGAAAAAACGTGTATACAACATACAGTATTTCCTAAATTCTGAATTAAATACAAATTTGTTTTCCCATTTTGTCAACGTGTACAACTACTACAGTACTTATGTTCAAATAATATATAATTATTTTTCAACACAATTTCAATTAAAGTTTTGTAGGTGTGTTTACATTATCCTGACTTACACCCTTCAGTGTTAAATATTCTAAAAAACATTTGATACTTTGCTCATGGAGGAATAACAGTATACAAGTCCTTGACATCAAGAGGAATGAATAAATAATTCTCATTAAACTCAAATTGATTTATTTTCCCCAAAAGTCCCAAGAGTCTTTACAAATGTGTTTTCTTGGGTAGCCAGATATTTTAATTTTTCATCATGTAATTTGGCACATGGGTGTGTTATCTAACCTCTGGCATCCACAACTGGTCTCATCTGTGGCTTTTCAATACTTTTGTGGACTTTGGGGGTGCCAAAGATTGAAGATATGATAGGTGTCATAGAATGCAAGTAATTCTATTCATTCAGATCAATTTCTTTGTCTGTGAATAAATCATTAAGTGAGTCCCTCACCCTTTTGTATGCTGTATTTAGTTTGTTAATAATACTTTAGTAGTTTCCGAAAGCATATCAAATATTTTTTGTTTGTAGCCATGTGCCTGCATTATCACCAGACCCCACCTTTGTCTGGTTTCATAAGCCTCAAATTTTGGTCACTTAATTCTTTTAACAGCTTTTTCTCTCAAGGTAGTAAATTGTCATTAGTGTTTGAGTTCTGTTTGTTTCTTTTCAATAACGATAATGTTAATAATTTGCAATTATGGAAAAGGTAACCCCTAGTGAATGTGGCGGCCCATGGCAAATTAAGTTGGAAGAACATGAGTTATATTGGCAGCTCACATTTAATGCAAGTTCTTGGCCAGGAATTATTGACCAGATTTCTGTTAGCTGTCTTTTAAAACTAAGAACTTTAGAAAGATGATAGCACTACCTTTTTTATCAGACAGATTTTCTCAGTATTGCATTTATTATTTAATGATTGCTTTTGAGTAAAACTATTTATTATTGTATTGTAAAAGGAAGCTTACAGGTTTATGTATTCAGATATTCAGCTTTTGATTTTCATTTACTTCAATTTTTAGCTTATTGAATATTTGGCCTTAATGCACGATTTGTGCAGGGGATTCACCTGTCACATGATTTAAAGTTAAAGCTGATCACGTGATTTTAAAAGTTTTTGACTGTCGCATGATTTTAGAAATTTGTCATATGGCCTTTTAGAAATGAATTTAAACAGTGTGTGTTTCGTTCACTTCATCTGAAGAAGTTTTATTATAAAATAAAACAAAAGCACTAATATTATGTTTCAAGTTGTTTGAGCTAGATTTGTTGGAATCTCTGTGGCCTTGTGTGTTTGTTTTTATCACTATTATGCCAGTTGTGTCTTCTGAACCCAATAATTTGAATTTTGGTTGAGGAGCAAATGTTTTGTTAACTCATAAGTGATAATACTTAAATAGGAAGTATAGGGTGAATACTCTCTATATACAGGTTGTGAAGAAAAGAAAATGGATTTATTTAGAAACTGTGAATAATGTACCAGGAGTGTAATGGGTGGTAAGGAGAATGTCTGTGAGTACATACATGCAATTACTTCAAATTAGGTCACCGCAAAGGGAATTTGTTTTCCTTCTACCTACTGTGACTACAGATTTCATTAAGTAAGTAAGTAGTTGTAGATGGTAATACCCCTCCTGCACTGGATTTATGTGTGTTTTAGGGAGGAACTTTCCTCCACATAGTGCTGAATCTGAATACTATTTCAAATTCACTTATTGAATCCAAATGAAATTTGAAATTTTGGTGTTTGTAATTTTGATATGGATCCAAGGGGAAAGTTTCTTAGAATAACAAAAGTTTGCATAGTATTGTTGGGTCTATATCATAAGCACAAAATGGCTGAATAGCAAACACGGAATGAGCAACACATATTCATCAAAACGCATTTAAGTGATTCGATGAATATGTCACATGGCAAGGAAGTAGTTGGCCAACTACATGGTGTTGTCCTTTTCTTCACTGTAGTGTGATCTCAGGGTTGGTATATTTGGTTAGGGGAGTGTGGGGGACACATCCTCCCATATTGGTGTGTGTGGGGGGTAAAGACCCCCACCTGATTCAGGTTTCTAACTTTTTTTTTTGCGAACAGCCACATGAATTTTTTCACTAGGAAAAAATTTGAGAACGTGGCCGTTCGCTGTTTACAGTGTTCACGTTTTATGTGTCGATGTATATGTTGTCGCACATATGATCTTTCATGCTTATGATATAGACCCATATTGTTTACCTTGAATAATCTGAATGGGTAACAAAGGTTGTAATGTAATGAAGTACTCAATAGAATAGGTGATGGAATAGGTATTTCCTTAAAATATTAATTCCTGCCTCTGTTAAAAGAAAAAAAAAACAGATTTCAAATTATGAACACCATGTAAAAATCAATTACATAGGGTGCGTAATGAGGTTTGTTTTTTGTTAGGTAACAACATCTGTTTAATGTCCTCTATCTCTGTTAAGCTTACTGGAGCTCTTTAAATCAGCTAATCATTTTACGAATCTCTAAATCTCTCTTCTAGGTGTCCTTGAATCTGGTAGCCCTTACAGGGCATTTAAGCCTGCTGTAGGTCGTTTTCTCCATTAATCTTGTCTTTTGATTAGGCAGGTGATCTCTGATATTCTCAGCCACATTGAGAGTAAATCTATTAAATAATCAACTTCCTGAACTTGTCATTTCTTATCATTAGCTTTGAGCAGCCATGATTCTGCTAATCTTGCTAAGGCCACTTGAAACTCCTTTAATCCTTCTGTCTTGCTTCATCTTTACAATCCACTAAGGCATGTAGTATTTGTTAATGCTAAGGTGGGTTTTGATTTTTCTAGTAGCAATGAGTCCATTAACTGCACTTAGACCACCTGGCCTTGTTACTCTTGTGGGGATCCTTAGCCATTTTTTCTAAGGGGGTCTCAAACTTTAAGACAGCCCCAAGTGCCTGCACTGAAACAGATTCTGATAGCAGGAAGCTATGGCTCCAGAAAAGATAGCATAAACTGAATCAGAAGTACTCATGGTAGGTCAGAATTCCAGTTATATTCCAGGAAATGATGTACACAGAACATGAACAATAAATAGATCTGGTGACTGTCCTAACCTCAGAATCTACTCTTTCTTGGACCGAAAGATATTCAGATAAAATAAATTTGGGCTATCTATTTTTATATATCCTTTTTTGTCCAGGTTAGTCTCATTAGGCTAGTAGCTTGTTTTCAGTGGAGATCAAAGGTGGTACTTACACTACTAGGGAAAATTTGGTCAGGGCATTGGGGAACATTCCTTACTTCATATGGCAGTTGTGGTCCTTATGTCTGATGAATGCATGTGCACTTTCCACTCCCAGCGCAGTGGTGGCTGGGAGGACAGTGCACAGCATGGCAACCAGCGAGACAGGAGTTGAGGTGAATGCTGACTCCTTGGTACCACTTAAAAAGAGTTCAGAGGATGTATTTAAAAAGAAAGAAAATGTTGATCAAGTTGTGGAAGCTATGGAGGAGTTATTTCAAAGGAATCTGTTTGACAGTTTGAGAGGAGAGGATTGGTAGCCAGAAGAAGTTGTCATTACAACCTTCCAGTCGGGAGGGTTGTGGGATAATTTACTGATGGACTTGATGGAACAGAATGAGCCAAACACTGTAAAAGATTTATCTTGGGGGGATTATGGAAAAGATACAAAAAGGAGGAAGTGAAGGATATACAGAGGAAAGCATTCACAGAAGCAGTAAGGAAGAAGCGAGAAGGAAAACAAGAGAGTAAGAATATGGAAGAAACAGAAAAAAGAAGCATGCTGCGCATATACAGAATAAAGAAAAGGAAGAGATGGGCAATAAAGAAAAGGAAGAGATGGACAATAAAGAAAAGGAAGAGATGGACAATAAAGAAAAGGAAGAGATGGGCAATAAAGAAAAGGAAGAGATGGACAATAAAGAAAAGGAAGAGATGGACAATAAAGAAAAGGAAGAGATGGACAATAAAGAAAAGGAAGAGATGGACAATAAAGAAAAGGAAGAGATGGACAATAAAGAAAAGGAAGAGATAGACAATAAAGAAAAGGAAGAGATGGGCAATAAAGAAAAGGAAGAGATGGACAATAAAGAAAAGGAAGAGATGGACAATAAAGAAAAGGAAGAGATGGGCAATAAAGAAAAGGAAGAGATAGACAATAAAGAAAAGGAAGAGATGGACAATAAAGAAAAGGAAGACATGGACAATAAAGAAAAGGAAGAGATGGACAATAAAGAAAAGGAAGAGATGGGCAATAAAGAAAAGGAAGAGACGGACAATAAAGAAAAGGAAGAGATGGACAATAAAGAAAAGGAAGAGATGGACAATAAAGAAAAGGAAGAGATGCACAATAAAGAAAAGAGATGGAAGGAAGAGATGGACAATAAAGAAAAGGAAGAGATGGACAATAAAGAAAAGGAAGAGATGGGCAATAAAGAAAAGGAAGAGATAGACAATAAAGAAAAGGAAGAGATGGGCAATAAAGAAAAGGAAGAGATAGACAATAAAGAAAAGGAAGAGATGGACAATAAAGAAAAGGAAAAGATGGACAATAAAGAAAAGGAAGAGATGGGCAATAAAGAAAAGGAAGAGATGGACAATAAAGAAAAGGAAGACATGGACAATAAAGAAAAGGAAGAGATGGACAAGAATGAAATATGGGACACGGTGATTGTGCCTTTAAGAATCAAGGCACAAGAGGTAAGAGCATTTATTTTGATAAAAAAGAGACATATTGTGACATTTGTTGAGACTGCTACAGGATTAGAAACTTTTTTGGGGGGAATATGGTAAAAAAAAGGCATGCATCCATGGAATAATTAAACCATTAAGATTTTTTATTGTGACACACAAAAGAAAATGCATATACAGTTCCAAACAGAAAGAGAAAGTGTAAAAAAAATATTTATTAAAGAACTTTTTTGAAAATATAAAATGAAATAATTGAACATATTCCTAGCATTATTAATGGTGAGGGAAATGGAGCTGTTGTAAAGTATTGAGGGACAACCGAAAACATGTTTTTTTTTTTTTTCTTTGTGGTAAAGAAGGACATTTTGTTGTTATTGTGATAAAAAGAAATGTTTTGCATGTCGGGAGTTTGGACATGATGCAAAAAATGTGAAATTAAATGCTATAAATGTAAATAGGACATTTATGGGTAGATGGAATGAAAGAACAAAAAGAAAAAAAAATGTGTATAGAAGAAAATGAAAAAATAAGAAACAATTATGAAGAGCAACAAAATGATTTAATAGAAAAGACAAATGATATACAAAATGCAGATAGTGACAAAAATGAAAGAGGAAGATGAATTAGAAATTGAGTCAGACATTAGCGATGGGGACATATTTATTGCAATGTAGTTAAAAAAATTCTATTTAGAAAAAAGTAAAAGATAGAAAAAGGAAATTTCAAGGACTAGCCTTAAAAGTGACAAAGAAAAGAAATGGATAAAAATACATAATTCTGTACAGATTAAGAAGAAAAGAAACAAATAATCTTAGAATGTTATCAGTTAATGTGAATAGTATAAAATGTTTAGTAAGAATAATTGGAATACTAGAGTGGTACAATAAATGTGATGTTGATATAGTATTAGAAGATGTTAGAGGTTTAACTAAGGAAGAAAGAATACAAACACAACATTTATGGAGAGGAGGTATCATTTGGAATATGGGAGGAGAAACCTCTTTGGGGATAGTAGTACTATATAGTACAGCAATTTCAATATTGTATTTTACTTTAGCTAGATTAGAACGACTATCAGTGGTAGATTTAAGATGGGTGAATAGAGTTTATAGACTTATAGTGGTATATGCTTATGCAATATATAAAGAAAGAGAGAGAATGGTTGTTTAATGACATACCAGATTCTATAATTGTAAACATGGATGTTATAGCAACTGGCAATTTTAATTGTGACTTAAGGAATACAAAAAAAAAAGATAGGTTTGATAAGAAAAAAAATGAGGGAAATTATGAAGTGTAGAAACCCAGTCATGGGGACTGCGGTGGTGGTGCTGCAGTAGCGTTGTCGCCTCACAGTAAGACGTTGTCCGGTTCGATTCTCAGCTAGAGCGTCTTCTGTGTGGAGACATGCGTGAATGGGCGTACCTTTGTTGAAGGTTGTGTGTCAGTGCTGGCAACTCAGCATGTAAAAATCTACTGCCAATCATTAGCGGACCGGAGTTCCGCTGTGGCGACCCCTAACCGGGAAAAGCCGAAAGACACAACAAAAAAAGAAACCCAGTCATGGGGAACATAAATACATATACATATAGGAGAGGAAATGTTAAAACAGAGATTGATTATTTCTTTGTTTCCAAAAGTATACAACTATTCTTAGAAGAAGCAGAAGAAACAGTATTTTCAGACCATATGGCGACATGGATAGAAATAGAAGAAAATAAAGATCACATGAACATTGGAAAATGAATTGACAGAATAAATGAGAATGTGTGGAATGAGAAAGGAATGAGAAGGGAAAAGATTATATATTGGGATTATGGAAAAAACATATAACTATGAGAGAGGAGAGTTTTATAATAATTGGACAGAATGGTGGATGGCATTTAAGGAGAAATATAAAAATAATTATTTACAATGGGAATGCAGAATAAGACATAATAGACAAAAAAGAATATATATAGAAATGCAGAATAAGATATTAAGAAGTTTAGAGAGAAATGAGAATGTATAGTATAGAAAAGACATAAAAGAAATCAAGAAAAAATAAGGGGTATTTTTGCAAGGAAAATTTAAAAAGTAGTTCAATTTTTAACTAAAATGGAAAAAGAAGAAAGTGGCATCAGGAGAGAAATTAAAAACAAAAAGAGGACGTGGAAAAACAACAAGGAAGTATTATGAAAGTTGTGGTACAGTATGTTAAAGAGATGGTAAAGAAAATATAAAGATGAAAAATGAAAATGAATGGAAAGTTAAACAATTACAAAAGAAATAAAGATTTTGGTAAACAGATAACTCTAATATAAGTAGATTTGATGATAAAGAAAGTAAATCTTAATTCTGGAGAAGGTTCATATGGTAAAAAGAAATCTTAATGTGTATATTTAATGAATGGCTAAATGATGGCATTTGTTATACACAAATATGTATTGGAATTATGGAATTTATTTGGAAGAAAGGAGAGAAGGATGAAAAGAATAATTGGAGACCAGTTGTATTAAATAATACTGATTTTAAGATATTTATGAAAATAACTCAAATAAGATTAGAGAATTAGATAGATAATATATTAGAAGATAATAGTTATGGAGTTAAAATAAAAGGATGTCAGGAATTATTAATGATTCTTAGATAAATGACAGATGATGTGAAAAAAGAAAGAAATGAAAAAATTATTGGTAGGAGATATAAATAAAGCATTTGATACAATAGATCATGATATATTATGAAAATAGTAGAAGGATGTAATTTTGGTAAACAAATTCAGAAAGTAATTAGATCAGTATATAGGAAAGCAAAATAAGAATTATGATAAATGGTTGGTTAAGTGAAGGGAGAGAAATGAATATGAGTTTAAAACAAGGCTGCTCAATGAGTAGCATGTTATTTGTGATAGTAATGAACTGACGAGCAAAAAACAAAAAACAAACAAAAAATCAAACAAATTTGGAAATGAGAAAAGCACAGTACACACAAAATAATGGTACTGAATATCCTGTCATTATATCTTATGCAGGTGATATTATTCTTATGACCAAAGAGTAAAATGATGGAAGAAGTGATTTTGTGTGTCAATAATAGTTTACAAGAAATGAGGATGTTATGAAATAAAGAAAAAAGTAGAGGATTTGATTCAGAGGAGACAGTAACAGGAATTCAATTTGGAACAAAGGAAATATCAGTATTAGGAATAAAATGTGGTATATTGAGTGTGGTTAGGTAGCAAGGAATTACAATTTTACAAGGATTAAACATATTGGTGCCATATGGTGTAGGTAAAGATGATCCTTTTGGAAAAAAGTGCATTTGATTAATTATATATGGATGGGAAAATAGCCTATAGGGCTGGTGTATATATGGCACTAAAAGATTTGGAAAAATAGTTTGTCATATTGATGTTTAGCTTTATTTGGGGATCTAGATTAAACCCCAGTTAAAAGAGGAGTGTTATATGTGGAAAGGAAAATGGGGGTTGGGTCTATATATGGGGCATTGTTGAATTAGTACAGAGTGTTAAAATGGATAAATGGAAAAGAAAGCAAATTGGCAGTAAGACTATTTAAGAAAAAATATGAAAGGGAGTGAAATGTAATAACACTGAAAAAGAAACTAATAAATCAAGCTGTATCAAGCCAAAATAAAATATAGAAGTTAGGTATAGGATAGGTAGAAGAAAACAGGAAATGATGGTAGGAAAAAACATAATGCTGAAAAATTATTGTGCGGATCTGTGGAGACATTTGTCAGAAGAAAAAATAAAAGCTATAAAACAAAAACACTTTACCTGTTGGCAAAATATACAAAAACAAATAAAAAATCTGTATTATCCAAACCGTCTAAACCATGTCCAAAAATGATAGAAGGATCTTAGGTAGAGTGCAAGGCAAACCCATCTAATACTGGAGTGATAAAAGATTTTGCAACAACTACAAATGCTGAAGAGGAAGAAATTGACCACTTTTATGAGGATCTGAAACATTTTCAGAAAATAACACCAAGAAAGATATTATACTCATCAGAGGTGAGTGGAATGCTAAAGGTGGTAGTCAAAAAGTTTGACCTTGGAGTACAAAATTAAGTGGGGCATAGAGAAGTAAAACTGTTCCAAGATCCTTCACTTGTCATAACAAACACTCTCTTTCAATAAATAATAGATGGTTATACAGTTGGAATTCACTTTGCTCAATATCGGAATAAAACTGACAATAGACTTTGTAGTCAGAAATGGAAGAGCTTTGTATAGTCAGCAAAATCCAAAGCTGGAGATGACTGTTGCTCAATGTATAACTTTTCATTGCAAAGTTTAAAAGAAGACCTGGAGCAGATGGCGACACAGACCATCAGATCTTATTTCAAAGTCTAAAATTAAATTCAAGAAAACAAGAAAAGCTACCAGGTCAATCAGATACAAGCCCAACAATATTCCAAATATTTTTTTAGTGGAAATGAGAAACAGATTTAAGGGGTTTGACCTGGTGACTAGAGCATCTGATAGACAATGGACAGAAGCACATGATACTGTCCAGAAGGCTACAAAAAAATCAACTAGGAAGACAATTAAGAAGGAAAAATCCATCCATCTATCCACCCTCATCCCCTTTTTCCCATTTTTGCACATGGGGTTGGGGTGTCACTTCAGCAGTGACAGTCATCTCGAGCCAAGGTTTACACCACTGGGTGGATAGCCCTGCCATGATAATTCATCTGTACCACTCACTCGCACAGAACTCACACCTATGGGCAATTTAGACTGTCCAATCCACCTACTGCATGTCTTTGGAATGTGTGAGGAAACCAGAGCACCCAGAGAAAGCCCATGAAATTGCAGGGAGGACAGGCAGAGTCTGCACAGAAGGCACCTGAGCTGAGAATCGAACAGGAAAACCTCTTGCTGCAAGGTGACAACGCTAACTGCTGCACCACCGCAGCTGCCCTTAAGAAGGCAAAATGGCTGTCCTTAAAGGCTTTAAAAGTGGCAGAGGAAAGAAGGTGAGCAAAAGGCATTCACGTTAAGGGAAATATATTAAACTGATTCCATAGTTTTGGGTAACAGCAACAAGAGACAAGGAAGCATATTTAAATGAGCAGTAAAAAAAAAAGAAGAATTAAAGAAGATAATAGAATAGGAAAGACAAGAGATCTATTTAAGAAGATTGTTGATATTAAAGGAAGCTTCCAGGTAAAATGGGCTTATTAAATGATAAATATGGTAGAGACCTAGCAGAAGCAGAAGAATTAGCAGGAATATATGGATGAACTATATAATGACCCTTCTTCTTCTTCTTCTTTTGGCTTTTCCCGGTTAGGGGTCACCACAGTGGATCATCTGTCCGCTCACAATTGGCAGTGGAGTTTTACAGTGTTGAGTTGCCAGCCCAGCACCCAACCTTCCACAGAAGGCACATACATGCATACACTCACACCTAGGGCCAATTTAGGGTGTCCAATCCACCTACTGCATGTCTTTGGGATGTGGGAGGAAACCGGAGAACCCAGAGGAAACCCACGCGACCACAGGGAGGACATGCAGACTCCACACAGAAGGCACCCCAGCTGAAAATCGAATCAGAGAACCTCTTGCTGTGAGGCAGCAATGCTAACCACTGCACAACCGTGGCCACCCTGAACTATATAATGACCCTAAAATCCCTAATTATAGGATCATAGGAAGTTACAAAGCTATCGACCCAGAGGTCATTTGAAGCCTAGCCCTTTCATCCCAATGTAATACCATAGATACTCTAGTCAGTACCCAGGATTGTATTTATTAATGACTGCAAATGTCCAGGACGGTTGTGGGCACTATCCCTGGTAAGAATTTATGGTTCCCCATCCACTTGTCCAGGTTCCTTTTGAATAGTGTTATAGAGGTGCTCTGCTTCACATGAATTGACAGCGTAAGATGCGGCAGTCGCTGGGAGACAAATCTGTCCCTCCAGCATGTCCTATTCAAGTCAAAGATATATATATATATATATATATATATACTCCATTTAATCCAGGGCTGAAGGGCTGAATAGTATGGCTCGTCTGGAGAAAGCATGTGCTGCCTGAGGCAGGGTATTAGGAAATGTGAAAATGGTCATGAAACTCAGTGGTCTTAGAATATCTATGAATCTGAGAATCGGCCCTAGAAACTCTTGCCAAGATAAAGGCTGCAGGAAGTGCTGCAACTCCAGGTGAATTGTTTAAAATCTTGAAAAACTGGGCTGTTAATATGTTGCTTAGAATTTTCCAACAAATATAGAAAACACATCAGTGGTCAATGGATTAGAGAAGACTAATTTACATTCCCGTCCCAAAAAACAATGATCATATACTTGAATAACTGCACTTATTTATTAGGATAGTAAGCTAGAATGTCCTGTAAACTAGACTCCAGCAATATATGGACATAAAATTGCCAGATGTGGAAGATGGTTGTAAAAGGGGCAGCAATAACATAAATCAAATTGTCAACATTCACTAGATAATGAAGAAAGGGGGTTCCAGAAAGATATTTACTTCTGCTTTACTGGCTCTGTGGTCTATAAAAAGATATGTTAAGTTATTAGAGAAATAAGAGTACAGAGTCACTTGATTTGCTTCCTAAGGAATCTATACACAGAACAAGGAGTCATGGAGCTAAAGCTGGAATAACTGACTGGCTAAGGCTGTACAGTGTTACTCTACTCATTTCATTTATACAGTCGATGGATCATGTGAAATTCTGAGATAAATGAAACAGATGACAGAATCACAATTGCCAGGAGAAAGACTAACAACCTGAGACATGCAGGTGATACCACTCTGATAGTTGAAAGTGAGGAAGACTTGAAGAACATGTCAGTGTTGAAACTAGAAAGTGATAAAGCTGGCTTGATGCTCAATATTAAAAATACTAAAAGTATGCCGTCTAGCTATATCAATTATTTGCTTATAGACAGGGAAGATCTGGAGGCACTGACAGATATTATTTTCCTGTGAAGTTGTTGACTGCAGCTGTGAAATTAAAAGATGCATTTTTTTCTTGGGAGTAAAACCAAGCAAAACTGTATAAGATTTTAAAGAACCAGGTACACCAGTGTTAATAGGGAGGAATTTGGCTTTCCTGCTTGTCTAACCTCCTCCCTATTAACACTGGTGCACCTCAAAGCTCCATTCTTGGGCCAATCCTTTTTAACATCTTTAAAAACTACCTTCCTACATCCTGCTCATTCTTCCCTTATTCAGTGCGCTGACAACTCCACCATCATCTGCTCCACTGATAATCTCCAACACTTGTAAAGTCTAACTCAAAAATCCTTTAACTCAGTAGAAAGTTGGCTAAATAAAATACAACTTATTCTCACCCCCCCAAAAAAAAACTGCTTCTAGTCCTCCCTGAGTCTCTCTATCACTAAAAGTCATCCTTCACCAGTACATCTTTTGACAAGATACCGATAGACATAATAACACACACTAAATTCTTGGGCGTTATCATCGATGAGCAACTAACATTTGACCTACATGTCCAAAACTGCATCAGAAAGACTCACTAAAATCTGGGGATGTGTTACAGAACAAAAAAATTCCTCTCCAACAACACTAAACTTGCCCTTGCTAATGCTTATCTTCTCCCCAACCTACTTTACATCTCTCCTATCCTAACCAACCTTCAAACCACCTTAAAACAAAGCTAGAGCTCTGCTACAGCAAAATTACTAGATTCACTGCTAACCAACCTTATAACTCACACCACTGCATATCTATAAAATTCTCAACTGACTTCAGCTACCTCACCGTCTCCTCCTCTCACAACGTTTCCTCTGTCACTTCATAATTAATAAACCTACCTCCTGTCCTTCCATTGTTCCACTCCTCACTTTCTCTACACCCAACCACTCACTCTGTAGCTCAGACCAACTTCTGTTAAAAATCTGCAAGCCTAAAAAAATCCCTGGGTCATTCTCTATACAGCTATAATGTTGCTGTAGCCTGGAACAAAATATCTCTAATCATCTGATCCATCCAAAACACACTCGGCTTCAAGAAAGCCTTGCAAGAAAAACTCCTTAACTCCTGGCTCTGCCACTGTCTTAGTACCTCCTAAACCAGTGATGGTGAACCTATGACATGCGCGTCAAAGGTGACATGCCACAACATTTTCACCTGTGTTCACCAACATGAGTTACCAAAGAAACTGAATGAACAAAAATAAGAAATATGCGACCCTCCACTTATCTATTAAAACTCAGCAATAAAAAAGTCATTAAATAATGCTGATCAAATTAAATGCAGTGTGTTCCATATTTTTCAGCTCATTTCAAAATTCCTATTAAAAGTAGGGTAATTTTTTGGTGCACTACTTTAAGCCCAGTTATCAGTGCACATACCATTTTTTCTATTGTAAGTCAGTGATTTTTCTTTTACTTTTATAATACATAGCAGCATACATGATTGGACTGTATCGTTTTTAAATAAATGAATATGTAAAGAATTGTTTCTCTTTTGTTCGAGCGCGTGGGGGGGAGGTGACATGCCAGAAGAGTCAAGATAGGCATTTTCGAAATTTTTGACACGCCGAGCCCAAAAGGTTCACCATCACTGCCCCAAAGTCCCACCCACCTACCTCACTTTGCTACCTGCCCTCTAATTTCCACTCCCTGACCCCACCTCTCTACCCACTGTCTCACTTCCTCTGTGCTACACTCTTCCCCAGACTCACTCCTAATATTCCACTATCTCCCCTTCCATCCCACAGAAAGTCTTCCTGTCACTTCCATTTCCGTCCCTCTCTTCCCCTTTACACACATCCTTTTTTCACATTCTCCACTAGCTACATCCTTTTTTTTTCTCCTCAGCTCCTCTCATCTACTTGTACAACTCTGCACATAGTTCTGCTCTCCCTTGAAACCTTTTCTGCTGCTGCAACTTATTACTACACCCTGCAATTCTCCCTGTTAACTTTCTCTGTTTTCTTATTGCACTACTAAATTTATTTATTTTACATTTGTTGACCGGGATAGTCCCACTGGATACATGTCCATTTTCAGCGGAGGCCCAGAGAGAAAAGCTCCAACATACATACGGAAAAAGTATTACATATAACATGAAAAGCACCATTTACTAACTTAATATGGCAAGGAAGTTATACAGTCCAACAAACTGTAGAATTAGATGAGGCTGTAAACAAACAGAATACTGACTCAGCTAAAGTTGCAAAGAAATGTTTTTAACACACAATTCTAAAGCAGGGAGCTAACCAGGACTAGAGCAAGACATAACCAGTGTAATCCGAGATACAGTTTGAGACTTTTTTTGAATTGGGCTAAGGAAAGTTCTAGAGTGATGTCAGCTGGGAGGGAATTCCAAGTTTTACTAACAGAGTTTGGAAACAGAGAGTTACCGGCTGAGTTATTAGATTTGATTGTTTGTACCAGCAGTCTGTTGGATGAGCGAAGTGATTTAAGGTTGCTATATGCGATGATTATATTTTTAAGTGTTGGCGTATTATCTGGTTGGTTAAGTATTTTATGTGCCACTGTAAGCTGGTTATACTGAAGTAGGTTTGGCAGTTCTATCCAGCTGAGCTGTTTTAGATTGTGACAGTGGTGTCTCCTGTGAGGCATTCCAGTGGCAAACCTGGCAATGCGATTATAGCAGCTAGGGAGTTTGCTAAGATCAGATTTACTTAGGTTGGTGAGCAAAGGGGAGGCAAAAAGAAGGGTAGAAAGTAGGTGAGAGCGGGCAATGGCTGTTCTGACAGGTGGAGTTAGGAATGATTTAATCCTGTACAGCGAACCCAGTTTTTTATTAATGGTTTTAATGGTTTGATTGACATGCATGGCAAATCTGAGGTTGTTATCAATGATAACTCCAAGGAGTTTTGTATAGGCATCTGAGGAGGTGATGGTACCATTATTAGATTTTATGGTGAAGGATAGGGCTGAGGACTTACGAGTAGGGTAGAATAGTAAGAGCTTTGTTTTGTTAGGGTTTAAGATCAGGCGATGAACAGAGAGCCAGTTTTCAACTGTATTCAAAGTATTCTGGGTTATTGTGAATAGTTTTGTTGGTGAGGTGTCAGAGCAAACCAAAGTGGAGTCATCCGCATATTGAATGCAGGATGCATCCGGGATGGCAGTGTGGAGGACATTATTAAAGATTGAGATGAGAAGGGGTCCTAATATGGAGCCCTGGGGGACCTCTATGGTGTTAGGTAACAGGCATGAGATTTTGTCTTGCCATAGTACAGCCTGCTGTCTACCACCCAGATAAGACTGAAACCATTGGAGAGTGTGGGTATCTAAGGAAATGGTTTTGAGTGTTTGAATGAGTAGTTGGTGGTTTACCATATCAAAAGCCTTAGAAAGATCCAGAAATATGGCTGATGATAATTTGTTGTCATTTCAGTTCTGGTTATTGACATTAGAGAAAGTGAGGAGGGCTGAGGTGGTACTGTGATAAGGTGTGAAGCCATGCCGAGAGTTGGCCAACAGGTTATTCTGAATGAGACAGTGCAGGAGTTGTTTATGTATGCACTTCTCCATTATCTTTGCAAGTGGAGCCAGGATGGCTCTGGGTCTGTAATTAGACAGTTCAGTAGAGCTGCCGCCTTTATGGAGTGGTATAACATGGGATATTTTCCAGATGGAGGGGATGGTAGCGTCTGCTATGGCTGTATTGATTAAGATAGAGATGGGGTATGCTATGGTTTCTGCAGCTTTTTGCAGATACTCAGCGGGGAGAAGATCAGCTGAAAGGGTAGTGGGTTTTAGTTTTTTAATTAGGGTTCAAATAAGAGATGTAGAAACTGGATGGAAGTTAAAAGAGAGTAAAGAACTGGGTATAGTCGCATTGATTTTAGATGTGCCATGAGCTAGTTGACTATCTAGGGACCGGATGGTCTCTGTGAAGAAACAATTGAAGGTATTTGTCACATCCTCCAGAGATTTGTGGATAGAGGCTGAGGGGGTAGGAGTTGAGGACTGACCTGGGTGAAGTAGTTTGTTTATACCTGCCCAGAACTTCTGAGGGTTATTTTGATTAGTCTGTTGTAGATGGTAATAGAAGTTTTTATCTAGCAAGATGGATTTTTTCTCCCATTTCTTAGCGGCCAGCATCTAATTTGGTCTACAGGGGCTTTTGTGGTGTGGCATTTGCCCATGCTTTATTTCTGAGCACTGTTTTTGATTTGGAGTCTTTTGAAAGCCATGGGGCGACTTTTGCTTTTGTTCTGATAGAGCGTCAAGGCACGTGAGAATCAAGTATGGTAAGAAATTTAGTATTAAAGTAAACTACAGCCTCATCTAGTGGAAGTTGTTTTAGTTCTGTCCAGTTGCATTGTTTGAGTTTGTTTTGGAATTTGATGGAGTTGAAGTTCTTATTGTTTCTTACAGTTTTGTAGGTGGGCTGGTGGGGGTTACCTGCTTTGTGTTTAATTATGTAGTTAAGAAAGTGGTCACTAAGGTCATCAGGGAGGGTCCCAGACTTGTACATGTGGGGATGACTATTGATGAGTATCCAGTCTAGTATACTCTCTTTGTGGTTAGGTTTGCCAATCCTAGTGGGGGAGGATATGATCTGTGAGACTCCATAAAGGTTTACATGGGTGGTAGTGGAGTCTGAGGAGCAGGTATTCCAGTCGATATTGAAATCTCCTAGAACAATGGTTTCTTGGGGGTAGGTAATAGATAGCCAATTGAGGATTTCTTCTAAGGTGTTTATGTTATTGCCTGGGGGAATGTACGTGCATATAATTATTTATCCTTTTGTTTTTATTAATCTGTAGTTTGGCAGAGAGAATTTCTGCAATGCTAACTTGGGGTGGTTGTGTGGGGTCTATATTAACATTTAGTGAGTTTTTACAAAGTATGGCTACCCCGCCTCCCTTTCTTGCAGTGCAATCTGCTCTAGGTATATTATATCCAAGTGGTAGTATCTCATTGTTGGAGGTTGATGGTTTTAGACAGGTTTCTGTTAGACATAGTATATCAGGGGAGTGAATGAATAAGAGGGCATGCAGAACCCGAGCACAGCGAGGGTGAGCGGAGTGGGGCTAAACCAGACCACGAGGTTCCCAGGGCCTTTGGATGTACTGTAAGTATAGTATGGGGACAGAAAAGAACTTTTACTTTTAGTCCTTAGCATTTCTGTAGTATTCAAGGACTTGAGCATTCTCCTTTTAGGCATGCAATCTAATTTTATGGGGTAATATCATTAATTTTAACAATTTAGGTGGAAAACACCTGTTTATAGCCACCAGTTTTCTTTAGTACTAGTTATTAGGAGTTAGTCAAATTTAGTTAAACAGGGTTCCTTTCCTAGTAGTGCTGTAGACCCAGTTTGGCATAGGATATAAAATAAACAGAGTCGATCAGGATAGATACCCGATAATAACCTTAATAAGTCTTTAAAAATGATAGTGGGGCAGACCAGGATAGCTTTCAGACTAAATTCAGCCTGGAGGTGTCCTTCTAGCGTTTTCTAGCTTGTCAGGATGGGATCAGTTAGAAGGGGATAATGCCTGATAAAGGATAAGGTGAATTACATGAGTATCCAGCACTAATCATAGATATGCTACATGACCATTTATACATGCAATATAGCAACAATTTTCTGCATTACAGGTCACTTCACAATCAAAAAATGCACGTTTGTTGTAGCAATTTCTCTCTGGGTGGTACCGAACCCGAGTGCAGCGAGGGTGAGTGGAGCGGGGCTAAACAAGACCATGAGGTTCCCAGGGCCTTTGCATGTACTGTAAGTATAGTATGGGGACAGAAACAAACTTTCCCTTTTACTTTTAGTCCTTAGCATTTTTGTAGTATTCAAGGACTTGAGCATTTTCCTTTTAGGCATGCAATCCAATTTTATGGGGTAATATCATCAATTTTAACAATTTAGGTGGAAAACACCCATTTATAGCCACCAGTTTTCTTTAGTATTAGTTATTAGGAGTTAGTCAGATTTAGTTATACAGGGTTCCTTTCCTATTTGTTTATTATACTTTATTCTTTCGGAATAAATCTTGCACATTTGTACTCACACCATGTTTTTAACATCACTATGTTTAATCTATCATTGTCTGTTAATTATGGACATTTTTAAACATTACTGTCATTATTTTTATATTTTATATTTTTTATTGTTTATTATTCTTGTTGTTTTGCTGAAGGTTTTCTCCCTGGGCCTCCAGTGAAAAAGTGCTCATGCCCGGTCAGACCTACCTCAGTTAACAAATGTCAAAATAAACTAAAACAAAGAAATTATATATGTCAGAAAAGATCCATATAGTAGAAGATATGGCTTCCCAATAATATCGTATGGCTGTGAGAGATGGCCTGTAAGTAAGGCTTTCTGCTGAAAACTGATGCTTTTGAAATGGGGTGTTAGAGAAGAGTTTTGAATAATCCTTGAACTGCAAGAAGATCAAATCAGACAATATCCTAGGAAATAAACCCAGATTGTTCACTGGAAGATCTGATAACAAAACTAAAACACCAATAGCCACATATTGTGAAGACAGGATTCAATGGAGAAAATGATGGGGGGGGGGGGTCAAAAGGAGAAGGGGAGACAGAGGCTAAGATGGGAAGACAATATAAGTAATCAGTATGCAAGATCCTAACGAAGTGGTTATTAATGGACTGTTTTGGTGTGATGAAGTCATTGAGGTCATGAAGTGTCAGACTACTCTAAACGACCTAAATGATTCTGGGTTGTTCTAATGTTTAAGGTGTTTGACTCACCAACAGAAGTTACAGTGTTCGATTCTTATATTTGGGAGGGACATTGGCTAGTCTAGTAATTAGTTATGAACTTATGAAACAACTGTAATAAAGTAATAAATGATTCATTGGTATCATACCTCTCAACCTGTTAGCCCACAAAATCTGAACAAAGCCTAAAATAATTGGGGGGACAAGCCCCCAAAATAGGGACAGAGTTTAAATATGGCTCTTATAAACTTAAAACATTGCTAGAACATCAAGATTTGTGTTAGCATGCATTTTCTGAGGGATATGAAGTCTAAAACTCAAATGTATGCCATGATTTAGTGACTTCAATCCTCAGTGATATGCAAAAGAACAGACTGAAATTATAAGGCAAAAATCTGGACATTCTGTGAAAATCTGGATAGCTGAGAGGTATGTTTAGTATCCCTGCTGTCTTTCTTAAAAATCACCGCTGCTGTGTCTCTCTCTCTAAATAGAAGGTAATTTATTTATTTAATGCATACAGTGCTAATATTTAGATATGATCCAGTTTACTGAGCCCAACTGACAGTGTTTTTCCAATACATTTTTTTCAGAAAATATGTCTAGTTCATGACAATCCAAATTTTCTTATATTCTACAGATGTATCCCAGTTTTCTTTTTCCTTCCTTGTCTGCCATGAACTTGGATTATCAAGGGCAGGGCTAGTACAAACAATGAACATTTACTGTACATTAATTTGTTTTACTACTTCATATTGCAAGTGTGCCAGTTAAAAAAGTTCTGCATTATATGCTTTATTCCTCTTCCTAAGCCAGTTTGACAGCTTAAGTATAGTCATTATTAATCATATTCTGTTTTTCTCTTTTTAGTGCAATGCCAATAAGCTACCTTACTAATTTTTTCAGTGTTTAAGAAAAGTATTGTGGTAACATTGTCTTGCACTATGATTTGGGAAGTTGTCTGTCTTGGGTCCTTAGCAAAGTTAACCTGGATAACAAAGCACACTTTTGTAAACACATATATAAATACCACCTGAAATGAAACAAGGAGATCATGGGTCTATATCTCTCTCAAACATTTCTGTTCCTGTATTGCAAGAAAGCATGCACTCACTAGCTGAAAAGTATCTGGGACCCTAGACTGTGGCACTATTAACAGGATAGTTCAAAAACAGATCTACAGGGGAAAGGAAACATGCAATAGAAAAAGAAAAAAAAACACAAAGGCAGTTATATATTAACTTGCATACACAGCTTATTAAATAAAAACAGGACAGACAGGTTTTTGTGTATTCCCTAACTTGTTCATACCCTTAAAAAGGGCAACCCATACATGCTTGAATATTTTTAAACAGTGAAGTCAGTTTAAACTGCAGAGAAATTATTTAAACAATGCAAACAAAATCAAATATGAAGTCATATGATCAATATGCTGTTTGAAACCTTTGTAATGCTGCCATCTAGTGGGCATACAGTAACTTCCTAATCTTTTTCCCCAATATTCATATTTAATATTCATATTTAACAGGATGTCAAATGATAACTCTACAGAGGCTATGAAGTTACACTGTTGCTTATAGCTTCATTTCCAATACAGTACTAATATCCTAAATCATTGGCAACTATAATTTTATAATTCACTACATCTAAAATGTCCATGTTGCAATTCTCTCTTGAATATGTTTGCGACAAAACACAGGATCAGTTACTTTAACAAAGGTGCAAAAAGTTTGAATAAAGTGCTAAAGCAAATGAATACCTGCTGTTGAAATGATAATTATTATTTCAGTATTAACAGTATGCAAGAAACAAGTGTTATTGTATGTATTTCAAAGTATGTATTTTGCTGTGGAATGTTCCTAAGAAGCAGTTTCTTTAAATAACTTTGCATTAGTTGGTAGGATTTTGCCTAGTGTTGCAGGTAACAAGTTACTCTGCCTCACAGCATTGAAAAATGCATGACTGAACATACTGGCTTGCTACTTGGTTTCATGTAAGTGAGCGTACTGAAATACTGAATTCAGTTTTGGTAGAAAAATATTTCAGACTTGACCAGAAAATGCATACACCAATGAGGCAGCCTGTCTGGACCCACACTCTTTACTAACACAGTGAAAACTTTAAGTTGAGAGAACATCATGCAAACCCACACTGTTTGGCATGGTTGCTTCTTAAAGCAGTACTAAAATGTACATGACATCCCTCTCCTTAACCTAAAGACATTATGATTATATACAAGGCAACAGATAATCTATAGCAATCTATGGACATCATATCATATACTTTCAATTTTCTCACAAGCATACAGAGGTATAGCAATGCAATTATTTTTATGATATAGGGATTGATATTTAGTAAATAGCTGTATTCCCACACACGAGGCATGTCACGTGAGAGTCTTTAGCTCAATTTCTTTTCATTGTGATTTGTCAAACCTGCACACTCTTGCATTTCACAAGCCAGTGGTGCACTCCACTAGGATGTTTCACATTTCTCCACTGTAGTTTTTTCAAGGGGTTGGTATACATAAGTTAGGGGCTGGGGGTACTGGGTGGCTTGACTCCCTGAAAAAATGTGCTATTCTGTTTTTTGAGTTACACTTGTTGATGTTGAAAATTTAGTGAAACATGACTTGGTTTAGTAAGACTCACCTGAACATAGGGAAAGCATATAAATCAGTCCTTGCAGTCACAGTAAGCTAAAGTGTCTATATGAAAGAGCAATCTGGAAGCCATGCAAATGGAATGACTTTGTAAAGTCTCTGGCAGAAGATGAAGTTGTAGTAGGTTCAAAAGTCACTTCAGCAAGGTGACACGTTTAGATGCTTCAACCACATTTACTGATTCAGGCAGTGAAGTTACTAGTGTAATGTCACAGTCAGTTTAACTGTACCACTCTGGAAATGTCTATTTAGCTGGCATATAATTTGCTCTTGGTTTGAACTCCTCCATACTATTTTTCCTTAGAGGCTTCAACCCTCTGAAATGAGAACATCCCTGGCAATACCTCTCAGCTTGCAGACATTGAAATTTTGTACAAAGACCCCTAAAAAGTAGGTACATCAGTCAAAAATCGGATTTGCATAAAGTTTGAATACCAAATAGCACTTAACTCTTTCCACTTCCAGTAGGAATGTGGGATGCATCTCAGAAACACATCTGAAAAACAGAGTGAAGGAAATTATAGATAAATATAAGCAAATGATCAAAGAGGCAGTGTAAAATAGATAAACTTTAATGAACTGTATTGCAATATTCTACCACACTAGGTCATTTATTTTTTACTTCTGAAAAAAGGGCAATTTAACATGTGTATCCCCTTTCTTTAAATTATTGGTGCCACTAGTATGTTGGCTATGTAGTGGGGTTCTGTGTGTACTAGACAGCTTTGAAAATCACATATGATAATAGGAATTCAGAAAATTGCATGAAGGAGTCAATGAAGCCTGAAAATAGGGACATGCCTTCCAAAAAGGGGTACATCATAAGCAGCGTAAAGGCAGGCACGAAAACAGGAATGTTCCTCCAATATAGAGACAGTTGAGAGGTTAATCAAATACTGATGTTTACGATTTTTCTTGAGCTTCAGTCCATTCAGGCTGTCCCTAGCTTCTATAATACAAGGCCTTAAAGTTTCAGCTTGATTGACCACAATGGCATTATACAGCTCCAAGTGATTGTCAAACGGATTCTGAATTCTGACACTTTCTTAGGCTTCAAGACAGATACTATTTTAGCTGATTTGCCACAGTATAGTTTCTGATTTTGCTAAGATTTCTGTCCGTACCTCTCATCCTCTGAACATTAAAAATCATAACAGAGGGCCCAAAAGAGTAGCGCTTTCTTATTTTTGGAATATCATATCTTCGGATACTAAACCCCATAAAGCAAGCAATAAAGAATCTTTGCATTTGTTTATTTCAGTTATAACATATATACTGTACACTAGAATGGGGTAATTGTGAAGTAAATTGGTAAATCTTGGAGGAGGGTTAAATCTGAGGTCACAAATCATAGCACTATGCCTAAATCATAGCAGCTGAGAGGTATGTTTCCGACAAGCTGATTTCACTTTCTCTATTATATCTGCTTGAAATAATGCAGATGTAGCAACTTTCTTCTTTCTGTCTATCAGCAGTAGAGCAGGAGATAATCCAACCAGCTGTAATTTTTTTCAGACAGCTCTAGATAACTATCCTGACCTGACGTGGCAGAGTGCTTTTTCATTATGTTTTTAACAGTTTGTATGATCTTTCAGTGTGTTTACTGGATTACAGATAGCTTCATGAATAAATTATATACTGAAAACACCCAGTTCTGTGAGAATGAATGACATTTTTCACTGACAACTGCAGACTATTATTAGAAATCAGGATGTCACATATTCTAGGACATGGAAAAGGTTACTTTTGTCAATGTAATCACTCACTCTGAATATGTATCTCACAATTTGATGACTTCTGGATACTTTGAGTAGGTGGCATAGGTGATGAAATACTGATTGCCTTTGAAATGAAATGAATCGGTAGTGACTTTACCCTATGGCCTTTCTGGTGTTTCATGAGGTATCACAGTGTCTTGGGTGTTATTTCTGTGACTCTTAATGCAGATTTTACAGTTGTTTACCATAGCCTTTGCTTGACAAGACACAAAAGGCCAAAACATTATGTTAAGCACCCTTTCTTTATACTTGCTATTGATGGTATAAGCATGATGGATTCATTCCAGCACTTTGTTCTAAAGTCATTTTGGCACAATCATTTTGTTGGCTTTGAACAGCAGCCCTTCTGAAACACATCTCTTGTCACAGAAGGTGTAGAACATTTGGCTGGGTAACACATTTTTTTGAGAACAAAGTGCAGTTCCAAAACCACAAACTAAAAACTAAAAATACCTGTTACTGGAAGTCAAACAGTTCTTCTCCAAGCCGTAAATGCACAGAATTAATCCAATAATACAATAAAAATGAGATGACATTTCTGGATGTTTTGCTCAGGAAAAAACATGATTTGGGGGAGTATGTGGCTAGTATATATAGAAAACCAACTTACTCCAACATGTTACTCCACTTTTCTAGTTGCCACCCCTTTAAACAGAAAAGGGCAGTGACAAAGGGTCAATTGGTTAGAGTGGCCAGAATGAATACCCTTGATGCAGATTATTATAAGGAGGTGGACACCGTAATAGGGATGTTAACCAGAAGAGGTTACCCATCAGGGTTAGTAAATGATCTAAAATTAGAAGTTACATCTAAAAGAAAAAATGGGTTTTATCAACCAATTTTGACAAGGAACTCACAAAATGAGGCGATTACCAGTATTAATGGAAATTATGGTAACAGTAAAAAATACAACAATGCCTTTATTACTACTTTTAATGACGCTAGTGGGAATATAAAGTGGATTTTGAACAAGAACTGGAACGTGCTACATGAACACCCAAATATAATTAATGACATTGGGGAAACACCTACTGTTATTTATAGAAGAGACAGTAATATAAAAAACATGGTTGAAGAAAAAAGGAAAGCGACAATGTCACCAAGTAACAGGATGACAAAATGTGGGAGATGCAATTACTGCAAATATATACTTGAGGGCACTTATACTATTTTAAAGGGAAGGAAGTTGAAAATAAAGGGTAAATACAACTGTGACACCACAGGTATAATTTACATCGCAAAATGTCAGGGATGTGAAGGGTTTTATGTGGGAAAAACAGCGAAAGCTCCGTAATCGTATTTATGAACATTTATACGAAATTAAAAAAGAAAGAACCTGCAATGTACTGTTTAGACACCTAAATGAACACCCCAACCACTCTTTTAAATTCAGTATATTAGAAAGAGTCACTAAAGAAAAGCATGGGGGGGGGGGGTCCTTGGACAGTAATCCTGTAGCAACATGAACTGAAATGGCAATTGCAACTAGAAGCACACAGACATCCAGGATTGAACGACCATGTCAGTATTGCCCCTATCTTGAAAGTAAAAGCATGGGAGAGATGAATTAATAAAATAACATTTTTAATGTTATTTTTTTTTTTATTTTTCACTACTTATTATGTAGGTAATTAAATTAATTGATTCTTAAAAAATAGTACAACTAATATGAATTAGTGGATGAACTAATGATCAGCATTTTTAGGGACATGTAAAAATAAGTGGAATGTTACTTTAAAATTTTAAAAAGGTCACATGACTCATTGAGTTTATTTAAATGGTTTTCAAACTGTTACACTTTGTATCTGATGAAGTTTTAAAGGGTTTAAAACGAAAGCGCTTACGCTTACTGGATTGTATTACATTTCTTGGATTAAACCTGTGTTTTTACAGTTTACTGGACTGCATTTATTTCTTGGATTAATTCTGTGCATTTATGGCTTGGAGCTGAACTGTTTGACTTCCAGCAACATGTATTTTTATTAAATTTTTTTTCCTTTTTACCTGATCATCATTACAGTGCCATATATTTCAGTATTTGTAGCTTCATGCCCATCTCACTATTGCATGAATCTGCAAATGATGAAGTCCAGTAAATAAGTCAGCATATCATCCAAAAATATCAAATAAGCGTCAGTAGTCCATGCTTTTGCTTGTATTCTGGTTTCCAGCGTCACTGTGTACTATACTTTGTTTGCTTGGTGTAGCATTTTTTTTTGCATGAGAATGTCTTTGCCATTTTGATTATCATTTCCTTTTCAGGCATGTCAATCATGGGCTCTGTGAGTCCGAGAATTATTTTGACTGACTGTATGGTGACCTCTAGTGTTACGCAACTGCATCTGTACTCTGTTAATTTCCTTCATTATGTCCAGTTGTTCATGAGGTAGACTGCTCAAGATATTTGGTTGTCATATTGAAACAGCAACTTACATATTTCACAGTGGGTCTACCTGAGAATATCGAAACCTGAGATGATCGAAGACCACATCATTGAGACAAAATAAACGAAAACCCAGTTCATTGATAGACCAAATCAACAAAAATCTTCCCAGGGTAAGTAACATGTTGGCCATGAAGGTGAACTTTGCCCTAGTGCGATCTCAGTGTTGATATATTTAGTTGGGGGGGTGCAGCCCCCCCAGCTGGGTAGGTTTAGAATGGTGTGGTTTATGTTCTATGTATTGTTGACTGAGTGATTACTTACCCTGGGAAGATCGTCATTGATCCTGTCTGTCAATGAACTGGGTTTTTGTTTATTTCACGTCGATGATGTGGTTGGTCTTCAGTCATCTCGGGTTTCAACGTTTTGAAGTAGACCCTTTACAACACAGCTCTATCTGATATAGTGGCTTCTGTTTGTGGGTAAAATAAGCAAGTAGTGAAGCTTTAGGCTTCAACAATGAATGCTTTGAGTCCAGTTCTCTGAATATTATATTCTGCTCCAGTACCAAGTTTAAATGAGAGACCTTTGACATTTATGAACAACTTCTAAATATAGTGATTTTTATGATTTTACAGTGACAAAGCCTTCACATCTCCATAAGTGAAGAAAACACATCTCCTTTACACACAGTTACATTCATAAACAAATCCAATTAAGCAAGAGAATTATTTAAGCCAGACACTTACGTCAACCCAGACACATGAACAGTTAACACTGATATTTACTTCAGGCACTGGTAAAACATTTGTCTATACTTTCTTCATTTCTCTGGATTAGCAAACTTGAGAAAAATGATTAGGCAGTCCATATTTCCTGCATTCTCTACTGAGTACTGGATATGGCTCATTTCTATGTTGATTACCGCACTTGGAACAAAATAGTTATTGCTAAACAATGTTTAATGTTTTCAGCTTCTTGGGTCTCCTGTCACACACTACCCCCTGTCTGTGCCAGTTGGCTGCTCCTCCCTCTGATTCTAGCTTTGAACTACTCATTCAGACTTTCCTTATTCTCAAACATTTCTCCCAGATAGTTGAAGCTGTTAACCTGTTCCACTATTTTCCCTTCTATCTCAGTTTTCAGTTTCTTCTGATTTCCTGCATTTTCTGCCATGACAACTGTCTTGTCTGTACTAATTTCTATCCTGTGTGCTTTCAATTTTGTATTCCATTGCCCTAATATTTGCTAAAGAAGAGGTCTACATTATAATCTCATAAATTTCTGAGTGATCTTGTTTGTACATCAAGACTTGTTAATTCTTTGAAGCTTTTGTGCTCTGTCGTCATGGCTTTCCAAAAATATGCAAACAAATTCTATTAGGTGATATGCACCATAAATGTAATGTATGCCTTGGCCCATTTCTTAGCAGTCATAGGGACTTGTGTGCAGTGGTTTCAACAAGATGTATGAAGGACCTTGAAAAGAAAACTGTTAGTGGAGTCATCTTCATCTTCCTCCTTAGTGTGAGATCTATGAGTTGTCAAATATGGATAACTCGCAGAGATAGTAGACAAGTCAAACTCATTGAATCACTTTCTGTGGTCTCAGAATGCTTTTACGTAGACACTGACTATATTACAAGATCATATTGTTACAGTTGTGTGAGCCATGTTTCACCCCTACCAGGTGTTATTGCCTTTCCTCAGTGCTGTGCAGCCATGGAGTTAGCATACATAAGTTAAAGAGTCTGGGGGGGTTAAAGTTCACCCATATGTAGGATGCAATAGGGCTTGTTCTATGCAAAGAAAATGGTTACAGTGTTTTGACCCACTGTTTCAATGATTGAATCTTTGAATTTGTCTCATCTAGTATCTTTGCAGGAAATATATTTTGAGATCTCATAGTGTATCTCTTCTTTAACATCTTTAGGAAAGAAGGAATTTGGAAGGAAGGACACAGAGAGAAATAAAAAGGACCACCACAAGGACAGGAAAAAATGGAATGGGACATGGAGTGCTACCTTTCAGATTCTGCTAGCCATCAAACTTGGTGCATCTGGGACTGGTGATGCCTTCTCCTTCACCAATCCTTAGGGTGATCTGGGACTAGTGCTGCTGGCTCCTTCTTCACCAATCCTTACTCAGGACAATTTGGCGCATCTGGGACTGATGCTGGCTCCTCCTTCAACAATCTTTACTCAGGAGGATCTGGTGCATGTGGGACTGATGCTGGCTCCTCCTTCACCAATCTTTACTCAGGAGGATCTGGTGCATCTGGGACTGATGCTGGCTTCATCACTACTCTCTACATGGAAGGTGCTTGCTGTGACATACACCCCTGTGCTCCTGCTGTGACAGGCTCCACTAAATCCTTCAAGCTGACCATTTCTCTCAAAGTACCCTTGCTTACATGGTTCTAACAATGCATAGCCCTAGGGCCAGTTTCAGCTCTCCACCACCTGTCAGTCAGACTCTCATCTTCAAAATTTTGGTAATAAACTACAAGCAAAATAACAGTCACATATACCCTGGCTACATCACAGTTACCACATAAGCTGATTCCAGCTCTGTTCCAAGGTTTTACAGTTCTAGAGTCAATCCCCTATCTTATTTTGTGACTTCTTAACATTTGACTCTGCAAGTGGCTCTCTGGGCTATACTGGAATCAAGTGTAACATCATTTGTTTCCCCAGTATCCATCTTACTGGCACTATCACTGCAACAGTCCTTCTCATGTTAGGTCAGGCATTGGGTCATTTAAGATCTGATGAATTCCCCCAAAACACAAGACTACAGCCATTCAGTTGTAGGTTCCAGCTTGCATCTGTAATTTGCCTTCACAATTTAGCAACATGTGGTAGCTTGTTTATGACGAGTTATCACCATGATTCTGGGGGCACACCAAATTATACAGTCCCCATTTGAAGTTTGTACTGCTTGGGAGACCAGTCTGCTTTGTGAGCCCCTCACAGGACCCCCACCAAGGTATTTTTTACCAGAACAAGTGACCAAACAGATCCTACAAGTGTCTTCAGCAAGAGTGGCTCCCCACAAGCATGGTTCTCCTCAAGCTGAGGTTTTGAAAGAGACCCTTGTTGTTTTCAGAGGACTTTTTCAAATAAGAACAAAAAAGTGCATTGAGAAGTTGTACTACTTATACTCAGTCCCTTACTGTGAGAAGTTGTACTACTTATACTCAGTCCCTTACTGTGAGAAGTTGTACTACTTATACTCAGTCCCTTACTGTGAGAAGTTGTACTACTTATACTCAGTCCCTTACTGTGAGAAGTTGTACTACTTATACTCAGTCCCTTACTGTGAGAAGTTGTACTACTTATACTCAGTCCCTTACTGTGAGAAGTTGTACTACTTATACTCAGTCCCTTACTGTGAGAAGTTGTACTACTTATACTCAGTCCCTTACTGTGAGAAGTTGTACTACTTATACTCAGTCCCTTACTGTGAGAAGTTGTACTACTTATACTCAGTCCCTTACTGTGAGAAGTTGTACTACTTATACTCAGTCCCTTACTGTGAGAAGTTGTACTACTTATACTCAGTCCCTTACTGTGAGAAGTTGTACTATTTATACTCAATCCCTTACTGTGAGAAGTTGTATTACTTATATGCAGTCCCTTACTGTGAGAAGTTGTATTACTTATATGCAGTCCCTTACTGTGAGAAGTTGTACTACTTATACTCAGTCCCTTACTGTGAGAAGTTGTATTACTTATATGCAGTCACTTACTGTGAGAAGTTGTACTACTTATACTCAGTCCCTTACTGTGAGAAGTTGTACTATTTATACTCAATCCCTTACTATGAGAAGTTGTACTACTTATACTCAGTCCCTTACTATGAGAAGTTGTACTATTTATACTCAATCCCTTACTATGAGAAGTTGTATTACTTATACTCAGTCCCTTACTATGAGAAGTTGTACTATTTATACTCAATCCCTTACTGTGAGAAGTTGTATTACTTATATGCAGTCCCTTACTGTGAGAAGTTGTACTACTTATACTCAGTCCCTTACTGTGAGAAGTTGTACTACTTATACTCAGTCCCTTATTGTGAGAAGTTGTACTACTTATACTCAGTCCCTTACTGTGAGAAGTTGTACTACTTATACTCAGTCCCTTACTGTGAGAAGTTGTACTACTTATACTCAGTCCCTTACTGTGAGAAGTTGTACTATTTATACTCAATCCCTTACTGTGAGAAGTTGTACTACTTATACTCAATCCCTTACTGTGAGAAGTTGTATTACTTATATGCAGTCCCTTACTGTGAGAAGTTGTACTACTTATACTCAATCCCTTACTATGAGAAGTTGTACTACTTATACTCAGTCCCTTACTATGAGAAGTTGTACTATTTATACTCAATCCCTTACTGTGAGAAGTTGTATTACTTATATGCAGTCCCTTACTGTGAGAAGTTGTACTACTTATACTCAGTCCCTTACTATGAGAAGTTGTACTATTTATACTCAATCCCTTACTGTGAGAAGTTGTATTACTTATACGCAGTCCCTTACTGTGAGAAGTTGTACTACTTATACTCAGTCCCTTACTGTTAGGATGCGATAGACAACATCGATGATGAGGATGGAACCACCTCCTTTCTTTCTCTACCTGATGGCATGAAGTATTGGAAGATTATCAGGTTCATGAAGAAAGGGGTGGTCCCCAGACTGTATCTCCTCCCTCAGAGGAGGTTTCAGAAAGACTTTAAGCCGCAGAATAAACCTCTTGAGCTAGCCCATGCTGACTATGTTTAATTTGATGAACTGGGAAAATCCAGGCATGGTAACTATCTGCACTAAAGTAGACAGGATATTTAACTTTCCAATAGGCTGGACACTGTGGGTTAAAGATATGCCAAGCCAGACCAGACTGTATGAGAGTTGGTGCCTTTACTTGCTGTCCCATATTAGAGATGCAACAACCTCTTTATCCTCTGGAGAAGGAGGCCAAGTTTCCAGGCCAACTCATTAACTCGGTTTATGCATCACTTTTTTAATTTCTCCAAGTCTTTTGGGTTTCTAATACCATGACGGGAGATGGAACCCTCACCTAAGTATGATTAAAGTTCATGAAATTAGTATTGTTTCAGTCTTTGATGTCAGCCAGAAATGCTCTTCGCAGCACCCACAATGTGGCCAGTAATGACTCCTTCTGCAATGTGTACGGAGTTACATGTATTGGTAACATATCTAAATCTGATTGTAGATTATTTTTTGTAAGACCCATTGCTCCTACTACTATTAGAATTGTCTGGGTATCTTTCTTCCACATTGCTGTCATTTCTCCCTAGAAATCCTGATATTTTATAACTTTGTATCTGTCTGTATGCAGGACACTGTAGCCACTGGGTGTAGCAATTTCAATGATCAATGCTACTTCTGTCTTCTTTTCATGGACCACTATATCTGGATGTTCTTCATTCCACATTGCTGCAGTCCTAACTATTGGGTAGTCCGCTGTCCAGTCGGCCCGAATACCAAAGTATATGGCTGACGTCGGTCAGGGCGCATTAGACTGACGTCAGTACGTCAGGGTACTAATGCGAATGACCAACGTCATATCCTCAGTCTTTTTTGCCGCATGGTCCGATGCAGAAGCAATTTTGCGAGTGCAGGTTGGCGTTCTGAAAGTTTCTGAAGTCAGAGTTTCAGACCGAATCAAAGTTGGCTAAGTACCCCGTTGGGGATTATTTTGGTTTTTTCTTGCCTCAGTATTTAACCGGATGTCAGAAAAGTGAATAACTGTATTTCTTGTGGGAAACAGATACCTCATAGGGATTATCATACTTTGTGTATACCTTGTTTAGGGCCTGAGCACGACGTTGTTGGATGCCGCTCTTGTGCTAGATTTAACAAACGCACTATTAAGAGAAGGTTAGACTGTGCCAGGTTAGTGTTTGGGAAGCGTTGTAATTATAAAATGCCGTCGGATGCTCCGACGCCGGCTTCGGCCAAAAAGCGCAAGGACAAAGCAGCAAAGCCTAGAGGGGAAAAACCGGCAGTCCCAGACGTCGGTTCTTTGGAAGGCTCAGTGGAGCCGGAGGTTCTGCCAGGTGTTTCTTTGGGGTCTCAGGGAGAGACTTTACTGTTACAGGATGTATCCTCTCAGGAAGTAGGCCAGGCTGAGGGGGCTTCTCAGGTGGCTGTTCTTCCCTCTCTTCCTAAGGTGGTTGGAGCCTCCCCTTCTGTTTCCAAGACTTCTTTGAGAGGCAGGCCAAGTGTAGCTTCAGTGGGGGTTTCTCCTAGTGCTTCAGGGTCTTTGCCTAAGAAACATATGCTTAAAATGGCAGAGGATTTGATTACTATGAATAGAGGTTCTATGCCCCCACCTGATAAGAGGCCTAGGGTGGAACCTGAGTTTGAGAGTTTTGAGCAATGTTCGAGGCTTCTGAGTCTTCGGCTGAAGACTTGCAGGAGTCTCCTCGTTATTCTGATTCTGATGTGGATGATGCTACTCCTTGCTTCCCTCCTGAGGATTTTTCATTTTCAGAGACTCTGCATTCCATGAGGGAGCATTTTAAATGGGAAGGTCAAGATTTCTCTGATTCCAGGAAGAGGCTTAGGGAATTCTTGTTTTTACCCCAGCATAGGCCTTTAGCTATACCTCCTGTTCTGAATGTGGTGGAAGATGTGTTTGCAGAGGCTTCCTGAATCCTGATTCTTTGCCTCCTGCCCCAGTTAAACCGGATAGGTATTATAGGGTGCCTGAAGCTCATAAGTATCTTTTAAGAGTCCTAGGGCAGACCCGAAACTGTCTCTCAGGGGCCTAAAGGTGTGAAGGCCTCAGTTGTTAAAAATCCTGTCCCTCCTGATAAAGAGGCAAGGGCTTTGGATAGATGGGGAAAGAAAGTGTATACTTCTTCCACTTTAGCCATGAGGGCGTTGAATTGTCAGTTTCACATGTTAAAATATCAGAATTATCTCCTTTCACAACTGAAATCTAAGGTGGATGCTCTGGCGGAAGGTATTGAGTGTAAAGAGTTGCAGGATTTAGTTCATGTGTCTGAACAGGTGGGTAAACATTCCTTGCAGTGTGGTTTTGATGCTGTGCAGGCCTCCTCGAGGGTGGCTGCCACTGGTTCTGTTCTTCGTAGGCACGCCTGGTTGAGAGATCAGAATTTAGCTGAGCATGTTAAAACGAGGATTTTGGATGCTCCTTTACAGTCTGATGTGTTGTTTGGTTCACCTGTGGAAGCAGTCTTAAAGAAAATGGAGGACAAGGCTAAGTCTATGCAAACTGTTAAGGATTTTTTGCAGGTGCAGCCTCTGAAGTTTAGTAGAAATTGGCCTTCTAAGGGATGGACTTATCCTGCTTATGATTCCCAGTCTAGGGGTAGGTCTAGACGTGGTAGGGGCAGAGCTCAGGGTTCTTTTAGGCCTAGGACAGGGAGTTCCCCTGCTCAGACTTCTAGTGAGGGCAGGGGTCAGTCCTTTCGTAAGCAGACCCAATGACCTGCCTTTCCAGCTGCCAGTTCATTCTTGCCTGGCAGCACCTTTGGGAGGAAGGCTGTCTCTTTTCAAAGAAAATTGGGATTTTATTACCCAAGACAGATGGGTTCTGGATATCATTCACCATGGTTACAGGTTTTATTTCCATACCTTGCCTCCTTTCAAAGGCATGCCAGACATTCCTCCTCTACAAAGAACAGAGGCTCACAAGCAAATTTCTCTGTTGCTCCAAATAGGGGCCATTCAGCCAGTTCCTGTACCAGAAAGGGGCCTAGGATTTTATTCTCGCCTGTTCCTAGTACCAAAGAAGGGGAACACGTGGAGACCAATTTTGGATTTATCTATCCTCAACACTTATCTGGACATTCCCAAGTTCAAAATGTTGACGTTACAACAGCTTTTACCTCTGCTGGGCAAAGATCACTGGATGGTAACTTTAGATCTGAAGGAAGATTACCTTCATGTGCCTATAAGACTAACTTGCAGGAAGTATCTGCGTTTTCGAGCTGGAAATTCTCATTATCAGTTCTCTGCATTGCCCTTTGGCTTATCTACTGCGCCCAGAGTATTCACAAAGGTTCTGGCTCCAGTGATAGCTTACTTCAGGCTAAAAGGAATTCAAATCTATCCTTACTTGGACGATTGCCTGATTCTGGCTCAAGAAAAGGAAGATCTTCTACAGCATTTGGAATATGTCATAGCAGTGCTAAGATGCCTAGGGTATTCTGTGAACGAAATAAAGTCCAGTCTAGTACCCTCTCAAGACATGTGCTTTCTGGGTGTGAGACTGAATACAGCAGCCCAGATGGCCTTTTTAACCCCGGACAAACAAAAGAATCTTTCCAGTTACTTCCATCACCTATCTCTTCAGTCCGGGCTGACTGCAAGGACAGTCCTTCAAGCCTTAGGGTTCATGGCATCTTGTATTCTGGTGCTTCCCAATGCCAAACTGCATATGAGGAAGCTGCAATGGTATCTCAAAATGTATGGACACAGCACTGCCAGGATTTGGACACTGTCATTCAAATAATACCTTGCATTCAAAAGGAATTTTGTGGTGGGCTCAGGAATGTCACCTAAACAAGGGACTCTCTGTGACCCGGCCAGAGGCGAGTCAGATTCTAACGACAGATGCCTCAGACATTGCTTGGGGAGCTCATCTAAATGGAAAGTGGATACAAGACAAGTGGCCTGCCAGACTACAGCATCTACATATCAACATGAAAGAGATGTTAGCAGTCCAGTTTGCATTAATGGCTTTCAAGGAATTACTTCTTCCAGGGCAGGTGTTGATTCTAACAGACAACACAACTGTCATGTGGTACATCAACAAACAAGGGGAACACATTCTTACCCATTGTGCAGGCAAGCAATGATTTTATGGGAGACTGCGCTCAGCTTGCAACTAACTCTTCAGGCAAGGTTTCTGCCGGGAGCACAGAACTCCTTAGCAGATGTGTTAAGCAGACAAATCATGGATCCCCACGAGTGGAAACTGGATCTTCATGTATTTCAGAAATTGACAGTGTCATGGGGAACTCCAGACATAGATCTGTTCGCTTCTCCACTAAACCACCAGCTGCCAAAGTTTTGCACAAAGAGGTTTCATCACACAGCTTGGAAAGTGGATGCTCTTTCTTTCAGTTGGCAAAATCTTCATGTGTATGCGTTTCCACCTCTGCCTCTTCTTCCAAAGGTGCTTCTAAAGGTCAGACAAGACAAGCCAAGGATGATTTTAATAGCTCCAGATTGGCCTCGGCAGCACTGGTACCCATTACTGAGGAGTCTGGTAAGGAAGCCTCCATGGCCTTTACCCTTGATTCCACACCTGTTGTCTCAGAGGGACGGTCACCTGCTCAATGTCAAGCTTCACTCTCTTCATCTAACAGCCTGGCATATTCTGTTTTGAAAGACAGCAGGTCTCAACTTCCTCAACAAGTTTTAAATGTGATTATGGAAGCCAGAAGACCTAGTACAAGGAAAGTGTACGCAGAAAAATGGAAGAGATTTTTATTTTGGAGTGCAGCAAACAATTTGGAGATTTCTGAGCCTAATTTGAGTGTGGCTCTTCAATATCTTACTGAGTTATTGGACAAAGGTTTGTCTTTCTCTTCCATTAAGATTCATGCTGCAGCAATTTCAGCTCACTATGATTGTGACCCACCATTGTTTTCGCATCCTTTGTTCAAGCAATTTCTTAGAGGGGCAAAGAATATAAGACCCCCACGTAGAGCTCCTACTCCTGCTTGGGATCTCAATTTTGTGTTGGAGAAACTTACTCTACAACCTTTTGAGCCTCTGGCTACTGCTGAATTGAAATACTTGTCATGGAAGACTGCTTTTTGTTGGCCATTACTTCTGCAAGAAGGGTTTCTGAGTTGCAGGCCCTTATGGCAGTGGAGCCTTTTGATTTTTCATAAGGATAGGGTATCTTTACGTACTAATCCTTCCTTTATGCCTAAGGTGGTTTCTAGTGTGGCTTTAAACCAAACTATTCATTTGCCTACTTTTATGCAGATCCCCAAAATAAAGGGGAACAGATTTTGCACACTTTAGATGTACACAGGCAATTGCGTTATTATTTGAGCAGGACTAAGGATTTTAGGCAGTCTCAGCAGTTGTTTGTTTCTTTTGCTTTGAGTTCAGGGCAAGCCTGTGTCAAAACAAACTATTTCTAGGTGGATTGGGTGTTGCATTGCATTTTGTTATTCCCATCATGGCAAGGAGATTCCAGCTGGGATTAGGCCTCATTCCACTAGGGCTACTGCCACTTCAACAGCATTTCTAAGGGGTGGCAACTAAGGATATTTTGGAGGCAGCTACTTGGAGTTCAGTGCATACTTTCTCTAAGCATTATCACCTTCCTCTCTACTCTAAGTCTAGGGCTGGTTTTGCCACAGCTATTTTGCAAGGCATGTTGTCAGTTCCTGCTTCCTTATGATTTGCCAGCCTCCCTTACCTCTGCTTTGGGATTCTACCCAATAGTTAGGACTGCAGCAATGTGGAATGAAGAACATAGTACAGTTTTGTACCTACCATAAATGTAGATGTTCGAGGATCCACATTGCTGCAGTCCAATTTACCCTCCCTCCTTCCCCTCTGTGTTTTAGGGGTGGTTGTGTAGGTGAGGTTGTCTTCTGCTAATTTTGTATATGTTGTACATATTTTTGGTGCAGGTATGTTTGGAGTTTTTGGGTTTTGGCCTTATCTTTTCAGGGTCTTCTGACATCTGGGGCAAGAAAAGACTGAGGATATGACGTCGGTCATGCGCATTAGTACCCTGACGTACTGACGTCAGTCTAATGCGCCCTGACCGACGTCAGCCATATACTTTGGTATTCGGGCCGACTGGACAGCGGACTACCCAATAGTTAGGACTGCAGCAATGTGGATCCTCGAACATCTACATTTATGGTAGGTACAAAACTGTACTTTTTCTCACATCTATCTTTTGAACTGTTGGTAATGGGTGATCCCATGTGATGTAGAGTTCATCATTTTCTATGATGCTTTGTGGCTCATGTTTTCAGTGTTTTTCAGCCAGTTCTATATCATAATATTTGCACAATCCCCAGTGTAACAGTCTTGTCACAATATTATGCCTTTCAGTATACAGTCCTTCTGCCATTGGTATGTCACAACCAGCAACAAGGTGTGCAACTGTTTCCAACTGTGTTTTACAAAACCTACATTTGTCAATGTGTACGTAGCCCACTATCTTGGGCCATCAATATTAACCTTTCATCGTTTGGTTTGAATTTGCCTCTCCTTAACCATTCCTGTGTCTTATCTTGATAAACATGAGGTTCTTCCAGAAATTTTCTATACTTGCAACTATATTTATGCATTTTCCACATTTCTTGCCTTCTCATCTGATCCTTCACCTTATATTCTTTCTTTTGTTTTTTGACACATTCAGTTGCTGCATGATTTTTATCTACTTTTGGTTTGATTTCCATTCCTGCTTGACACCAATATGTTTCTGCTAGACTAAGCAGGGAAACCATCTTAGATTTAATCTCCTTATGTTTCAAAACTTTCACTACATTTGGGTCTCGTGAGGTCAGCAGATATGTGAGCAGTCCCACAATTGTAGATCAACACATGATCAATTTCAAAGAAGCCCATACCTCCTTTGGAACAGGGAATATATAATCTTGGTATGCACTGATTTTTATAAATCATTTGATGAGCATGAAACATCCTTCTTGTTTTCCGATCTAATCTATCCAACACATTTTGGGGCCAGTCAATCACTCCAAAACTGTAAGTTAGGACAGGAAGAGCAAATTGGTTTATAGCTTCCGTTTTGTTCCTAGATGTCAATAATGTTTTCAGAATGAATTTAAGTCTTCTAAAATATTCTTAAGTTTTATTCAAATTTGTTCATGTTTTATTGTTGATCCTTCATCAATTCCCAAATATTTATGCACTCCCACTTGATCAAGTTTTTATATCACATTCTTGCACCAAACTGATGTTTTCTTGGTGCTGCAGTTTTCCTGCTTTAAAGGTTGCTTTTGCACATTTATCAAGACCAAATGACATTCTTATATCATCTGAAAAAGTTCTGACTACTTGCAGTTGTGCTTTCAGTTCCTCATCTGATGAGCTATACAGTTTTAAATCATTGATAAAGAGAAGATGAGAAGTCTTTAGACTTTGTTGTTTTCTAGGAGCCAAATTATATCCATGGCCTAATCTGTTAAGTAGACAGCTTAATGGGTTAAGGGCAAGACAGAATAGCACTGGTGACAGGGAGACACCCTGGAATATCCCCTTTTGAAGATTTATCATTGGAATAATAATTTGTCCTTTATCGTGTCTTAATTGCAAAGTGGTCTGCCACGGTTTCATGGTCACTGTAATGTAATAGATCAGTGAAGGGTGTATCTTAAACATTTTTAAGCACTTTTATCCATGAATGTGGGATATTGTCAAATGCTTTGTTTAGTCAATCCATGCCACACTTAGATTCTTCCCATTTTCACAGTTCTCCATTATGACTTTATTTAGCAACAAATGATCCTTTGTTCCATTTGACTTTCTTTTATTACCTTTTTTGTTCTGTTGCCATGATTACGCTTTCTTCTAAATGACTATAAACTCTGTCGGCATCAGTTCTGGTGTATAGTTTATACGTCATCAGAAGGAAAGTTATTGGTCTATAATTTTTAGGATAACTTGCAGGTTCAGTCTTAAGTAGGAGCTTTGTTTCTCCTGTTGTTATCCAGGTTGGTGTTTGTTCAGGGTACTCATATAAAAAACTCTTACTCATGGCTAAATCTTCATCCAAAGATGTTAATATTTTTAGCCAGAAGTTAGGTACTGCATCTGGGCCTGGTGTTTTCCAGTTAGAGGCTTTTCTTAACTTTGTTTCCTTCTCTCTGTCCGTTACTTCATCCCATTTCATATCCTGTACCTTTGAAGTTCTTATTCTTTCTTTTACTTTTTCTATCCATTTAGCATCCTTGTTATGTTCCACAGGATCTTCATAATACTTCTCCAAAATGTGTCTATTTTTTCTTTTTTGGGAGGGCTTTCAATTCCTTTTGCCTTGTTTCCCAATTCTCTGTAGAACTTTTTGGGGTCATCAATAAATTGCTTATTTTGTACTTTTCCTTTATATTTATCTGTGCATCTTCTAAGTTCTTTTTTGCCTGCGCTGAGATTTTTAGTTTTGCTAATTGCAATACTGAAAGATCGATCCTGATCCGTTATAATACTGCACATTGCTTTTATCACATCTATCTTTTTGGGTGTCTTTGTTGATCTGTTCCCTTTTCTATACTCTTCTAACAGTGACACGTCTTGTCTTAATTGCTTTATAATTTTCTCTATTCGATACTTCCATGATGTTATTCAATTTCTCCACTTCCTTTCTCTTACTACCCTGTGTTCTTGTGGTAGAATTTTATCTGTTAATTTAGCTGCACAGTAATATATCCTGTTTACTTCTGTTATTTTGCATGGATCTCTATGGAGAGTCTTAATAACTGTGTTAATTTCTTTTATCAAACTTCTGACTTTTTAGGTTTTATTGACCTTCTGTAGTCTGTTTCTTTCATTGATCTTAATATGTCTATCAGTATCAAATCAAGCGACTCTTCTCTTAGCTCATTTTCTTTTAAACTGAAGTCACATATTTTGTTCTCCATTTCTTGTGGGCATTCTATAGATAGTTCTATAGCAACTTCCTGTGGCACATTCTCTTCAATTTCATCCTGTGTCATCCATTACTCTGTCATATGGGAACTTACTGGCCTATCACTACTCAATATTGATTGCGTCAGAGTTGCAACAGTTTCCTGTTCCTTCCCTTGCTGTCCAGCTTCAAGTGAACATTTATGCTGGTTTCCTGTGGAAGGCTCCAAAATATCTTCATATGGCAACTCAACAGTTGTTTCCTGTTCCATCAGTTTCTCCTTAATTTGGATGCCCATTGCTCTAGCCTGCTGTGGTGCTTTCTGAGTTAGATTTTCAACACTGAATCCTTCACTTTGCAGGTACTCCATAACATCAGTTTCTGTTTCTTTAACTTCTCTACTATTAATCTTCTTTTCTACTTTTCCTCTTTATTTTCTTATTTTTTGTATTGTAAAGTTTTCCATTTCCGTATTCCTTTGCCTGTATTTCTCTTCAAATATCTTTGGTGCCACTCTTTCTGTATTGATTAGTTTTACTTTTTCCTTTGCATAAATATTACACCATATTAAATATTTTTATTTCCCATGTCCATATTTCTTCTTCAGGTGTCTCCTGATCTTCCTGTTTCTCCTTACTTTGGGGACTCGTTCCATCATGCTGTGATGTAACCTGTGTTAGACCTTCTACACCAAATCCTTCACTTCGCTGGCATTCCATAATCTGAACTTCTATTTTTTAACTTCTACTTTACTAATCTTTTCTGCATTCCCTCTTTGTGATATTTTTTTATTGTGAAATCTTCCGTATTTGGATGCCTTTGCCTGTATTTCTCTTTGAATATCTTTTGAGATGGACTTTGCATAAATATCGCACCATATCAACTCTCTCTTTCTTTCCCATGTCCATACTTCTTTTTTATACTTTTAAAAAATCTCTAGGTTTTGTTGTTTATACTTTTGCAAGTCCTCAAATGCTTCTTTTTCCAAGTATATCAAAGTTTTTGGTCTATGTAATGTTTTTCATAAATCTGACAGTTTTTCTTGTGGAAGTATTTTTCTTTCCCATAATTTCTCTCTTAATCTTTTTGTATATTTTGAGTCTGGAAATCCTGGGCTTTTTGCATTATAGTAACAATACATCATTTCTTTCTTATCCCTGATGGTCCACTCTATCATCTTTTTGGCTCTTCTTTGGCCTATCAGTTTTTGTGATTTTTGTGGACTGCTACTTCCTTCTACAACAGGGGGACCCATCCTCCCACTGGGCCTGACCTAGCCCCATTGTAGGAATGTTTCCATGTCTTGAAGATTCTACACTGTCATTTTTTTCCAGTCCTGGAACCAGTGCACCTACCAGGATTGGGCACTTTTTTACCCTGGGTCTTGTGCACCCAGCTATCTTTTAATTTTTGACCTACTGTCCATGATATATGCTATAAAATTAAGTCTATATATCAGTGTTGAAAAAGTGGGTCTACCTTGTGAAGGTACTCACCAAGACTTGTGGATGAATTCAGTTTCAGCAATATTACTCTCCTTTGCTTGCTGACTTCTCTCTCCATTTGAAGAGATACGGTTACACTGATGGCCATGTAGAGATGATATAGATGCTGTATTTCAGAGCAATGTTTTGGATTAGGATATAAATGCAGCAGATAAGCAGACTGACAGAAATGATAATGCTCATGTGAAGACTTGGATGGCTGCAACTATGACAATCGGTTCACTTATTATCTCTGTAATGTATATTCCTCCAAATAAAGTAAGCTGGATTGCTGGAACTGGTGTTAATGTGTGTTCGCAGTTCAGTTTTACCATTTTGCAGAAGAGATCAATGCAGTCTTTATCAGTGTCCCACTCTGTGCTTCTGTGCTCCCAGCTGCTCATGTTTAAGAAAAATGATCATTTGAAGGCCATTCATTGAGGAAAAAAGCCAATAACTTTATGCTTGGGGTGTGGGATGTCATTTTCCATCATATACCTGTCCGTGGGTACAGAGAAGCTACCAGTAACACTGATCTTACCAGACCTCACAAGGCAATAGAAAGGGTAGTGAAATCAGCACTTGTCCTATGGCCATTAGCAGCAGGGCCACTAGCCACCGGAATGAATTTAAAGTCTTTAGCATGTATGGGTGGTGCCCTTTCAATGTAACCATCAGTAACCAGGACCCCACCTTGGTCATGTCCTTTATAAAGTATCTATTGAGAGATTATTCCTCCATGTTCCCAGCTGGAGAATTATCTTTAAGGATGCAAAGATAAGGGTTTAGATATCCACTGGTTACCACTTGACCTTGTGTTTCATTCATTTATGACTAGTTCCCTTATTTGGCTCCATCCAAGACAGAAACATGCAATAAAGATGGAGGCATGAAAGCTTATTTTTTAAACACATTTATTGAATTATCACTTGTGACGCAGGGAAACTTGCATTTATATAAAAGTAATCAAACCATATTTACAAGTTCACATTTATAAACATTATAGGATATATAACAATATATAGGATGTATAATCTTAGTAGTATTACATTAATTATTCAATTCCTGCATTCTCTTAAACCTCATTCCTCCTCAAAAACAGTTTTTAAATGCAATTTACTCCTGCCCTTTTCTAAAGATCCCACTTCCTGTTCTTTTATCTCTTTTAACAATACTCACTACTTCAAGTAGTTGGTTTAGATTTCTTTTTTCTAGTAATTGCTTTTTTGGCAGCCACAAGAATTAAACTTAACAAGGCCTTACTGTATCTAGACATTTCAGATCCTGTATCCAAGCTCAAAAAATCATATCTCTAGTTACACTCATTTGCTCACGCAGTGTTCCTAACAGAGTACTCTGTAGGGAATTGGGAATTTTTAAAGTCTGCCTACTCATTACACTCCCAAAACCTATGTTGTCAGATATATGATCGATCAGGCTGATCATTTCCCACTGGCAGAGGGCCCCCGCGGTGTGGCTGTCTGGGTCACGGCATGTGGGTCAAGCTTCGCTCGGGATACAAGGTCCAGGTCAGAGAATGGAGTGTTCCGTGCCCTGGCAGGTTAAAGTCAAGGTGATACCGACAAGCCTGGGCCAAGGTGAAGGGGTTCTGTCATGTGCCGGGCTGTTCCACTCCTAGGCCGCCGTCCACCTTGCACCTCAAGAATGAGAACAAAGGCAGGAGGTCCACCCACTCTCTCTCTCTGCCTCTGAGGGCTGCCACACTCTGTGCTGGCCCATAGACCTCTGGGGTTCAGGTCGCCAGTCAACAACCAGCAGCCAGGATGCCCCCTCCATGGGGAGAAGGACTCCTCCTGTTGACAGAGGTGTAGGCTCCAGCCCCTTCTCTCCTCCCGCCTGCCGAGGTGCTCCTATCTGACTGATCCTGCCAGTAGCATATGCTTGTCTCAAAGATTAAGCCTTGCAAGTCTCAGTGCACAAAGATGCTACACTAAAACTGTGAATGACTCATTAAATCAGTTTTGTTTCCTTTGACCGCTCCACCATTACTTGGATAACTGTGGTAATTCTAGACCTAATATATGTTGATGAGCTCTGACCTCTGGGGATGCATGCATTTATCTGACCAAAATATGGGTCTCAGCCTGGCAGCTTTGGTGATTCTAGATAAACATGGGCTGACTGCATGCCCTTGTGGTGGTGACGTGACATTCAAATGTCTGCCCTATCAACTTTCAAGTGGTACTATCTGTGCCTACCATGGTGACTACGGGTAACAAGGAATCAGGATTCAATTCTGGAGAGGGATTCTGAGAAATGGCTACCACATCCAAGGAAGGAAGCAGGCATGTAAATTACCCACTCCTGAATTGGGGAGGTAGTGATGAAAAATAACAATGCAGGACTCTTTCAAGGCCCTGTAATTGGAATGAGTACACTTTAAATCCTTTAATGAGGATCTATTGGAGGGCAAGTCTGGTGGCAGCAGCCATGGTTATTCCAGCTCCAATTGTGTAATATTAAAGCTGCTGCAGTTAAAAAGCTCATAGTTGGATCTTGGGATTGGCCTAGCAGTCTGCAGCGAGGTAAGCTTCTGCCTGTCCCACCCTCTCCCTCACTGTACTCCCTTGATGCTCTTAAATGAGTGTCCTGGGGGTCTGAAGTGTTTACTTTGAAAATATTAGTGTGTTCAAAGCAGGCCAGTGCCTGAATACTTCAGCTAGGAATAATGGAATAGAACTCCAGTTCTATTTTGTTGGTTTACAGAACTGGGGCCATAATTAAGAGGAATGGCCAGAGGAATTCGTATTGTGCTGCTAGAAGTGAAGTTCTTGGGCCAGCGCAAGATGAGGGAAAGTGAAAGCATTTGCTGAGAATGTTTTCATTAATGAAGAATGAAAGTCAGAGGTTCGAAGACGATCAGATACTGTCATAGTTCTGACCATAAATGATGCCGACTAGCAATCTGGCAGCATTATTCCCATAACCCACCAGGGAACTTCCTGGAAACCAAACTCTTTGGGTTCTGAGGAGAGTATGGCTGCAAAGTTGAAACTTAAAGGAACTGACAGAACAGCACCACCGGAAGTGGGGCTTGTGGCTTAATTTGACATGGGAAACCTCTCACGGCCAGGAGCAGGTAAGGATTAACAGATTGATAGCTCTTTTTGGTTTCTGTGGGTGGTGGTGCATGGCTGTACTTAGTTGGTGGAGTGATTTGTCTGGTTAAGTCCGATAATGAATGAGACTCTGCCATGCTAACTATTTATGCAGCCCTGTGCAGTCATCTACAACTTCTTAGAGGGACAAGTGGCTTTTAGCCACATGAGATTGAGCAATAACAGGTCTGTGATGCCCTTAGATGTCCAGGGCTGTATATGTGCCCCACTGAATGGATCAGCGTATGTCTATCCTAGGCTGACAATTCCAGGTAATCTGTTGAACCTCATTCATGATAGGGACTGGAGAGTGCAATTATTCCCCATGAATGAGGAATTCCCAGTAAGTGATGGTCATAATCTCATGTTGATTAGGTCCCTGCATTTTGTACTCACCTGTCTCAGTTACCTCTTTCTTCTGCATCACACCTCCAAGCACTTCCAGGCAAAAATCCTAGATCTTCTACACTTCGTTGCATATTTGGGAGCCACACATACATATATCCCCCTATTGTTTCTTTGTGAATTGCATGTCTAATCTCTCTTCTCAATCTTTTCTGAACTCTTCTGATTGATTCCTATAGTTATTGTGCAATATTTTATATGCTCTACTAATTATCCGTTTATAACAACAGCTTCTGTTCTAGATTCAATTAAAAACTCAACCAGTTCAGGTCTTTCATTTATCCCTTTCTTTTTGTCTTTATTCTGATATCAGTCCCTGATAGGGAAGGCAATCATTAGCCTGCAATCCATATGTCTTCTTGGCTTCTTCCCATTCTATTACCTTTCCTTCCCTAATTATTTATTCCCAATACCTTGGTTCATTTGCCAGTGTCTAGTAAATTCCAGCTGTTTCTTGCCTATTTTCTGTAACCCTAACTGCAGTCATCCCTATCAGCACAATCACCGTTCTCCATTCCCATGTTGGCTTTGTTCTTAGTATACTTTCTGCTACTTTATGAATATAATATTCTGTATGCTTGTTGTATTTCTCCTTAGGGATCTGCGTCCAAAATCCCATTCTTTCCTTATTTCCTGAATCCCCCCTCTCCCACTTCACCATCATACCTTTCCACTTTGAATTATAACTTTCTGCTTGTGGTATATATAAGATCCTTAACTGTAGCTCTAAAATATCCCTTCAAATAAGGTAATCCTAAACCTCGTTTTTTCTGTGGGGAGAATTAGCTTGACTCTTGCCATCTTCCCCTCCCAAATAAAATCCTTCAGCTCTTTATTAATTACTATCCACTTCTTCTCCTCTGGTTGATAAAAATATTCCTGACCTGTCTATAAAACTAAAGGGGCTAAAAACATTTTTATTGCTTGCATCTTACTATCCATATCCATAGACAAGAGCCTCCAGTTTCTCAGTTTTTGCATTAAGATTTTAGTCTTTTCCCACATATACTTGGCTGCCACAAAAGAATCCTTTCTAATCCATACTCATAAATACTTCATTTTATCGTGTCCACATAAATATGGGTATTCCTGGATCGATTCGTGTGAGGATATATAATTTTTAGCTATAGCCTTTGATTTATCTTCATTAATTTTATATCCACAAAAAAAAAAAAAAAAAAAACAGAAACTGCCTCAGGATATTCCACAGCACTGAGATGTCCTTTTCTGGTTCCATCAGGTACAAAATGATATCATCTTTGCTTGAGCACCATATCAATTATATCCTTGGATTTCTGACTCCCTTACTTTCTGTGCCAGTGTTTCCAAATATAATGTAAATAACAAAGGGAAAGAGGATCCCCTGCCTGGTTCCTCTGTTCAGACACAACTTATCAGAATGGAACCCTCCCACTTTGATTTTTGCCTTCCAATTAACCTTATTATTGTGTCAGGAAATGCAAATGCTTCCACTGACCTACACATTAAATACAAGCTCACTCTGAAAATACCCACCAATAACAGTGGTATTTTCTTACATTCTGCTTACCTCTAGATCATCGTTGTTTTATTAAAATTGCCAAATGTTTGCTTTCCCTCCACAAAACCACATACATCAATACCTGTCACTTTTGGCATTACCTTTGCCATTCTTTTAGTCATTATAGAGATAAACACTTTATAGTCAAGATTTAGAATGGAGATGGGCTTATATGAAGCTGGATCAGATTGGTCTTTACTATGTTTGGGAATCTAACAGCCACTGTTTTTTTACAGGAAGTTGCCATCTCCCTTCCTTTTCAAAAATCTTAAACAAAACTTTCCATATTTTTATCACTTTCTTCCCTCTTAACTTCCAGACTGTACCAAAGTACCATCTGTTCCTAGTGACTTTTCTGCAGATTAGTTATAGACCATCTTCTATATCTCATCTTCTCCTTATCCTAACTGTTGGTTGTTGTGTCTCATCTATCTCTAACCTTGGCACATTTAACCCCAGGATTCAGCAAACTTCCATGCAAGTGTGAAGACTGGTAGAGATGGGTGAAGGCTGCCAGTCTAGTCAAATAGAATTTGGTACATAATTCTATCATTTGTAAATACTGTGAAAGGTTGAAATGCAGGCTTGCTTCTTAAATGAAATAAAGTGTTGTGAAATGTTGAACTTAAAACAATGTAGCAACATTGCCATCTGCTGTAAAGAAAGCTAAGTCAAGCATTTCTTGTTGGTCCTTTGAAATTAAAATTATTTCATCACTGCCTTTGATGTTTACAAGTCGGCTCCAGTCTGGCAAGATGAAGGCTCCCTGCCTAGTGTTTTAAGGCTAAAGTTGTTGTTGTGTCTTTCGGCTTTTCCCAGTTAGGGGTCGCCACAACAGAACTCCAGTCCGCTAATGATTGGCAGTAGATTTTTACATGCTGAATTGCCGGCCCTGATGCACAACCTTCAATGAAGGTACTCCCATTTATGCATGTCTCCACACAGAAGACGCTCTAGCTGAGAATCAAACAGGACAACATCTTACTGTGAGGCGACAATGCTACCGCAGTACCACCACCGCAGTGTTTTAAGGCTAAAGTTAATTACCAAAATTTACATGTGGAATGTCCTTTAGTGTAAAAGAAATGTAAATGCAGTTTCTGTCAGCCTGGGAACACCAGGAAAGTGTGAAATTATGTAATGTTTTATCAGAACTGCAGTTTCAATTTAAACAGAGAGAACCAGAAGGCATTAAGCATTTTTGTCTTGAACATCCAACTCAGCATTGTTTTATGCTCTATGTAAGTTATCTTAGACTTGTGTTTTCTTGTAGATAGCTGAAAGCTGTAAAGATTAGACTGTTTTTCTGTGATGTCAGAACTATACTACTGATTTAGTTTAAGTATTTCTGTGTGATCTCTGAACTCTTGACTAGCACTTTCTGTGTAGTAGAAAGTATTGTCTTGTGGTTTTAATTATTTATTATTAAATATTTTAAAACCTTTCAACTGTGGCTGGTTTGTGTAGAGATAAGTTAAGCTCTTAAGAGTACTTGCATGCCTTTGGTAAAACTGTACAAGGCCACTCTTATAGCTTTAGACCTGGGCTATACTACCAATTGGATAATAATATTGCACAGTAATAATTGGACACCCTTTTAAGGGCCTTTGAGTAGCTGATAAGTATTAGTTGGGTGGTGGCAGTAATTACTACCGTATAGTCTGGGTAAAAGGGGCACAGCTGGAGAACTTGTGCCAGCCTTCCCCAGGAGTGTTTGTGTGGTTGTATAAACTCTTATCTCAAAGTGTGTTTGTGTCAGCTACTTGGGCAGGGACACAAAGCACTGGTTGGACAGAGAGGGTGCTGGAAATTTTAGATTGCCCATCTAGGCTGAGATCTAGACTCTATAGCTGTGCCAATGGGGAGTCTTATTGGGGACCTGGGGAGCAAGGGAGCAACCAGCCCCAGACTGACTGTGATCTCTGTGTGCTCTTAAGGGAAATTCCACTTTACTTTGTGTATTTGTTATCCTTTCCTCACATATGAAACACCCTCTCTGGTGTTGGTGGTGAGGATTGGGGCTCCTTGATTGCTGGGCCAGTGCACGGCCATCACAGCAACAATAGCTTATTCTTGAATGGAAGGGACCATTACCGTGCAGCACGGTAGCGCACCATGCATATTATGAAAGCGTGCTGCAGTACTGTAATACGGACATGGTTCTGTGCATGAGTACAGGGGGTGTGTCTGAGAGCAGTGGTCTTACAATACACATGCCCCCTGCACTCCATAATTGCTGTATGGCAATGTAAAGGTAGTGAGAGTGTCCGTGGACACCAGTACCTCTCAAACTCAATAGAAATATGGACAAAGCCATAAAAACAAAGGGACAAATGTGAGATATTGCTCTCACAAACATATAAAGTCAGTAGAATGACAGGCTTTGCATTAGCATGATTTACCCAAAGGGTATGAAGTGTAAAAATGAAATGCCATTATTTACTAACAGCAGCCTTTAATGCTTTGCCACTAATCTGCCAGAAAGTCACAATTGCATGACAAATGGGCCAAAACTATAAGGCAAAAATCTGGACATTCTGTGAAGATCTGTACAGTTGAAAGGTATGGTGGACACTGTTAGTGTCCATGGAGCATACTTCTCAAATGCAAAGCCTGTTATGTCATCACCGTTTGAAAAGCACAGCCCTCATAGATAATGTTGCAGAAAGCAATGTGCATATCCCATTATAAAAATAAAACAATTTAATTTTTTTTCAGTCCACAGTACAGTTTAAGCATAGCTGAGCAGGTGTGCACATCATGCAGCTCTGCTCAGCCTAGCTCACACATCTCAAGGAGCTAAATAGGAATATACTTCAAGAAATAGCAAGGCAGAAATAGCAAAGTGGTTAGAGCGTTTGCTTTGCAAGTAGTAGTTCCCAGTTTGATCTCCACTGAAGCCAATTAACATTTTACATGTGAAAGTAGTACATACTTTGTTTGTAATAATTAGGTAGTAAATAACATATATTTGTTAACCATAGTAGTGTAGTAGGTCCAGATGTGAAGTGTCAGTGTAATAAAGTTGTGAAACCCCCATATAAACACAAGTGCCCCATACAGTATAGTCACAGAAGAATAAATGTAATGAAAGCACATAGGGAGATGTCAGGGAAGGTAAACAAAATTATAATATGTCAGGAATGATGAATCAATCCCAAACAGCTGATAGTCTATAAAATAAAACATAAGCAGTGCTAAGCAATGCACAGCTATGCTTACCGGGTGTAGGCATTGCTTAAATATGAATGGTAAGCAATGAGTAGCCCAGCAAAGCATATTTGCCCATTGGTAAGCAGTGCTGAACTCACCCCTTTAAGCACTGCCAACCTTAGCGAAGAAGGTTTGCCCGTAGCTTAGCTTATTCAAAACCATCCAATCACAGCAAAGGGTGGGAAAATCAGCCATATTTAAACCTTGCAGACAGGAATACAGCTCAAAACCAATTGTCTCTCCCCACTGTAGGCAGTATGGCTGCTATTGGAGAGGGTATGTGCTTTTGGGCGCAGCGCTGGGGCATACAGGAGTCCAAGGTCATGGTAGGACTCCTTGTTAAAAACTATGATGTGAGATGGCTGCAGGACCAGTACCAGGGCTCCCAATACAAAGTAGAGGCCTGGGAAAGTCTTGCCCACAATCTCACCAGTGCCACTGGCATCCCTTGGACTGGTGAGCAGGTCCAGCACCACTATGCCAATGTGAAGCGGAGGAAGAGGGAGCTCTTGGACCAGTGGGTCAAAGAAGCATGGCATAGGGGTGATGTTTCAGGCATTTGTAAGTATTCATATCAGTAACTGTTTACCAAACTCCAACCTGTGTATGTGATGGATAGGTATACATAAATGTTTCTCTATCTTCTTTACAGCTCCAGCTGAGCAGGCTGTGAACCAGGAAGCCCATGCAAGCAGGTTGCAAAGGCTGTGTCACGAGGCTGGTGAGAACAATCTTGCTAGTATTCATACCAAATAAATATAAAGGAGCAGAATGTCACCTGGCAGTATTAAAAATGGGTATGGTTTGTACTGAATAAACCAGACAATATTACAATAATAGTCTCATATAGGTTATATATAAATAAAACTGTAAGTGCCTGTCAATAAAATCCAAAACCCTGGACTGGTTGTGTTTACTCTGGTATTGTATGAATTGAAATGTGTGCAGGTTATGCACAGCAACTATAGCTCTGAAAGCATTAAACAATCAAGTGTCATCTGACAAAGTTAGTGCCTCTGTAAGGCATGAGATTAACTGGTGTGAAATGTTTCATGCACCAAGATCTGATATCTGAATAGTAATGTTGTGTTAACCACTGTTTTCCACACTTTGCTATGTCAAAAGGTATGTATAGGAATGTATGTATAAGAATGCTGTAATTACAAGGTCAGATTGTACAACCAAGAGAGAATGAGACAGAAAACATTCAAGGAAGAGACAGCAGTTTTTCAATAGCTTGTTCTGATGAAACAAACTTGTATTTTTAGCAGAAACAGCCATGGTTCGAATCCCGGGAGTGGTAGTAAGCTGTATGCATAATTTCAACTAGGATTTTGTGAATATGTATAGAAACAGTCAGGTAGTGTTAACATAAATTTACTCCACGGGCCTTAGAGGTAAGAGGAGGTATAAAGTAGCTATAAGAAGGCTGTAGTTATACTGAGTCCATCACCTATGGTCCACCCCCAAGACTGCAAATGACAGCAAGATAAGTACATACACCAAGGGGTCTCCCCCAAGAAATGTTCAAAAGTGTCATGCTGTCACAGCTACTGGTCCCTGCTGCCAACAACCAGGGTGACCGATAGAAATCAAGGCAGAGTATGGCAGTAGCACACACACACACACACACACACACACACACACACACACACACACACACACACACACACACACACACACACACACACACAAAATATGAGTGCACATATGTAACCCTGACTATGCGAATATGGGTAGAAACAGTCAGGTAGTGTTAACAATAATTCCCTCCACAGGTCTTCCAGGTAAGAGAAGGTATAAAGTAGCTATAAGAAGGCTGTAATTATACACTGTGTACAAACATATCACTGCCCAATCCAAGGCCATAGGTTGTTGTAATAATACCTGTATAGTAATGATTAGAGCAATGATTGTTAAAGCTGTGACCACTGCAAAAATCTACATTTGTTAATTGACACCCCCCACCTTATCTTCACCAATAATCCAAACACATAAATTAATGGGTATGTTTTTCACCAAACCTACCATTGGGACATGTGTCCTATAGTTCTTCAAATGTTGAAATGTATTCCAATTAATGTTCCCTGTTCAAATACTATCATTGGTGGCCTGTTGCTATCAATGTAACCTGCATGCCGGTGTAATTCCCAATGTGGTTCCATATATGTGTGTGTTCTGCTTGCTATGCAAATGTTCCAAAATCTGGTGTTTTGGGTTAATGGAAATACTTATGCATGCTGTTATAACTAATCCTGGAATGTGTTTACCATTACTAACCAACATATGTTCTAAATCTGCAACACCATAGCATGTCTGGGAAGGCTGATCCCAGCATATCCGCTTCTCCCACCTCATCTGGCTGTAGCCCAGGGCCCCTTATAACTAATCCTGGAATGTGTTTACCATTACTAACCATCATATGTTCTGAAACTGCAACACCATAGCATGTCTGGGAAGGCTGATCCCAGCGTATCCACTTCTCCCACATCATCTGGCCATGGCACCAGACCCCAGCACATCTGGGACCCACCCTGGGACCTCCTCGTCTGCTGGTCCTGCACCACCTTCAGGTGGAACTGCCTCAGGGAATGGGGCTCGGCCCCCCCTGAGTGCAGGCACAGACAAGATCCTGTCACCCGAAGCCAGGTCTGAGGTCTGGTGAGTAGCGAGCTCTGCAGAGAATTGGGAAATCTGCTATGCCAACCTGAGGGCCACATGGCACATTTAGAAGGTCAGCCTGCCCCTCCTGCTCAGCCCCCACCACAGCCATCTTTGGGGCCATGAAGGTGCAGTGGTGACTGCCCATGGGTGGGGACCTCAGTCCCACTGTATCCATTTGGGGGTTCGTGGCCTTCAGATTACCAAACACCCCTCCCCATCCAAAGTGCTTACCGCCCCTGTATGCTGTCTTGTCTGTTTTCCTACCCAACCTACCTCCCCAAATATACCTACCATCCTTCCCCAACATCCCACTCTCACCTTAAAAAAAAAGGGCAATCTGTTCCCAAAAATAAAATATTGCCCCATACATACCTGTCCGTTTCACACACATGTCCACTGAATACATGTAATCTGTTGTAATTGGATTCACAACACATTATTGTTGTTCTTACCCCTCTCTCAGGGGTTTGAGTGTCGAAATAGGGTCTATATCATATGAGCGAATCACACAAACTGCGAATGCTCATAATATCGAATGTACCGGACCTTGAACTTCCTATTGTGGGGGGCTGCACCCCCCATATCCCCCGCTAAATATATATTCCAACTCCGAGAATGCACTACAGTGAGGAAAGGGCAAATATCCCATTCTTCACTGTACCGCAATCTCAGGAAAAGCACTTCGAGGTCCGGTACGTTCGATATGAGCGTTTGCAATTTGTGTGATTTGCGCATATGATATAGACCCATCCAAATATATCTCCAAATTCAGTATATATGTACAGCTGTTGCTGTAGAAGAAATGGACAGCTATGGACCTTCCCTACACCCATCCTGCACATCCCTAGCTGTCTTTCATATTGTTTTTCCCTCTTTGTGCCCCTTTTTCACCACTGTCCTATCACCCTTTTTTTTCTTTTAAATAAATTAGCACAGGGGTAAGTGGAAGTCAGCCTGTTTGCCTGGTGCTAAGTGATGCCGACACAGATTACACACTTTTAAGGCTGTCTGTCAGCATAGTTAACCGGAAGTTAGCATTGCTTACTGCCGCACAAGCCCACTTACAACTACTTAAAAGTGCCTTAATCACTCTGTATTCAACAGCCCTTGTTCTTCCCAGCAACAAAATAATCAGCCCCTGCAAATTTTGAACCCAGGACCCTGCACACCATAGCCACAGCAATTTACCACTAAGCCATCTGAGTTGTAGATAGATCTGATGTTTTTTCAAACATATCATTCAGCACAGTCATTCAACAGTAGGGAAAGGAGTCTGTAGAATCAGTCAGGTTCTCTATATATACACATGTATATATGTATGGAGATGCATATATGTAGATAGATCTATACATAATGTGTATGTATATATATATATATATATATATATATATATATATATATAGAGAGAGAGAGAGAGAGATACATCTACATTTATATCTACATATATGCATACACACACACACACACACACACATATATATATATATATATATATATATATATATATATATATATATATATATATATATATATATATACATAGAAAGGTGAATATATATATATATATATATATATATATATATATATATATATATACACACATAAATATATAATCTGAGGGTCATGCTGCTGCACCCTAGAAATCTAAATCTGAAAATTCACTCACTGGAAGTATTCCTTAAAATGGATAACAATTACATCTGTGCTGTAACAGAGACCTGGTTAAAGGCAGCAGAAAGCACCCTTGCACTACCAGCCTATAACTCATTTCACGCCTTTTGTCTGCAGAACCCGGACTGAAACTCTGAAGATGGTGGTATTTCCATATTCATTAAGGATGCACACACCTCCAGAGTGGTAGATCAAAATTATGCATTACAGATCCAGCAGGTGTAGCTAACATTGGGTAAGACAGTGGTTCAGGTTGTAGCCTGCTACAGGTCCCCGAGCATGTCCCAAGACTCACACTCCATATCCCTAAACACCCTGGAGAATATTATTGCCCAGCCTAGCACTCTCATGCTAGTTGATTTCAAGTACCACACCATTAACTGGGAAAGCTACGCATGTACCGATGCACATGGCCATCACATTGACCTGGTCCTTGCTAACATGGGTGACTGTTGCTGTACACCAATAGTCAACTCATATCTTGTTATATCTGACCATAAATTAATCACCTTTGGAAATACACAGCCCCCCCCCCCCACACACACAGGTAACCACCATGAAAACCCTTTCCAAGCTAACTATGGCCTCCTAAAAACAGAGGTTGCCAACCTCATGGCAGCCATGCAAATGGAGACTAGTTGCATGACTGCAGCATCAAACAATGCACTATGAACACATACACAAATGCATGGATACCACCATACCCAATAGAACCAGGACCCTCACCTTCAATAAAAGGAAGCCAATCTGGTAGCCCATGGCTATAAGGAAACTGTACAACAGAAGGAGGTAACTGATATGGAATAAGGTGAAGTCCCAAGACTGCAAAAAAAACAGTATCAGCCCAAATTAAAAGTTGTGATTCCTAATCAAATACTACAAAGTTAACTATGAAAACAGAATTGGACCACATAGTAAAGACAACCACAAGGCCTCTTTCAGTTATGTAAAGAAACACCATGGCATTACCAAGATTTTCTCTGAGCTACTAGACAACGGTACCTCCTAGACTGAGCCAAAAAATATTGCCAATATACTGGCTGACATTTTGAGTACAAACTGTACCCCTCCCCCCCAAAGGAGCAATCACAATACCAGTGCACTGCCAGGCACCCCAGTATTACTGCTTCATAGGTTAAAACACCACTATCCAAGGTCAAGAATACAGCTTATATGGGACTTGACAATATCCCTGACTGCGTTCTACATGAACTACAGAGTGGCCTGGCACCTCACCTTTGTGCCCTGTTCAAGCCCAGCATCACCTCAGGCTTTGTCCCTACTGAATTGTGCACTGCTACAGCCACTCCTCTCCACAAAGGAAGTGCGACCGCAGACCCTGGGAAATACCGCCCCAACTGCCTGACATATCTGTTATGGAAGCTATGAAATGCATCATCATGCACCCAATAAACAGGGATATGGGAATCTGCAGACTCAGGATCCCACACAGTTTACTTTTGTGAGGGGTAGGTCATACCTGCTCAATCAACCAAGTCATCTTCTTGGAGTCAGTCACCTGAGCTGTGGAAGAAGGCAAGGTGGATCATACAGCCTACCTTGATCTGGCCAAAGCCTTTGATAACATTCCTCACTCAGGAATCATGCAAACACACACTAAGCTAGGCATCAACCTCTAGCTCACTAGGTGGGTTGCAAACTGGGTCACAGATAGGACTCTCAGTGTGGAAATAGCTGACTCCAAGTCAGACTGATGAGCAGTCATAAGTGAAGTCCCACAGGGTTCTGTCCTGTGTCCTCTCATGTTTGGTATCAACCTTTCTGAAGTCCATGCCAACATGAAGGGACTTTGTCTGACAAAGTTTGCAGACAATTACAAGTTATCATTAACTACCCAAGTGATGTTGGCATCCTACTGAAAGGTGACACTGGGACCAGTGACTGGTGTCAGAGCCATGGCATTAAGCTCAATGTCAGAAAATGTGTTGTCATCCCCTTTGGGGAAAACACTGTTTCCATAAAATACCACATCAATGGTAGTCCCCTGAACAAAGAAGGCATTATAAGAGATCTGGGTACACAGGCTGACAACAATGTCTCTTGACCACCACATTGCCACTGTGGTCACAAAGTCTTTCTATGTGGCACATCTCAGTACTAATTCATTAGCATCCAGGAAAGAAGAGGTATTGTTTCCCTGTACTCTTCTTGACAGAGTGACACAGTTTGTTAAAGCATATATATTCTGATGGATGTGAGGTAGGTAAATGAAATGTGTGTCCTCATTTTCTGACAACAATCATATCATTACAGTGATTTACCAGAGAAATGATAATTTGTAAAACAGACCAGAAATATGAGCAATAAACCTGTACATCCTGAAACAATCCAGCCACTTGACAGATATGCTCAGAATCCCTTTCTGCAATGAATCAGGACCAAGACTGACAATGTGGTGGGTGAAAGCCATGAAAATGGGGATGTATCTGAAGTACTGGTGTAGATAAGCTTAACACAGTTGCTGTAGTAATACCCTCCTGTGTTCTCTAACATATATCTAGTGAAATAGCACAAGTAATTGAATTAGGAAATCTGATGTGGGTAATTACACATGTATTTGCAAATATATCAGTCACTATGGGGATGTAACAGCACTGACAAACAGACACCAGTGTGAAAGTGCATACCCCCAACCAATATCACCACAGTCACAGTCACATACCTGTAAGTCAAGTGAACTGTAGAGTATACGGACTGTGTGAACAAATATACCATTGTTTGCCACTCACACACTACCCTACATATACAGTCCCAATTCTCAGTGTAGTCTGAATACTGACCATGGTACAGGACATGTCTCAGTCTGCCCCTACAAACACATACAGTCAGCAGATCAGCAGAAACTGGAGCAGCATGCACAGTCAGATAAAGAAGGAGCCATAACACTTACATCCACCCCCTCCATACACAGTCCAAATAACATGTACACATGACGTGTACAAACCTATGACAGTCTGTTAACAATGGCCAGACATACACAGGCCTCTCACATGTACAGTTCACCTCAGAATATGCAGGCTCAGGACTCATTTCTATGGCCTCTTCCCTGACATGTCTGTGGGTCTACTACATCACTGGGATGGTAGCAGGAATGAAGGCAAGAAATAATGATAATAAATACATCTGAGCCTCATTGACATGTGGACAAAGCCTGACAGCATTTGGAGACAGAGGCACAAAGGGGTAGAGTAGACATATTGCTGTCATACACTGAGACAGTTGCAGATGTTACTGGGTTTGTTGTAACATCCTTTATGAGGAACATGATGTCAGTAATACCAACAGATGTGAGTATTTACTGACTGCATTTCTCAGAGTCCAAGACTGATTTACCAGGGACACCAACTCTGGGGAACAGACAAAACATAACAGGCTAACCTGTGGCCATTATGTGGATAGCCCTACAGTTGAGAGCTATGCAGAGACAGAACTTTGTCAGACTGAAAGTCATGCATAAGTACTTGTGCAGACAAACCCTGTTAAACTAGCAGTATTCCAAACATATAACAGCAGTGCTCACAATTCTGCCAAGTCTTGAATCTTCTCCACCATTTAGTTGGCTTGTCTCCACAAGTCTTGTTGTAAGAGGTAGTAGCTCACACAACTCCAGGATGTCTTCCTCACAAGTAAGGGAAATGGCCAACGCCCACATGGAGTACTCATTTATAGGAGGGTGTTGCCATGAAATTGGCTATTGGAAGAACTCCACAGTTGTTCTGCATGCAATTAGCAAGTGTGGAACACCAATAGGTGCACAGGCCATCACCTGGTCATGAGCATCACCTACAAAAGCCATGCTGCCACCTATTCAAACCAGCTCTATCTCTGTAGTGCACAGAGAGAGAGAGAGAAAAAAAATAAAACATAAGCTGGAAAAGAGAAGAAAAAAAAGAAAAGGTAAGTGGAACATGTAAGCATGTAACTGAATTGTAGTACTTGGTCAGTAATAATGGGAAATATGATTTGGAAGAATATTTGTCCCAGTAAGACTTGCTGTACTAATGTCCTGCTGAACAGCTGCTATGGCCATAGAATCTGGCCCTCTTTGCAGTGGGAGATATCACAGGCATACCTCTCAACTGTACAGATCTTCACTGAAAGTCCAGATTTTCCCATCATAGTTTTTTGTCTGTTCCTCCTGAAATCTGTACTTTTCTGGCAAATAGCTGAGGATTGAAGTCATCAAGTAATGATAAACACTTGCGTTTAAGACTACACATCCTTAAGAATATTTACGGTAATACAAAATGTATCATTCTACAAACTTCCTAAGTTTGTAACAGGAATGTTTAAAGTCTGTCCCTATTTATCCCCCCATCATTTTAGGCTTTGTCCAGATGTAATGATCTAACAAGTTGTGAGGTAGGATCACAGATCAGGAGCCTGACTCAACCTGGAAAAGGACAGCTCACATATGACAACCACTGGGGTGTCTGTCAAACAGTTGTGGCTGTGCCACTGCTAGGCCAGTTAATGGGATGTTGTCCATATCCATATGTTACCTGTGAATATGAGTATGATGCATGTTCATCTTGTAAAGCTAAGAGACCTATATAGGGCATGTGCATAGTAAAGTACTGTTGTAGACGTGTGTTGAACTGCATGTGATATATTGAATTAAAAACATACACCTGTACAGTGTTCGGCAGGACATTAGTCACTTTTGTGACTGGTATCTATAGTCACATACACATATACCTGTATTATTGTCAGCCAAACCATTGGCAAGTCTGTGAGCAATGACAATGTAGTATAATAGCCTACTTATGACTGTTGGACATTGTCCAGGTTATCACAGTGATATCAAAGCCTACTGTGCAATCAATTTTCTAATGTATGGTGCAGCTATATTAATACAGTATCAATACTGATGTCCCTTTTGTCACCCATTTATATGTGCCATCGTCCAGACGTACTGCTATAACAGGTTGAGAAGTATGATTGAGCAGCAAGACTGTAAATACAGTGTGCCATACTAACACAGAACAGAAATGTATACCAAGTATCCCCTGAGCACATGTATGTATGCGTATGTTCAGCTAGAAGGCACAAAACTAATCACATGGGTTTAAAGCAGTCAGGTACACAGGTTATGCATGTTGCACATGTGTGTAATAGTGCGAGTGCATACAATAAATGTGTACAGCTACTAGTTGTTGCATTGCCCTGACACTATGGGTACTAGAGTAGGCATGATTATCAGGTAATACTTGGAGAAGTGTCCAACTGTGTTATGACCCTCTGTCCATGCCTACCACTAACAGCTATATAAACAGCTATATACAGTGGATATTGCAAGTGTACACACCCCTGTTGGAATGCAAGGTTTGTGTGCTGTATGACAATGAGACCACAGAAAATCATTTCATAATGTTTCTCATCTTGAATGTGACCCCTAACCTGTACAATTCCAATGAAAAACAATAAAAGGTGTTTCTAGGAAGGTGAGCAACTATTGCCAAGTGAAGATGTGCCATGATGTTAGATTTCAAACCAAGACAAAAGAATGCTGTAATCATCTCAAAAGGTGCATACACAACATATCGGTTTAAGGGTGTGCACACTCATTCAACTGGCTTATTGTACTGATTATTTCCATATGTTTTCACAGACCATATTGTTATGTTTCCAATTGAATTGCACAAGCTATAGGTCACATTAAAGGTGGGAATTGTTTTGAAATGAGGTATTGTGGTGTCATGTTCCAATTGTACAAATACCAGGCATTGTGACAGGGGTGTGTACCCTTTATATCCACTGTAGCTATATGGACTGAGCAGTACCTGACCTGTATAACCAGTCTCCACCAAGGTAGACTAATCCCCTTTGGTGGACAGCAGCAATACACAAACCACATAATAGGTTGCTACATTGGCTGTAAAGGGACACATAGGTGCAGGCAATAACTTGGAAGCAAGTCCACCTCTATCTGAGCAAGCATGTTAGTTCACAGGTGACTTCTTGTAAGGCTGACTATGACTATAAATCAGACATATCCACACCACCAAGGAAAATTAGGTTTATAGATTCATAGGTAGGTACTAGGCTATCGGCCCTAGGTATACAAGCCTAGCCAAAAAGGTACACTGGCTTTTGCCACCCAAGAAAATTATTTTCCTGTGTTTGCAACAGTGTCTCCACATATGTTGTCAGTCTCAGAGGAAACAACACAATTCACCCTGTACTGGGGGTAAAGAACACCTCATACACACATGCCATCAATATAGGCAACCTGCATCAGACAGGTTAGGTGGGAACATCACCACCCTGTCCACCCCAGTTGTACAGGGGGATATGCACATCAACCACACTCCTCTCTTCAGCAATGGTGAGCATGTACATATTGCCTACTGATGGCAGCAACGGAAAATCCCCAATGGGGCATTATAACATCACTGTCTACCTCCTACATGAACTCAGGCATGTGCTCACAGCTCCATCACACACCAAAGTCAAACACAGACCTCACACCATCCATATGGAAGATGGCCACTGTCATCCCTCTACATAGATATGAATGGAGAATACAGGATTATGCAATTAAGTGTCCAACACTGGGGGGAATAAGATAGCTCAGGGCCAGGAGTGTAATGCAAGCTGCTATAGCCATGGTAGATTGGAGGGTTATGGTGTAGTTTGGATTATTTGCAAGTAATATCCACTGTTGATGTGCAATTTGACAACTGTATGAGGTCCTGTGACCTTTTTCCTGTTTATGTCTTCCAAGTAACATGCAGAGGGCTCACCTACCAGCATTCTCTGTTGGGGAAACTGACATCATCACCCAATATGTTATTGAACATTATGTCCTGTTATTTGGATGGAGAGCAGAAGATGTGTGGGAGAGGACCATCCTGTGGAACAATCTGGTCCACAGGGTAAATGATGCTGGCCTGCACAGCAGACCTTATGAGCAGGTGCAGCATCGAACCACTGACCTCATCTGCCATGCCCGTCAATGGGCTGCTGCTGTAGCGAGGGACCGGCTAGCCACCGGTGGGGGCCTAGCCATGCAGACGCCACTGATGCTGACAAAGGAACTCCTCACCAACCTTAAGGCACCCGCCCAACACACAAGCCACGAAGCTGAGGAAAGCATTGTGGAGGCAATTTCACACACACACACTGGACGAGGATTGTGCAGGTAAGGCACAGTGGGGATTAGTACACTAATGTATTACACATACATGTATCTGTATTGTATCTACATCCATGTGTCAGGTCCGATTGCAGTTGTGGATAGGGTTTTCTAATGCACAGAGGTACACATCTATGGTGAGGACAGAACATTGTGTATTATTGGGGTTAGTACTGTAAATGTGCAGACATGCTGCATCCATCCTGTACTAAAGCCACATGCGAGTCTGCTGACAATAACTCCCTCTCGCAACTACCTAGGACCCTCTGGTCTGCATATGGGACAACAGCCTAAAGCTGGTGAGTATGACATTGTTCTGTTGTTGCCTGGCAATAGCCCAGGCATGTGAAGGGCATGCAATTTACCATGCACACAACTATCAGTAATAGCTATATTGCTCTGTCTAATAGCTATATTGATTTATGTGCATGTTCACTTGTGGTGGAGTTAACTGCATTGCATCACAGTGGACAACAATGGGACCTATCTGACATGAATTTCACATTCCTGTAACATACCTCACAACTTGTCAGTGCCAAGATGTCTGGACAGAGGCCAACAAAATGGGCTGGACAAAAAACCTAGGGTAGGGACATGAGTGATGCATTAGTGGTATACAGTGGATATAAATTGTGTCCACACCCCTGTTAAGATGCAAGGTGTTCCTGTTACATACACATTAGGGCCACAATATGTCAGTCCATACCTCTTCTAGCCTTTAATGTGACCCATAACATGAATAATTCAATTGTAAAAACCAAGCATCTGGAGTCATGTATTGGACCTACAAGACTGGCTACCTGTGAGGGTGGCAGACATCGTATCAGCATGATACTTCATGCTACCATATCTGTCAGTACACTCACTGTGGCCTATTTGGCTACAATATCACATACATGGGCATTGTTAAGGCACACAAACCACTTCTGACCATGTATAGGTTGCAAACATCTGGATATTCCAGACACATCTGTACATAGGACTGTACAATGGTTTAACTTGCTGCATGTGAGGCAGATGCTGTTACTACACTATATAAAGCAATGGCAGCAGGAGGTGGTCACCATCCATGTATGGTACACACATCAAAATGGTACAAGCCACACACAATATGATCCACACACATACATACAATTGCCAGCATTGGAATTAGAACTCCTGCCCATCTAAGTATTTCTGCTATAGTGCTGTGCAGTTATCAGACACGCCACAGAGCTTGTACATTTCCACCTAGTCCAAAGGTACTTCTAAGGTGGATTATATCAACAGGCCTACTAGTTTGGGGTGAGGGAAAGTGTGAAGGTTAGTACACAAGTCAAAAATAGTATAAGCCAGACCGTACATGACACACACACACACACACACACACACACACACACACACACACACACACACACACACACACACACACACTCACTTGCCAGTATTGGGATTATAACTCCTGCCTATCTAGTTATGTCTACTATAGTGTTACGCAGTTACTGCACATGCTACAGAGCTTACTGAATTTTCACATGGCCAAAGCTGCTGATAACTGCACAGCTGAGGTAAGGTATTACAGGTGGCAGAAAGTCTGCCTTCAGTTTCACCCTTACATCATGCTAGTTTGTTCTATCTTGCATTTCAAATAGCATTATGGCTTGGCACTTCAGGTTATTGTATCAAAAAATGTGGCACACCTGGGAGCTGTCAGCAGTACTTGTTCATCACAGAAGTAGCCCCAGTGTTCACTAGTTATGTCCACCCCTCCTGGCATGATTGAAGGGCATTTGTCTGTACTTTCACTCATTAACCTGGTGTACTTGTCCATTCTGAGGGACTGTTGCAACTGCCTCATGTACACAGACAACACTCCCCTCTAAACTCCAACCACTCAGACCTGTGAGAGTTACCCATATATCACCCAGTGTGGACGTATGCACTCTCCAGCAAGGACTGGACTAGTGGGTCAAGATGAAAAGATCAACACCTGCACCACACCATATGGAACACATAGCTCACCATGACACCCACTTTGAAAGCCATGACATATAGTGAAAAGCCACAAACCCACCTTCACAGAGGCACTCAATGGACATTTATCCAGACAGCACAGACCAGCAAGACAAACACTACTCAGATACCATGAAATAGCACATGCCAAGGGATACATATTTAACCTACACAGTGTGCCTCTCAACCTAAGCTCCTAAGGCTAACCACCTTGCACAATACAGTGATCATGGGTAACTCAGTACTGAGGCATACACATATCCCACTCACTAAGTTGAATATGGAGCAGGTAAGAGCCAAATATCTATCACATTCCAACATACAACACATGACACAGCCAGGCATGGTACTCCACAACAACTATGAGTATCACTCTGTATCCATGTGGGTGTGAATGACTTGGGACACACCTCCCTGGACTACATGACAACAGACATGGGTGAACTCTCTGATTATGTGGTCCAGACAGGTGTGACAGTAGCCTTCAGCAGTGTACCACTATCAACCAGAATGATGCTGTAGTACTATCAAGAGATGATTAACTGCAACATTGGCTTACATGTTTTGTGTCATTCTCAGGTGATCCAGTATCTCACTGCTTGGGATGACAGGATTGACAGAACCCAATGACTTGCCACAGATGTCCTACATCTGTCACTGCTGGATTTCCAGGTACTGGTTAAGTGTCTTGCCACCCCTATGATGCCTTATTAGGCAGTGTTCCTAATGTAATTACCACCATAACAGCTACACATATATGCAGTCTGAGGGTCATGCTGCCCAACAGTAGACATCTGTCAGGATGCAGTCACTCAAAGCACTCGGAGTGGAGGACATTAACATGTCTGCTGTAATGGAGAGGTGGTTCACAGCAGCATTATCAGGCTGTAATACATTCCACAGCTGTCAGCCCTCAAACATGGACCACACCGCACCTCCACAGGTGGTGTTGTCTCCATATTCAATATAGATAGGAACACCTCCAGACTAGTATCCCAGCAGAATGCATTGGGAATACTTCCGGTACAACTGCCTTGGGGTAATAGTGCAATCCAGACCATAGCCTGCTATGGGTCCACATCTATGTCCCTGGACTGTCAATGCACATTCCTAAACACCCTGGCATCTATGATGGTCCAATGCAACACTGACATAGTATAAGACTTCAACTACCCCTCCATCACATGGGGAAAGTAGCCAAGCGCCAGTACAATGGCCCAACACTTCCTGATATTCATAATTTCCAATGCCCTGGACCAGCTCATACTGACCCCTGGTAGAGGATGCAATAACGTTAACCTGTGTTACCTACTTAAACATGGGACCATTGCTCATCCACAGTTGTTAATCCCTGCATGGTGATATTCACACAGGTTGTAATCAACATGGAACTCAACATGTCAGCCACCCCCCCCACAAAGGTAACCACCTTGCATAACCTCTCCAAAGCTGACTTTGCAGGCATGGAAACGGGTGGATGACTTCACTACACCCATGGCAATGGGAAATAGCTGCATGATTGTCAAATCATACACATATGCACTGTACTAACAGGCACATGAATGCATGGTACTAGCCAGAGCCAACAGAACCCAGACACTGTCCTCCAAACACTGGGAGACAATGTGATGGTCCCCTGCCATTAGTAAAGTGTACATCAGGAGGAGGACACTGTCGTAGAGAAAGGTGGTGTGCCATGGCTGTTGAACTCCCTTATCAGCCTCAAACACAACTTGTGATCCTTCATGGAATCCCCTACGGGGCATCTATGAAACCAGACATGCAGCAGACACTAACAACAATCACAACAGCCTTTGATAGTTACATCAACAACCTCCACAGAATTAAACACAAGTGCTGTGAGTTACTGCACAAAGGTAATATCTATCTTGAGACAACAGATATTGGCCACAGTCTTGGCAACACATTCAGTGCCAGCTTTACCTCTCCCCCCCACAAGTGAATTGCTGAGTGAATATGTTCTCACATGCTGTATCCTGTTTCTATTCTAGGCAGCTGTGTGTCACCAGGATGTGGCCCTGCAGCAAGACCAAAGGGTATGGCAGTGTGGTAACACATCCACCATGTCTTAGGCAGGGTACATCTGTATCTGCATGGATCTCCCAGGTCTGTAACACAGTGATTGCATATGCCTCACAGATTATAGGGCTGAGGGTTGTACATAGGTATATGTTGATTTACAACATCTGTTGTAGAGTGGAGAATGGTACGTGTTGTGGTTTGGACACACTTCCGATTGCTAATAACCACAGCCACAGGGGATATTCATCAACCAAACACAATGGGATTACTATTCACACACACACACACACACACACACACACACACACACACACACACACACACACACACACACACACACACACACATATTTGCCAGTACTGAGATCCATAGGTTCATTGCTTCATAGGTGTGCAGTAGGTGAATGGGCCTGAAGGCTAGCCCAAGGGAATACCTTGGCATCAGGCCACATGACAATAGTCCCCAGTGTGGCTCAGGAGTATAGTCACTGGAGTGGTTCCCAGGGGTGGGTATTGTATTCCCCATCCACTCATCTAGATTTCTATTGTGAGTGACCAGTGATGTGCACTGCCTCACATGTATGTGATTTATATTCCATAACATGGATGGTGTCTGGGTTGTGCATCTGTCCCACAAGCATGTCCTTTGAAGTGTGGAAGTGTGCCTGATGTCTCTGGGGCATGTAGTGCAGACAGATTGGTATCTTCAGATGTAGCATTCCTGATCTAGTTTGGTGAGACATGGCTGTGTAACTGAGGTAGTGATTGCACCTACATAGACAGTATGATACAGGGATTCATTGAAGTTACTGGAGTCTGTCCATACAGGGCATGTGTATAAGGAATGGTATTCCCTTTGTGGGGGTACGTTTCCAGACTCTGCAGTTGTTGCAGCTGTCCAATAGGGAACATGGCAAAAGGGCCACTGTACACATTGGGCTACTGAGGGGATGGTACAGGGTGACCATGTCCTTTTACTTGCTGGATAACACACACTTAGTCAGGAGATGTAACACATCAAAGTACTTTCTGATGTCAGTGGCACTGTTTTGGTCAACAGGCAGCTGACTGTCAACCTGTGTTCCCTATTCTGTTATAACATCACTGTTCAGTGGACTACCACCAATGTATTACTTCATGTGAGCCATGGTCTTCCCAAAGGTAATGACAGCACATCTCTTGGCATTGAGGTAATGTCCAGGGTTCTGACAACAGTCATAGGTGTCAAGTGGCCTTTGTGCATGATGTCAGCATCACATTGATTGGGAATGCTACCACCCACCTTACTGTTGTATGCAAACATTTTCAGCCAGCCTTTGTGTTCTCCTGCACCTCAGAAGGGTAGATCCTAAACATGAGAGGACATGGGTCCGTACCCTGTGTAACACCAGTCATGCCTGGTCATCGGTTTGACATGGAGTCCACTGCAATCACACCATGGGTACTATCTGTGAGGCAGTTTGCAGAAGAACTACTGATATAGTGTTTGATGCCTAGCCAAGTGAGGTTGTGTATGATTCCTGGGTGGAGAGTGGTCTCTGAGTATTAGAAGGGTAACCTATATTGTTAACTATTCCATACTGTCACATAGTCATTGCACATGGCACTACACATTTAGGGCTGTGGATTGTCTACACCAACCTCTATGGTGTTTGACAACTGTTGGCCTTGAAATGTGGACATTGGGACATATACTAGGTCACCAATACAATAATTTAGCAATACCTGTCCTGCTGGGTGAGGTTGGTGGTGGTTATGTGACCCTCACTGACATCCATGTGTGTGACCTATTGACACCCAAAGTTATTTGGGCCATCACATGTACTGCAGTGGGAATTGTCACCTTATGTAGTACTGCCTAGTATGTTGACACCATTATTTGTTATGGATTTCCTGCTGTCACATATAGTTGTCAGATGTCTGCTGCTATCCCATTCAGCCACCAAAGTCATTTGCATGTTTGCATCCATATTATACATACAACTCTCAGAACATACTACTCCATTCAGTAATTGATAGGAAGGGTGACTTACCTTGTTGCTTGGCCAGTATTGAGGATGGTGCTGGAGGGGTGACTATGTCAGATGCATGTAGTACACTCCCTATACATGGTAAAGCACAGGTAGTATCATGTTTGGCATCCTTTTCACTGTATGTGCGAGTTGGAGAGAGGTATCAGTCCCTGTGTCCCTACAGAGTCAGTGTGTATGCTATGCATTGCCTCTTTGCCAAGGCCTGGGCATACTGGGCATGCCTCTTTCTGCCTACAGGGGCAGGCTCAGGATGTTCCTCCTCAGAGTCCCTTTGTGCCTGTCCTGGCCTTGGCAATGGTGGGGGGCTTTGTGGCCCTGCCCCATGCTGTCCCTGCTGCAGCTGTTTCCACAGGATCATACTGTGTAGCATGGCACATTGTTAGAAAAATATGTATTAATGTGTGTATGCTTAATGCCAAATTAATAATCAAGTATTTTAATACGTTTTTCATTCTATTTTTCATGCACTGTGTTTTATACAAATTGAGTTTCATATGAGACTGAAAAAGATGCTTTTTGAAAACTACAGTATGCTTTCTGAAACTTGCAAGTTGCCCTCTGACCTAGTAACTGCTAGCACAGCAATATTCTTGTTTATGCCTTGTGGAAATGTACTTGAGAAGCAGGTGTTTATCTGCTAGGTCAGAAGTAAATGAATGAACAATGCCTTATATTATAAATGTAGTGATTCTAGACAAACAGCCTTGTCCAGAGGATGGGAACCTCTGCAGCTGCAGTAATTTAGAGATAAGTAGACAAAGGATTATTAGAGAAATGAACTGCTAGCATTGTGCTTGATTTAGCCATAGTATCTTGAATGTAACATAACAAGTATCTAACTGAAAGTAACCAAGGCCATGTTGTTTTCCTCAGAAAGTTTCACACAAAAATTGTTTAAATCAGCAGAAATTCATGAGAAAGATGGTCAGCAGATGATGATGAAAAGGTGGTAATCTGTTATGTCAGCATGGTAGGACAGGATTAATTTGAGAATCTATAAAAATGAATTTCCTGTTTCTGGTTAGACAAACTCTGTATTAACACATTTTGTCTCCTTGCTGCAAGATTAAAGTGCCTTAACCTGAACCTACCGTGTTTTGATCATTTTTAAAGTATATTTTTCCTTTGACAGATTGGTCCTTCGAGCCGGAAACGTATCTCTCGCTCTAGGCCTAGGTCAGAATTGGGCTCGGTGGCATGCATTCGTATGGAGAAGAGGCCAAATCGGCTCTTCTGTTTTGAAAGACCTCCGAATGAATTGTCGTTCGAAAGAGGCCAGCCACTGTTTCTGATCTAGGATTGGAGGACGAGTCAACGATCCGGTGGATCAACTCACGGAGGGTCAGGTAAGGAGGAATTACCTTATTTCTGTTTTAAGATCAGGGACTAAGTGCAGAACTGTTTTTTTTGTCAGGTAGATTTGCATATGCAGATCAGGGACAGAAAAAGGGGTTACTGTTTTTGTCATAGATCAGGGAAACAGAATAGGTAGACAGTTATTCTAGATAAACTGTGAAAAGGTATAGATTTGTGGTACCACGTGATAGGAAGGGTTACGTAACAATTTACAGCTTAGCTAAGACAGCAATGAGAAATCAGTGCACAAAAAGTTCCCAGGACCCGCCCCTAACTGAAGACGCAAAGTATATGCAATTACAGTGTGCCGATAATGTTAAGTACTACACCAAATGGGTTGATAAGTATAAATTCGAGGGTAATTTAGATAAACTTGCACTTATGAAACTTGTAAAACAGTTAAAAATAGACGCGAAAGGTCAACTAAAAAAGCAGAGACAATTAGGAGTCCCTCAGGCACATAGGTGGCTTGAGGAAGCAAATCGTAGGGAGCAGAGAATTAAAAATTCAAAGACAATGTTCTTAGACAAAGAAGACAATAACTTAGTAATAGCAACAGCCCCTCTTTCACCACTTCCGTTACCAGAATATGAAGCGAGTGGACAAGCTGATCCACCTCTGCTATACCCAGCTCTCCCTGCTAAAGCACAGCCGTTTGTCAGGGATCCTATCGAGACTAGGTCTCGAACACGCGACTTGAGGAGGGAGATTGAATTCAATGAATTGAATAGAGCAACACAGGCTATGAGTGAAGAAGAGATATGTCCGCTCATAGAAGTACTGAATCCTCAGGCAGGACAGGCAGGGCAAGATCCGACTCTTTTGGTTTATAGACAGTGGACACCGGAAGATATCCGGAAAGCCATGGAAGGTATTCCCCACCCAAAGGTGAATTTTAGAAAATTTTTAGAAGACTTACAAGGTATGAGATTAAGTTACCATTTAAATGGAGAGGAAGTATAAAAAGTAGTTAGACAAGTTGTGGGTCCAGATTGGCACATGATCAGTGGCGACTGGAATCCCTGTGACGCACAACTTAGACAACTCCCACATACTAATGCAGGACTGGATGGCAGGGTGAAAGGTCTGACAGACCGAATCTCTGAAAAGTGGAAGCCTAGGGCTGATTGGACTTGCATTAATCTATGCATTCAGCAGGAGGGTGAAACAGTTGATAGATATTATGCTAGACTGTTAGAGTGTTTTAATAATCACTGCGGAATGCAGATACCAGAAAACCAGACACAAGATTCCTCATATGAACAACAGTTAAAGAATGCATTCTTGAAGGGTAGTATAACTCCCATCAGTAGCTTTATTATGAAACATATGGTAGATCATCGAACAAGTAGATTACAGCCATTACTTGAATATGCTAGACATGCAGAAAGACATTTTAATAGTAAAAAGAAAAAGAAAACTCAAGTATTTTCAGCAGAAGAGAAGTATTTGTAGTACAAACTGGGAAAAAGGGTAAGAAAAATACCCAGGGAAATAAACAATCTGACAAACGATCAGAAGATTTCGAGGAAAGAAAGAAAAAGGGTGAATGTTTTAAGTGCGGGAAAAAAGGACATTTAGCGAGGGATTGCAGGCTAAACAAGAAGGCGACTACAGAAAATAAGGAAGATGAGGAATGACTGTATGATAGTCAGGAATCACTGGAAGAGAGTGAGCAGGGAAAGGTAAGTGAAAATGTGATAGCAGGAGTAGAGGATGTGACACAAGGGGTAGAGGATGTATATGAATACATAGACATAGAAGAAAATGAAATTTTAGACCTAGCTCTTTTGAGTTTAGAGCTTTACTTAGCAGACACAAAACCGGAAGTGACGCTTCTAGTAGAGGGGAGGGAAGTTAAATTTTTGTGTGACTCAGGAGCTTCACGGACCCTGATACATCCTTCCAAGTTACCGGAAGATACAGAATCACCAGATTATATACTAGTGAAAGCAGCCAATGGACAGCTGTATCGGGAGCCACTCTCCCATGACATAACAATAACAGATCCCATTTCAGGGATAACCCAGAACAGTAAAATTGTAGTTTCTGCAAAATGCCCAGTAAATCTTTTGGGTAGAGACTTGATGCAGATATTTGGCATAGCTGTAGTTCCAACCATGCAAGGTATGGAAGCACAACGACAAATGGATACTTTTGTAGTGCGACCGGAGGGTGAAGTGTATTATTGGTACAGCCAGGACTTGGTTACGACTGGTGCAGGGGCAGTAACCGAAAAACTGATGAACATAGCCATCAGCAAGTCCCCCTCCCTCGACATTGACAAACAGCATTTGTTGCATTGTACTTTATATTACTGTAATAGACCAGGACCTGATAAAGATTATGAACAGGAATTGTTTCAGAACCATGCAAACAGGCTAGTATTATGAAACTTGTACTGGGATACAGAGAGGAACAGTGTAGCAAGCTGTTCATTGCCCCAGGAATTTTTAGCACTTTACAAATCTAATCAACTGCCACATGTTAGTTTAACTAAGAGCAAAGCTTTGAAATGGGCAGACTTAGGTGAAAAAGTCACAAGGTGAGAGAAGCAGACAGAATTGGAGCTCTCCGAACAAGGAGTACAGAAACAGAAATTGAATTGGATTACACAGACACACCCAGCTGTACACTCACAGGCTAGTGAGAACAGCTGAGTATTACTCTTATTGGAAGAAGAGGAAAAAGCCTTGACAAAAAGCCAGACACTCTCTGGTCAGCAGGGAAATCAGATGTAGGACTTATACGAACAGTGGGACCAGTTAGCATAATGCCAAAGTCAGCATTTAGACCCCAGAAAAGACAGTATCCCTTGAGAAAGGATGCACAGGTAGGAATCAAGCCTATCATAGCAGCCTTACTTAAGGAAAGAGTCTTAATAGAATCTCCTGATTCACCATGTAGTACACCTCTATTTCCTGTCAGGAAAGCGAACGGGGAATGGCGTATGGTCCAAGACTTACAAGCTGTAAATAATGCAGTTATACCCAGGGCACCAACGGTGCCAGATCCACACACCTTACTGAATGATTTAAAGCCAGAGCAAAAATATTTTTCAGTGGTAGACAATAGTAATGCATTTTTCTCGATACCGATACACCCTGACAGCCAATATTGGTTTGCATTTACATTTCAGGGAAAGCGGTACACATATACAAGATTACCACAGGGTTATTGTGAAAGTCCAACAATATTTGCACAGGAAATGGCAAGCAACCTGGCAGGATTTATCCCACTGAAAGGTAGTCAGATTCTACTTTATGTAGATGACATTCTGCTGGCAGCTCCCACCCAGCAAGAATGCAAGGAGGACACGATAGCTTTATTACAATTTTTAGCTACTCAAGGTCACAAAGTAAACAAAGACAAGTTACAGCTTTGGAGAAAAAAAAGTTAAGTACTTGGGATATGTAATATCCAAAGAAGGTAGAATATTAGATGAAGACAGAAAAACAGCAATTTTACAAGCACCTAGACCAACTACCAAGAAGAAAATGATGTCCTTCCTGGGAACTACTAATTTTTGTCGGAGTTGGATACCAAACTATGCTTTGGAATCTGCTCCACTGGCGATTTAATATTTAAAAAGCCGATGGCAGCACAAGATTTATTACAATGGACACCTGAAGTAGAAGCAGCTTTCTGTAAGCTGAAACAATTGATAGCATCATCCTTAGTTCTAGGATTACCAAACTATCACAAGCAGTTTATCCAAACTGTAGATTGTAAGCAAGGTTATATGACATCAGTATTGACACAGCAACATGGGGACAAACAACGCCCCATAGCTTACTATTCATCACAGTTAGACCCAGTGGCGATCCTTGCCCCACTGTGTACAAGCAGTAGTTGCAGCTGCAATGGCAGTGCAGGCTTCAGCTTCAGTAGTGTTATTCCACCCTCTCACATTGAGAGTGCCTCATGCAGTCGCAATTATTTTACTGCAAGAAAAAGTAGCATATCTTTCTCCAGCTAGGCATCTTTCCTGTATGACCATACTGTTGAGCCAACCTCATATGACAATTGAATGATGCACAACTTTGAATTCGTCAACTTTGCTTCCAACCCCTGCAGATGGCAAACCACACTGCTGCCTGCAGGAGATTGAGCAAAAGACATTACCTAGACAAGACCTTACGGATGTTCCCTTGGACGATGCCGAGGTGACATGCTATGTGGACGGCTCGTGCAGGAGGGGTCCTACAGGACAGAACCTAGTGGGGTATGCAGTCGTTTCTGATACTGAAACTTTAGAAGCAAAATCTTTACCACACAACTTATCTGCACAAGCGGCATAATTGATTGCCTTAACAAGGGCATGTACCTTAGCAAAAGGTAAGAAAGTGAACATTTATACTGACAGTCAGTATGCTTTTTCTACTGTACATGTTTTTGCGCAACAGTGGAAAAATAGAGGAATGATAACATCTACTGGTAAACCGATCAATCATGCACAACTTATTTTAGACTTATTAGATTCAATTCAGTTACCTAAAAAAGTAGCTATTTGCAAATGCGTAGCTCATACAAAACAGCAGGATAGAATTTCAAAAGGTAATGCACGGGCTGATACAGCTGCAAAGCAGGCAGCCTCAGCCACAGAAACTTTTCTTTTGAGCGAGGAATTACAACCCTCAGAGACTTTAGATTTAGAAATGTTAAAAACAATGCAGACACTTACTACAAATACTGAGAAACAGAAGTGGATAAAATGAGGAGTAATCCTCGAAAAGGGACTGTACATCTCCAAGGAAAAGAAACCGATTTTGCCATCTAATTTGTTTAGATATGCAGCATTGTTGAGCCATGGGCAGAGCCATGTCTCAACAGGGGGGATGGTACAGTTAGTGAATTGAGTGTTTACAACCTATGGATTTACAAATTATACAAAATTTTTTTGTGCAGCATGCCATGTTTGTAACAAGCATCATGCACAAGGGGCATTGAAGCCTAAGCAAGGGAATTTTCCTACACCACCGTATCCATTTGTATGGATTTCATAGAATTGAATAAATGTGAAAATAAGAAGTATTGCCTTGTTATTATAGACATGTTTTCCAAATGGGTAGAAGCGTTTCCAACTAAAAATCCAGATGCAGCTACTGTTGCAAAGGTTCTAGTTAAAGAGATTATACCCAGATTTGGTATACCGGAAAAGATTTATAGTGATAACGGGACACATTTCGTGAACCAAACGATTCAGCAACTCAGTTGCTATTTTGGAATATCATTAAAGAACCATTGCACTTATCACCCCCAATCTGCAGGGCTAGTAGAGAGGCATAATGGGGTATTGAAGAACAAACTTAGGAAGTTGATAGCGGAGACACAGAGAAACTGGGTGCACTGTTTGCCTTTAGCACTGTTGAGTATGAAAACTGTTCCAAATGTGAAGGGATTAACTCCTTTTGAAACTTTGTTTGGGAGGGCATATTATACACCTCAGTGGAAACCTCTCATGTCTACAGAGCAGGAGGCTGACAGTTCACTTGCAGGATATATGAGGCGATTTTTGAATAACAAACTTTTGCAGTTAAATTCTGTTTCAGATAAAGAGCAACCGAAATCGGAAGCACCAGTAGCCCCAGGCACCTGGTTCTGGGTGGATTGTGAAGCGGAAAAATTGGAGTTCTCCGAAGTGGGAAGGTCCGTACCAAGTACTAGTGTAGACACCCACTGCAGTCAAGATTGCAGAGCGAGCTTCCTGGATTCATTTGACGCACTGTAAACTGGTTAAAAACTTTGAACTGGACAAAAACTTTGTTACTGTTGCACAACAAGAACAAAATGGCCAGGTACAGAGTGAGTAGAGACATTGAGCAACCTCAGAAAACTTGTATGATTGTTTTTATTGCAATATTAATCACACTGTTCTTTTTGTTGTGGCCGTTCCTTTTTCCTGCCACAAAGGTTGAACTGATTAGACATAATGAACCAAACATAGACTGGCATCCAAACTTTAACACTTATCAGGCAATTACACGTGTGTACGCAGAGACTTTTAATGTTTCGAACTGCTGGGTCTGTACGGCCATACCAACAGCATATGGGGGTTTATTAATGACTGCTATCCCCATAGGGGTCAATGAGACCTGGGAAAATCTGTTTTTTGACACAGTTGCTATTAAAGCACAAGATAAGGTAGCACTGTATTTGCCTGTGACACAAAAAGGAATTGTATGTCTCTATAAAAATGATACCATCCAAGTTGGATGGAGTAAATGTAACATTACAGTACAGTATAAATGTTACAGAAAACCAAATGATTTGAGTGGCTCTTGTAGTACAGATTATGACTCATTTTTGAAATCTATGCATAAGTCTCTTGATCAGGTACAACGTAAACCTGTACTTTTCAAACAGTTATCTGTAATAGATAGGAAAATGTTTCAAGCAGGGCAGTCATTTCGTAACAAAGTAATAACTAAGGTAGAAGACTGTTATTTTGTGTGTGGTAAAAAGGCATATAAATGGTTACCTGAGAATTGGTCTGGCAGTTGTTTTTTGGGGTACCTGGTTCCGGCCATCCGACACACTGCAGCCTTGCCTCAGGGGAGTATTCGAAATACTCGAGACGTAACCAAAATGACTGTTAAGAAACCTGAGAATCCAGTGGGACGAATTGAAGCAAGGTGGAAAGACCATCGTGATGTGGGAACCAAACTTGTGCACATAGACTTGAGTGATGCTGTTATATCCTGGTCAAGTATATCACCCATGTATGGTGGAGTTAAATCAATATGGGAGCTGTGAAAACTGTCCAAACTTCTCAAAGTAATGAGTAATGCGACTTTTTCTGCCCTTGAACTGATAACTGATGAACTGAATGCCATGAGAACTGTAGTGCTCCAAAACCGAATGGCTCTTGACTTCACCCTAGCGGCGAGAGGTGGGACTTGCGCTTTAATCAAAGAAGAAGGCTGTGCGTTTATTCCTGACCATCAGCATGAGATTAACGACCATCTCGAGGTGATTCAGCAAGTGTCGACCATGACCAAGCCAGGCCCAAACCCTCTGACAGATTTTTTCCAGAATGCCTTTGGGGGGGGGGGCTCCATTTTTATGAACATATTGATTGCTATTGGGGTAGGATTACTCCTAATAGGAGTTTGTATTTGTTGTGGAATCCCCTGCATGAAGAGATTAATTAAAGAATTCATAGATATATCCGTATCTGAGACTATGTATCAAAGTACTGAATTTGAAGAGCTACTAGAATGCGAAACACTTTCATAAAAGTTTAAACTGAATGACTTTCTTAACTGCAAATCCTGAATGGAAGAGGTTAGGAAAAGAAGCCAGCTGTTTATTCTTTTTTGAAAATAGAATAAAAAGTATTAACAGGACGGAAATGTTAGAAAAATATGTATTAATGCGTGTATGCTTAATGCCAAATTAATAATCAAGTATTTTAATACTTTTTTTTTCATGCACTGTGTTTTATACAAATTGAGTTTCCTATGACACTGAAAAAGATGCTTTTTGAAAATTGCAGTATGCTTTCTGAAACTTGCAAGTTGCCCTCTGACCTAGTAACTGCTTGCACAGCAATATTCTTGTTTATGCCTTGTGGAAATGTACTTGAGAAGCAGGTGTTTATCTGCTAGGTCAGAAGTAAATGAATGAACAATGCCTTATATTATAAATGTAATGATTCTAGACAAACAGCCTTGTCCAGAGGATGGGAACCTCTGCAGCTGCAGTAATTTAGAGATAAAGTAGACAAAGGATTATTAGAGAAATGAACTGCTAGCATTGTGCTTGATTTAGCCACAGTATCTTGAATGTAACGTAACAAGTATCTAACTGAAAGTAACCAAGGCCATGTTGTTTTCCTCAGGAAGTTTCACACAAAAATTGTTTAAATCAGCAGAAATTCATGAGAAAGATGGTCAGCAGATGATGATGAAAAGGTGGTAATCTGTTACGTCAGCATGGTAGGACAGGATACATTTGAGAATCTATAAAAATGAATGTATTTCCTGTTTCTGGTTAGACAAACTCTGTATTAACACGTTTTTGTCTCCTTGCTACAAGATTAAAGTGCCTTAACCTGAACCTACCGTGTTTTGATCATTTTTAAAGTATATTTTCCTTTGAGACCCATACTATGTCATTTGTGTACATGTAGCTCGAGAGTACTGCAGGGCTCCATCAGTTATGTCAAGGCAGCGGAACCATGACTTGAGCATTCCAAACACACACTCTACAATGATCCTGTTTTGTGTGTGTGCCTCATTATGGTGTTCTTGTTCGGGTGTGTGTGCATTTCTGATGGGTGTCATCAGCCACAGCTCCAGTGCATAGCCAGCATCTCCATTAGATGGCCATATGGAATGTCCCCCCTGGCAAACCCCTGATACAGTTGTGAGCAATGCCAGATGTGGGAGTCGTGATAGCTTCCAGGGCTGCCAGCACACACATTCATGATAATGCCCTGGGCATCACACATGACCTGGCAGTTGATGGAGGGGAAGCCCTTGCAGTTTATGTAGACTCTACCCCGCTCACCGGGTGGTGCTTTGATGTGGATGTGCATGCAGTCTATAGCACCAACTACCTCAGGGTATTCTGATATACGGTGGAAGAGACTCATACTTCTGGTCAACACCTCACGGGTGTTGGGGAAATATATGTGCTCATTGGCATGTGGTATCATGTCATCCAGGAACTGGTGGAGCACCCTGGATGCTGTTTACGTAGGAGACCCCCATGATATCCCCAGTTTGTCTTTGGAAGGTACTTGTGGCTAGTATTCTTAAGCCTACACATACCTTGGTATCCACTGGGATGGGTTCCCCTCTGTTAGTTCTGTGTGTGAGGCATGGCCGGCACAGCTCAATGATTTGCTGTAGAATGTCCCTGTCCACTCTATAGCGTTTCACTATCTAAAGCTCATGTAGTCCCTGGTAGGTTACCCTGGGTCTGTGCAGTCTTCTCCTCTGCCTCACTGTGGGTCGGTTGTCAGCATTCTCCTCCTCACTACCCTCAGTCTCTAGCACATTTTGATGGAGTAAAGCAGCAGCAGCAGCCTCTAACATTTTAAGTTAGTTTTGTCAGTTAAAAATCCCTTGTCTGTGTACACCGGTGGTGTAGAGTTTTTGGGAAAAAAAAAAAAGTGTAGGGTGTTTACATAGTTTATAGTAGTGTGCTAGGCTGCTGCATGTATAATTGGCTGATTCTGATACATTCCACCTGGCAGCTATGCTAGTTCTTGATTGCCTTCCTACTGCTGTTTCCTCTTCCCAGTTCCTCCCTATTTAAGCCCCAAGGCACACCGTTCATACCCAGTGCTGAAATATAAACAGTGCTGCCATTTCCTCTTTTTTTTTTTTTTTTTTTGTTTATGTTTATGTTTAAAACCCGGTGTGCAGCCCGCACACCCGTTTAGGCTATGAACACACTGCTCATGCACATCGGACACACCCCCTTCCTTAGCTGTGCTTAGCTAAGGGCAAACATGGGTCATAGAGCTCCAATGAGCTTACAGCAAGCACGACACATCCCCTTATGAAGTCATTCAGCTCTTAGACTTGCACTGTTGTATTGCTGCACCTACATGGTTAGGTACAAGCCAACACTTTGAAGAAATATGTGATTCAGTATAACTTCCCTCATTTGCTGCACTTGCTGCAACCCTGACAAATACGCTACTCTTAGCTTGTAACCTCACTTCTTACTCTTTCTTTAAATTACTACTCTGGCAACAAATGTTCTGTAAATGTTATGTACCATAATTTGTTAATCCTGATGGTTTACTGTACAATGTTATGTGGTTTACTGTACAATGTTATGTTAATTCCTTCCTAAGGTACGTGGCATTGCCTCTTATTGCTTTGTATTTTCTATATTATTATTAAGTATGTGGAGCTTTTCTCCCCGGGCCTCTACTGAAAATGGAAATATCTCCAGCTAGACTAGCCCGGTCAACAAATGTAAAATAAAATAAATAAATTTGCATACCCCAGTATATAGGTTGTTAGTTACTGCACTAAAACAGACTCTTTCCCCTTGACAACCAGTGCTCCTCGGTATTGTTTACATTCTGCATGCCATTGACTATAATGGTAAAATGCAGATTTAACTTAAAATTGAGTTTTCCCAATTTTTTTTATTTTCGCACAATCCCGTTTGTGCATTGCTACCCTATGCTTAATCGACCAAGATCGGCCCCCCCAAAAAAGTTTAATTTTCATAATAATTAATCAATTTTTAATGCCAATGGCCTTATATTTGGCCATTGGCATGTCTAATGTACATAATACATGCTTTTTCACGAGCGGTCATGCCTCTGTTTTGTCAGTTGCAGAATTGTACTCAGTTATTTTCCAAATACATTTCTGCACTAATACTGTTCTAGCATGGAGACCTGGCAGTTTGGTGAATCACTAAATCATCTCATTTGCATGGTTTTCACTAGCAAATGAGGTGATTTGCATGCCATGTGGTTTTCCGTGCTAGAACAGTGTAGGGCCGCTCGTGCACATGAAAACGTCACTATCCTGAATCGATCGGCGACCATTTTCTGTGCAGGAGCTCTTACACTGTTCTTGCATGGAAAATCAGCCTTCCTGAATCCTGGGGATAAGTCTTTCCATAAATATTTATGTTTGTACTTTTTCTTGATTTCCCCAGTACTCTGCTTTATACATTTTCATAAAATTTCTGAAATATCTCCAATACCTGTATAGGATGTCTGGTTATATTTCCTGTTATAGGCTCCCTAAGTTTGCAATGAACCAATTTCTGAAATATCTCCAGTACCTGTATAGGATATCTGGTTATTTTCCCTGTTATAGGCTCCCTAAGTTTACAATGAACCTTTGTACTTTCTGTTGCCTAAGTCATTGTGCCAAAAGTTTTTGTGCTCCGGAGTTATCAAAAAAAAAAAACAGTTGCCAGTTGCTTAACAACAATCTTTCTAAACACATGCATATTATCCAGGTACTCCCTTATTTTCTCTTTAGCACTGTACAGTTGTGCCTCCTCTTCTTCTGTGAAATTCCCCTTAGCTTGAAATATTTTAAGCTTTGTTAACCCCTCTAAATAATTCTTATTAGTTCTTAACCATATCTCTTTTTTTTATTTCTGCCATATTTTTAAAGCCCACTTTCATTTCATCCCACTCACTAGCTATAACTTTTGGAGTACTTTGTCTTCCCTAATAACTTTGAGATAATTTCCACTATCCATTCCTTAAATTCCTCTCTTTTTAACAGGTAGGTGGTGAAGTGCCAGTGTCTCCTCATTACTTCATTAACCTGCAGTTTTATTTTAGTAATTATTGGCGCATGATCTGAAATAGTTATGGGATGTGTATCAAAGTTTACAGTTAAATGCACATGTTCCTGTGAAATATAATTTCTATCAAATCTAGCTCAGTTATTGTACCATTGGGAATAACTTCTAAATCACTTCTTTCATACCAAATATTTTCATAAATTTCTTCAGAAATCAACCCTCTTTTGTTATTTTTCCCTTCTAGGCCCCACAGATGCATCATCATTGTTGTAAGTCAATTTCAGTCCCCATCTAAAAGTAATACTCCCAGTTTGAAAGCTATTTCTCCCCAAAAATGTTAAGCTACAAAAACACCAGTTTTAGGTGAAATATAAATACATGCCAGTATAAACCTGATCCCCATGCTAGTAGCCCCTTACTACTAAAAGTCTCTTGGATATGTAATAATCCCTGCTTGCATTGTGTCATCTGCAAACATGAATACCCAATTCCCCTTGCCACAAGGCATGGTGGACATATATACATATTAAACAGGAAAAAACAAAACAACTCCGACCCCTGAGATGCTCCTCTATGAACCTCAAAGCATTAGGACTTAACATTCCTACTTTTCACAGTTGACCATTTTGATATTAAGCATGCAGCAATCTATAAGATGATGTATGAATTTATCTCCTGAGACCCTAATAAAGGGGTCATGTAGCCCATATCAAAAGCTTTACTCAAATTCAGTAATACATTCACCAGTAAATTACTGTGTAGTGCCTCAATGATATTTGAATAAAGCAAATTTGTGATACAAGATATTTCATAAATAAAGCCATGTGAAATATCCTTAACCTGGAACCTGTCTACCTCAATGCATGTTAATAATACCCTTTTAAAACATTTTTCCCCAAGTACAAGTCAAGCTTATTGTTCTGTAATTTTCTGGATTGTGTGTTTAGGATTGCCACCTAAAACTGAACCAAGGCCACACCTCCATTAACCCTGCCAATCAACTCTCCTCTCCCCACCCATTCAGTGATGTCATGGTCACATCATGGGAGGAGAAACATCCTCTTCTCCATTTGCAATGCTTTTTTCTACCAATTTTCCATGCTTTTATTTACTTTTTTAAAAGCAGAATACAGGCGTATGTAGTGTTTTCCTTAGTAATGGACAATTACTTTGATTTCTGGATAGTCTGGAAAAAAATGGATAAGTGTTAACCCTGTGTGTGTACCTCCATCTTTATGTACTAGTACAATTAAAGAGGTCTTTCATATAGAAGGCACATATAACCAGAGCAGCAGCTAGGGTAGAGTGAAGTGTAATTGGCACTACCAGCATTCAGAAATGAATGCCAGTACTACACCTGGTGCCTCCATGTGTTAGTACAGTAATGACAGTTAGAAATGAATAATGATACTTGTGTTTGCATTGAGGGTAGAATAAACAAAGAATGAAAGAAGAACCTTTTTTGTGGTCCTCAACTCAGAGAGAAAGGACCTTAAGGAGGATGCCAGACTGAGGAGCTGTGCATGGTGTCATAGCAGCTTACCATGACTCTGCACATAACTTTTGTTTATATTGATGTTTAGTCCATCCGTACACTCAAAAAACAGGTTCTTCAGGAATTTAACCTCCATGGCCTGTCTTAAGAGGAGTCATTAAAACTGTGTAGCAACTGTTTGATGCTGACAGAGATCCTTTTGGAAGTAGCTTTCTCTGTAAATGAGTCTAGATGATCTGTGTGACAGAATCTACTGCTGTGGTCATATTTAGGGAGACCAGACAGATATGAAAGATCTCTCTGTTCTAGAACAAATGCGAAAACACATGAAACAGTGAATGAGAGCATTTTGGGATAATCTATACAACAGACATATCAGATGTACTTACTGTTCATAAAATTAGAAATATAAAGTGGGTAACCAAACCATTAAGGTTGAAGAGCACCCTGGAAGCTCTAGTTATATTCTTATTGTTGTTAATTCCAAGATGCATGTATCTGACCAGAATTTGCAAGGTAAAAATAAGTATGACCTGCATACCTGGAGCTAAAACAGGAGATGTCACAACTAGGTTAAAGACACTATATTGGTCACACAGAGGCATAAGCTGGACAATGCTCACGTAGGGTTCAACAGTCTCCAGCAATGCACCCAGTGCTAATTGCAAATGGACATAGCATCCCTTTCAAATGTACTGGTCAGTAATGGAACTATCCATGTAGCAAAATATTTCCATCACCTCTATAAATCTTAGCATTTAATGAGTACCTTAGAATACAGTGCCATAGAGACAGAAAGGATTCTGTGTCTGATCACCTGAAAGCAGATGTGTAAGCCTATGCCATGCTCTGCAGCTGATAACCTACATTTCCTACAAGGGAGTTTGTATGCTGAATGGGACATTTAGCCATCTTTTTTAAAGGGATGGATTCCAAAATGATTCATGTTAGCCACTATCCTGGGCTTGCAGTGATTTCTCTCTTTTAGGTGATTTCAAAATAAGGTCTATGTACTACCTCATTTAATATATGCAAATGAGGATGTGCACAAGCCATTTGGGGCATATACATCCCCATTCATTTAAAGATTGGGGTCACAGCAGTGCATGTGACATTGGCATTGGCTGCTGTTGAATGCATGTCAGGGGCTACTATAGCATGTTATGCATACGTAATAAGACTACATAATGCTGAATGTTAAAAAAATTTCATTAGACAGCAGACTTGCAGAGTACTGTCTCTCCTTCCTATACCATGATGCGTCTATGCTCCACTCCTGCATATTTGAGGAGGGTGCCACTCTAATCAAGGCAGCAGATGCTCTTAGTAACCTCCAGCCACAATGCTATCATGACTTGGATTAGACTCCAGCTATGAACCTTTTTCAGGCATTACTCAATTCCCTTTAGACAAGAGATACTTGAAAACTAATGCAAATTAAATGAGGGGATGGTAAAACTTCAGAATGCTTGAAATCTCAGTAACAAGGTGGACCATTCATACATATTCCTGTTTCTGAGGGGAAACAGGAAATCTGTGCTGTCATAGAAAATTAGGTCTCTTGCTCTCTAGATTATGTGTATAGTGCTTTAAACTGCTGCAAACCCAGTGGGAGGGGTGAAAGAATCTGTAGCTTCATAAAAGATAATCACACATGTATAATTAATAAATACAAAGTGTGGTCAGTTTGAATAAGACATGGGAAGTCTGAAAAATAACTCTGTGGTACAGCAATAAAACTGCTAAACTTTACAACAGGGGTGGGAAGTGAATGGGTTCAGAGTGTACCTTCCCCTTGGCAAGTGCCTAATCTGCAAGCTCCCAGTAGCAGAATGAATTCCTGTTCTATTGGTATCACATAAGACAGCCAAAATAATGATCAGACAGGAAGAGAAGTCTTCTTAATACCTGCAGAAATTGACACTTTGACATTTTAAGAATACAGACTCCGGTTTCTAAAAAGAGAGAAAAGATGGCCATTGTTTCATCCACAGGGCATCCCAAACACAACTAACTCTTTAGATCTAAGAATGAACAATTGCACTAGTTTAGTGTCCTCTGTGCTGGCAGGTGTGGTGGAACTTAAATCTTTTGTCACGCTTAACAAAGCAAACAGAAGTTTTCATCACTATCTAGCTTCTGAAATCTGCAGTTTCTTTCTGAGGGACAGAAACACAAGAAATTGAATTATCTGATTGACAGCAATAATTAGACTGCTTTCAAGGTACTTCAACTTAAGTTGGACAACCTCAAGAATATTCATGCTGTGTATGTCATCACTCTGAAGAAAGTTGTCGAAGAAATAGATATGGCAAAGTTCTTTGAATTAGGCATAGTAAAACCACTTTATTTTCCTTCTGGGGTGGGGAGTGAATGTAGGTCCTTAGACAACCCATTGATCCTTCAAAGCTGTCTCAAAATATCGTGTTTAGACTGATGGACTACCAAGATAAAGTCAAAATCTTAGAGGTTGCCATAAAGGGCAAACCTTTATGCTGAAGGGATGTTCAGTGAAAATCTTCAAGGACTTCTGGAGAGATTACCAAAAAATATAAGAACTTTTCAAAAGTCTGACAGGGACCTTTGATGTCCCTTTATTCTGCTACAGAAGTGGGATATCTACCTTATCAAAGTTTCTTATTATTTTCCCAATAAAATTGTCAGTCTTTACTTGTCTTAATTCGCCTACTAGAGGAATATGTTTGCAGTTCTACCTCCTTAAATCAGGTAGCAGAAAACTGATAAGTGCCTGTTTTTGAGTACTTGTGATTATTTTAGATACTTTTTAACCATCTTTATTTCTTCACTATTAATTTTTGGTCAAGTGGTAAATCTCGATATATGTTCTTGTATATTCAGTTAATGCAAATAGACAAAATGTTTGGTATTATATGTTTTTTTGCTACAGTTTAAAATTATAAATTTCTGCAAGATGCGACTACTCTCATTTTTCAAGCTATGTGGTTTGTCAAGGGAATTCCTGCATACTGAAAAGATTTCTATAAGCTACAATGATAATTCTTCCTAAAACAAGGTAACATTCCCACTTCTTTTTCATACGGCCAACTGACATAGTTAATAAATAGTGAGGTAAACCTTGTTTTTGCTACAGTACTTACCATACCATAGTGTTTAGAGTGAGGGCATTCTTAAAGGATTTCATTTTTCTGCTCAAGCTATCAAAAATCCAATTATTTTACTTGTCAGCTTTATCCATTGTGTTAAATAAGTTTTGAAGTCTCCCCTACCTTTCCCCCTTTTAAGGGACACATTCTTGCTATGCTCTCTCTCTCTCCTTTGCCTTGTTCCTATTAATCATAGAGACACTGTTGCACTGGATCTTTTCACTGTCTAATGCTTTTGGCTAGGATCTCTTTAGGACGAGGCTGGTACATTAATGTTCATAGATAATTGCCTTATATTCTTTAGCAAGCCACAGAATGACTAATCAGTACTTCACAAAGCACTTTTCCTGTTTTACAAAAATGTCTGGCTTAAAAGTGAATGTTGAAAAAAAATGGAGTTATTTCTTCACAATTACTCTGGTGCAACAGTTAAAGCTTCTCCATTGTCACCTGGGTATTCTCCTGCAAATATAAGCTTTTAGATCTTAATTGTAAACTGTCTTGATCTATGCATGGAAAAAAAAACCTTCAGTTTTCACTGCTTGCATATATAAATACGCTAATCATGCTCGTCCACCATAAACTGCATGAGACATGACCCTGGTCCTACTACATTCCTTCAATGACCCTGGTTCTGTTACATTCCCTCAATTACAGAAAACTATCTGTAGAGTTTAGCTGGAATGAGAAGTGCAGAAACATCCTGATTCAAGTGCCAATGGTGCCATTCTCAACTGGTGGTATGAGCATTTAAATCTTAAAGCATATGTCTAGACATTCACCTTATATCCTAGATGCAGAATGGTAACCCACATTGCTATAGGTGAGGATAGAGGCAGATTTATTGGCAGCATCGTATATCTTATGGTCATTTCTTTGTACCTCAAAGACTATCATAGTATAAAGCCTTTACATACTTTATACTGTACTTGGCTTTTAAAATATATTTCATCTTTAAGGATTTGCTTATATCGGAGTTGAATCTTCTTGTGCCATATCCCTTTGGTAGAAATAGGTGATTATAAAATATAGTAGAATTCTTGGATCAGCAAAACTTGTTTTATTTTAAAAGTATTTCTGCTTTTACTAATTATTACAAATCAGTCGGGTGACTCATTTTGTTTTGATTTGAATACTTAGCATTGATCTTGAAGGTCCCTTGGCTTAACAGGCAGAAATATTTCCAAAGACCTGCTATACTCTGGTCCAGATGCGAGTAACATTTTTCACCATCACTTGTCAGTTGTACACTCGTTTCACAACAGCACCTACAATTTACTACATAAAATACAGTTTGATATCTGAACCCTTATTCAATTTTACATAAACATCTTTGGGGATGACTTATGCTGTAGATTATCAGATTCAGCTCCCAAGGGACTTAAGGTACACTTCCAGGCTTCTGGACCACTACAGGCTGATGCTGTACAATGGATATTGGGTCTCCTTATCCACAGTTCTGTTTCTCAATGTGGAACATATCCAGTCAGTATATTTTATGGAGACCAAACCCAGGCACATTCATATTTTGGAACCACCAAAAAGGCAATATTGAAATGTTAAAGCAATGTGGTTTGCAGAACACTTGGCACTATTTTGCCTCATTTGCCAATATCAGCTTAAAAAATCCAGTATTTTTAAATTTAGTAGATTTGACAAGTTTTGGTTTTATGCCTGTGCTGTGCAGTGAAGTGAAGCTTTGTACTGCCTTCTAATAGAAAGAACTCCACAGACAGTCAACACATGAGTATGCATTGCAATTTCTTAGCAATTGTCTTTCTACTTCCAAAATCTTTATTTTATTTTACATTTGTTAACCGGGAAAGTCCGACTGGATACAGGTCCATTTTCAGTGGAGGCCCAGGGAGAAAAGCTCCAAATGTACAAGAACAAGTGTAAATACAGTGAAATTATTACAGTGAGTTATCACAAAACTGAGATTTGTTTAACGATATGTACACACCGGTACATGTTTTTCTCACATACACACAACAAAGGTTGGAAGCAAGTAGCTGAGAAAGAAATAGTTAAAGATTTCATCTGAAAAAGGAAAGCACGTATATTAAGGTGGTTATCATACATGGTATAGTGTTAACTTTAAATCTTTCCAGTAGGTGGGTGATACACAGAATTTTAAACAGTTACAGAGTCAGAGTTTTATTCTTGTAATGAGGTTCTCATTTATGAATTATGTTTGCATGAGGGTTAGTCAGGGTTTATACAGAGACAAAGCCACTACATTTTTAGGTATTTCCCAAGGGATTTTTTGAATTGGGATAAGGACGGATCACTGGTGAGTTTAGCAGAAGTAGGTTTTTACCGGCAGAGTTGGAGAATAGTGATTCACAAGCTGAATTGTTGGGTTTAACAGTTTGCACTAGCAATTTTTTGGAAGATCGAAGGGATTTTAGGTTACTGTAGGGGGATAATAATATTTTTCAGTATGGGTGTACTGTCTGGTTGGTAGAGGATTTTGTAAACAACCATTAGTTGGTTATATTGCAGCTGATAGGGTAGTTCAAGCCAGTCTAATGATTAAAGGTGAATGCAGTGATGGGTTCTATAAACTGATCTTGTGGCAAATCTGGTAATGTTATTGGAGCACCTAGTAAATTTATTGAGGTTTGATTTGCTTAGGTTTACAAAGATGGGTGAGGCATAAAGAAGGGTCAATAGCAGATGTGTACAGGCAATAACTGTTCTAGCAGATGGGGTTAGAAAAGTTTAATCCTGTATAAAGAGCCTAATTTTTTTATTAACTGTTTTAATAGTTGCGTCTGTGTGAGCATCAAACTTGAGAGGATCACTCCCAGTAGTTTAGTACTAGGTTCTGGGGAAATTATGGTGCCAGTTAGATATTATGGTAAGAGGTGGGGAGGAGACCTTGCAAGTGAGGGAGAAGAGGAATAGTTTGGTTTTATTTGGGTTTAATAGTAGTTGGTGACCAGTGAGCCAGTTCTCTACTTTGTTGAAAGTGATTTGGGACAAGGATTGTAAATCTGCATACTGAATACAAGTTGCATCAGGGATGACTTTGTACAGGACATTAATGAATATGGAGAATAGGAGGGGACCTAATATAGATCTCTGTGGGATCCCAAGGGTGACTGGTAAAAGGGACAATAGGTTATTCTTCCATAGTACAGCTTGTCTGTCACTTAGGTAAGAATGAAACCAGGTTATTGCTAGGTTATCTATGGAGAGGGATTTTAATGTGTTTAAGAGTAGCTGGTGATTTACCATATCAAATACCTTTGAGAGGGCTGAGGAGAGCTTATCATTACAGTTTTGATTTATTGTATGGGAGTAGGAGAGAAGGGCAGATGTTGTACTATGACAAGGTCTAAATCCGTGCTGGGAGGGGGCTAGGAGAGTGTTTTGATTCAGATAGGCAAGAAATTGCTTGTGGATACATTTTTTCCATTATTTTAGCCAAGGGAGACAGAATGGTTTATAGGCCTATAATTTGAAAGTTCAGTAGAATCTCCCCCTTTATGAAGAGGAACAATGTGGGAGATTTTCCAGATGTAGTGGATATAGGCTTTGTGGATAGTTCTATTAATTAAAATTGATATGGGGTATGCTATTTCATTAGTAGCTTTTGGAGATATTCTGCAGGTAGTAGGTCTGCTGAAAGGGTGGTGGGTTTCATTTTTTTAAGTAGGGACTTAATAAAAGATGTTGATATTGGATCAAGCTTAAAGGGGATCTTATCAGGTGTAGGGGTGGTGGTACTTGGGGTATAGGGAGATAGCTTACTGGCTAGGGATTGCACGGTTTCTGTAAAGAAAGTGTTAATTTTAGGAGGTTGTTGGAGGGTAGTTAAAGGGGTAGTAGTAGTTGACTGACCTGGGTGGAGAAGTTTGTTTATGCCTGACCAGAATTTTTGTGATTGATTTTGGTGCTTTTGTTGCAGATTACAGTAGTAATTCTTTTTGTCTATCATAATAGACTTCTTTGCATCATTTCTCAGCTGTTTATAGATAAGGTGGTCTTTTGGGGATTTAGTGGTTCTCCAGGAGGTTCACACTTTGTTTCTGCTAATAATTTTTTGCCTTATATCATTGGACAGCCATGGTGCTACTTTGTTATTGGTTCTGGTAGTGCGTGGGGGAGCATGGTTATCCAGGACAGCAAGAAATGTAGAGTTAAAGTATGAGACCGCTTCATCTCGTGGAAGTAGCCATAGGCTGGACCAGTCACGTGTTAAGTTCATTCTGAAATTTAGTCTGAATAAAGATCTTACAACTTATAATGGTTTTAAAGGAAGATTGTTGAGGGATGTCATTTCTTTTTCTGATTATATAGGTCAGGAAGTGATTACTAAAGTCCTCAGGTAGGGTGCCTGTTTTATATATCTGGGGTAGGTTGTTTATTAATATCCAGTCTGGGATACAGGTCAGGAAGTGATCACTAAGTCCTCAGGTAGGGTGCCTGTTTTGTATATCTGGGATAGGTTGTTTATTAATATCCAGTCTAGGATACTTTCCTTTTTTGTTAGGCTTATTGATTCTGGTTGGGGAAGATATCATCTGGGAGAAGCCATGCAAATGTATATGGGTGGAGGGGAAGTCTGAAGAGCAAGTATTCCAGTTGATATTAACATCCACAAGAATAGTTTCCTGGAGGCAGTTAGTGGAGAGCCATTGGAGGATACCCTCCAAGGTATTTGTGTTGTCACCTGGGGGGAATATAGATACATGCAATGTTTATAGATTTGAGTTTGTTGAGCTGGACCTTTGGGATGAGTATTTCTGCATTGTTACTAAACATGGCATTTGGGGTACTAGTTTTGGATACTTCGAGTGGATTTATACAAGATGGCTACCCGCCCTCCTTTCTTAGAGATGCGATCAAGTCTTAATATATTGTACCCTGGGGGTATAATCTCATTATCAATGGTAGTAGGCTTGAGCCAGGTCTCGGTAAGGCATAGTATATCAGGGGAGTGAACATCCAGGAGGGCATGTAAGTAGTGGATTTTGTTGTTTATACTTCTAATGTTTAGGTGACACACTAGGAATGAGTTGGGGGCATTATTTGAGTTTCGTAGGCTAGTATGGGTGCTATTTGTGGGGTTGATAGTAACAGGTGGGGTTGGGCCTGGGTTAGGGTGGATGTTACAATCCACTATGAGGTTAGGTAGTAATCTAATAGCAAGTTTCTGGAGTTTTAATAAGAGTTTGTGGTAGTATTTAGTTCTAAGATTAATATATGAAGTACAAATGGGATGTTGAGTTTTTGTGTTAGAAGAGTTTGATGAGAGGTGGGGTAGTGGTTGGTTAGAATTATGTGGCTGATTAGTAGTACTGGTTTTGGTTCTAGGGTAGTGGGTGCCAGGGAGGTGTTGGTATTCATAGGCTGTGAGAAGATAGAGAATAAGTGGGGGGTATTAGGCAGTAAATAGGATTAGAGTTTGAAGATTTGTTAAAAGTATGTGGAGGCATTGTAGGGGTATTTGAGTAATGCTTGTTTAAAGTAGAGTTGGGGTGTTTATAATTAGCATAGAGTGAGAGACTTTGAGTAATAGGGCTGGGTCCTGTGAATGACTAGCTAATACTGATCAATTCTGATGAGTGGGAGTGGTGTCAGATGAGGGGGAGTGGCAAAGTGATAAACATAGGACAACTTGGGCAGGTGGGAATTGGGGGCAGGGTAGGGGAGCGGAGTGAACCTGCAGGGAGAATGGAGCGGGTAGAGCCAAAAGAAGAAGATGATCGAGGAGAACAATCAGTGGAGTGCTGAAGTCTGAAGGCAAGTGTGGTGAGATATACAAGAAGGTAGGAGGCTTAAAAAAGATAGAAGTGGGATTATAGCAGAGTGATATAAGGAAATATTTGTAGGGTTACACTGGGACCACAGTGTGAGAGAGATCAATAATAAAGAGATGACTAAGAACTGTGCTAGGGGGGAGTCAATGAAGAGGTAAAGGGATTTATGGAGCTACCTAGTGGGCAGGTGGGGCACTTGGATGCACTAATAGTATGGAGACACCTAGAGGGTAGCGGGCTACTTACATGCGGAACACACTACTGGGGATTCCTATGAAACAAGGCAGAAAAGCTAAGTCAAAAGATGGTGCCTTTCTACATCAGGCATTTTGATACCTCTGTAATTAAGCAGGAGTGGGAGGGGAGGTGTGCAGGTTCAAGGCAGGGGGGGGTAGACACAAAGTAATGCAAGGCTGTGAGAGTCAGAAAAACTGGACTAAGCCAGCTGCTAAAAAGAAAGCAGGAAAACCAAGCTAAGTTAATTCCAGGTCAGTGTGGTGCAGTATTTTCCTAATACCTACAAATGTTATGCTACTAATCTAGTACAGAGTGATGAAAAGGACCACCACTTCTGCAGGGAAAAACAAAAGTAGTATGGGCTGCAGGTAAATAGGTAAACTTTTTCCAAGAGAAAGTAGTTTTAAGTAATTGACCTAAGAGTACTATAGGAAGACAGAAATAGGGGGGACCAGTAGTGTGCACGCATACAGTGAAAGGGGAAACAGTCTTCCGTTTGGAGGACAGATTAAATACAACTCTAACATACACTAGTGTAGCTGAAAGTACTTTAGTGTTCCACCAATGCAGGGTCTCACAGTGCATGGCAACGAGACAACCTTGGGTTGATTGGAGGTTGGCCAAGACACGGGATGTAACTTTTGCTGAGGGGAACTAGTGTAGTTGAAAGCACTTAGCTTTCCTGTTCAACAACCCTATAAATATAAAAGTCAGCATTTATTTTTCCTTAGGTTATTAGGTTATTTCCTTGCTGGCTATGCTAATCTATCGCCCCCATTGCCCCTGCTCTTCTCCTGTTTCTTCTTAAAGACTTTACCTCTGCATCCATGTTTGTGATTTGAATTATGGTTTTCATAGAATAATAATATAACAAAAAAAGGATGAAGCCACATTGCCTATAAGGCAACAAACTAAAAATCCTAAAGATAAATAAAACACAAGGAGTTTTATATAGCCTTTTAGGTAATTACCAAGTCTGCATGGAGTACAAATGCAAATGACCCTGCCAAGGATCACATGCACTGCTTCACCTGTACATTGGGGAGTAGCTTATGGAACTCAAACCATGTATGTATGTACAGTTGGGGGTAAGTGTTTGTTACTGCCCTGATCTTCCCTCTCTACTGCTTGTTGTTCAGCTAGAAGTCAGACCTGAACTGAAACAAATCCTATGGCCAGACATACAGGAAACAGATTCTTTTGTGCTATGTGGTGCAAGCAAACCTATCAGATCCACACACACTTACTTCCAGCAGTGATGCAACTGGGTGCAGACCAATGGGAGCGTGTTCTGCACTGAATCCCCACAATTGTATATTATACTAATGTACCCTGGTCTTAAGTTGTAACAGCTAGCAAAACCAACAGTTCATTCACACAGCTGTCAAATGGTGCTTTGAGATATTTATAGGCCACTGCCTCCATAATTAAGCATATTAATACTGCATACTAATTCACGTCTATATTACCTTACCATATGATGAAAATAGTGAACGCTATTTCATCGTACCGATAATGTCTAAAACACAAAATATCGAACATACAGAACAGCAAATTTTTTCCCAGGAAAAAATTTGATGTTTCATGTCTTCACTATTTTCCATTTAGACAGTATCGGATCGACTAAATAGCTTTTGCTATTTAGTCTATTCGATACGCTAATATAGATCCTACTAATTCTATGAGTACATTAACAGATTTTCTGTCATCTCACTATGCACTGTACTTGCATTTCAATGGAACTTTCTATCCATCCATCCACAACCCCTTTTTTCCCCATTTTTGCACATGGGATTGTGGTTGTCACTACAACACTGATAATCATCTAGAGCCAAGGTTTACACTGCCTGGTGGCTAGCCCTGCCAAGATAGTTCTTCCACACTACACTTGGACGCACACACACGTATGGCCAATTTACTGTGTCCAATCTACCTACTGCATGTCTTTGGAATGTGGGAGGAATCTGGAGCACCTGGAGGAAATCCATGTGAACACAGGGAGAGCATACAGACTCCACACAGCAAGCACCCCAACCGAGAATTGAACCAGGAACCTCTTGCTGTGAGGAGACAATGCTATCCAGTGTGCTTCAGTGCAACTTCACAATTGATATACTTTGAAACAAATCCGGTAATGTACTCATTATAAATCCAAACCCTACTATGGCACAAACTTTATGTCTATATAATTGTATGCCTGTATCTTTGTAGGACAGTTTGACTGCTGTATTCTGCGTTACTTTCACTATTAATTGTGATGGACTTTTTCTCCTTGGGTTTCTGGTGAACAGGTGTTTTATGCCAAGTCAGGTTTTTCATGTAAGCAAATAAAGAAATCACTTTGTCATGACTGCAGACCAGTGAGTAGACTTGGCGTGCTGCTGACTCTGAGGAACACCACACAGTGTTACCAAAGTTTTGACGTCCTCACAATTGCTGGCATAAAAACAGCCCCTAAACAAAAGTCAAACTCCATACAAAAATCATTCTCACCCATCAGTAATTTGAATGATTGTGCTGCAGATGGCATCAGCAATGAAAACATAAAAAAGCAGTACATTCAATCATTTTCTTGTTGTACACAGTCTCTCAGAATAATTAAAGCAATAAGTGTTCATACTTATCAAGCCAGAGGACAGATGAAGTAACAGAACAAACCACCTGTGATATGAAACCATATGTGGTGACAAGAAATGCAAATGTTACAGGGTAAACTTGTGTTTATATACATTAGTTTGCTTTACTAATGTAACCATGCAGTATCATCAGACTGACTTTGCCTTCACTCTAAGAATCTGCAAGGACTGTAAAAAAGAAAACTCAGCAGGAAATGATGGGTTAAAGTAAGATGTTAGTCCACCAGCTGAAATGAGCATGTTCTTTGAAGAAAGTTCCACTTTTGTCCAACATCTTCAATGGATACTGAAGAAGTACTTTAAGATGGGCAGTACAGGTTTAGATTCTACCAGATGATGGGTTACATCCATCTCAAGGGTGGTTTCTTGATATGACCTTGGCATTTAACTATTTCCCATCCCAAATTTCACAAGGAATTGGATACATGCCACCCTTTAATTGTCTGCACTACTAGGTAGCTTCACAATAATTCAGTCTCTGTATCTGTATTTTTCTGTCTAATGCCTCTTATGGCATCAGGCATCCCTCAAGGCTCGATGCTCTCTCTACTACTCTTTAAGCTATTGATCAACTTATTTACTGTGGACCATCCTAGTCTATATAATCTCCCCTTTGCTGATGATTTGGCTCTCTTTATACCCTCCTGCCACATCAGCAACCCTTCAGCAGCTGGGATCTTGCAAGTACAGTGTAGTCTAATTCCAAAAAAGGAAAAAAAATGTATATCAACCTTTCTTAATCAAAGGCATGGTGTCGGATGTTGCTATAAAAATCTGTCAAATAACTTCCACTTGGATAGTCAGCTATACAATAGGAACTACATTTCCAGATCGAATATCCACTAACATAATGGAGTAAAGCCCTGACTACACAGATCTGAGTTTGATTAGTAGCTTAGACATGAGCAACCATTGGGAGGGTGGATGTACCTATCCTTGCTGGAAGGGATCAGACTGGGTCTGTTTAATGCCACAATCCCATGGTGGACAGACTGATAAGTATGACCCGAGATGGGAGTTTGGTCACCAGTCCATAGACATTGTATGCCCATACCTCTCAACTGTCCAGATTTTTGGCTAATATTTTTGGTCTGTTCATCATAAAATTTGTGGTTTTCTGGCAAATCACTAGGATAATCCGAGCTTTGAAGAAACTAAATAATGGCATACATTTGAATTTGACTTCATACCCTTCAGAAAATGTATGGTAAAACAAACTCGGTTACTGTAGCAACTTTTTAAGTTTATAAGAGCAATATTTAAAATATGTCCCTATATGTTTGGGCCTAGGTCCTCCCATTTTGTCAGGCTTTGTCCAGATTTCTTGCACTAAGAGGTTAAGAGGTATGTGTATGCCTCATAACTGGTGCACAGAAACATGCAGAACCATGGGGAGGGCATAGTGGCTCCCACTGAGATACGAGTCACTTGTACCCTCCGCATGGAAAATGTTAGCATCTTACTAAGGGGTTACTGTTGGCATGGTGGTAGACACAAACCACCACCAAGGCTGCCTGTGTAACAGCTTCCTCCAGTGAGTTCTCTCTGTTGCTGGGGAATACCAAAGAGAGGGGATTAAATGGATCTGACCAATTGAGTGAGGTTTAATGGTTGAGAGGTATGGAGGGGGGCCTGCAGCTCATCTAACCTCAGTTAGCAACCATCAACAGCTGTTCCAACTTTGCCAGAATGGACAAGCTGGAATTGACTGCTTGTTCCCACCTTGACCAGCCAAGCTCCTCCATTGCTTAAGTCACTACCCTATCTTGGGACATCTGGATGACCGTCATGTTTTTATACTTCTACACCACGGAGCTAGTTTGACCACAAGGTCTTTGTAAATCAGTCTCCTAGCTTTCACTAGGGACCAACCACAGCAGAAATATAGGACTGCAATTGTAGATATTTGTACTTACTGGTACCATGCACAGAAAGTTTCTGCCAGTCCCTATTTATTTGTTAGGAATTATAATTGTATATTTACAAAAATCAACTGTTTCAAGTTGTCCTCAATCAATTTATCTTGATAGTTTTAGATTTCAGTTTTTTTGATTGATGTGAATTTTTACAGTGTAAAGCCTCTGCCTTCCGTGATATTCCTTCTGCTGTTTATGGCATAGTATCTATTACAAAACTTATGTTGATATCAGTCCTCTTAGTTGCATATAGTCTCTTTCCGGTACCTTTCATCCTAGATTGCACACAAGAGATTGTGATTATACATAAGCTGACTACAATCTCCTCAGAGCAGGTATAAGCAGCTTCACAACTACTGTCCCTTCAGTTGGAAGTAGAACCAATGTCCAAGCCTACACGCTATATGAGCATCTACATAGCTGTATGGACTCAGCAATACCTGGCAGGATCAAATCATCTTCCTCAAGGAAGAGTAAACTTGTCTGGTGGACAGCAACAAAACAAATTCTATAATAAAAGGAAAAAAAATGCTATCCAGGACCACAAGGCCTTCTTCACATATGTCTGCAATCTGAAAGGTAACACCCAAATCTGCTCTGAACTGGTGGTCAATAATACCACATGCACAAATGCCATAGATATAGCCAACCTGGTGGCAGACAGATTCAGTGAAAACTTCACTCCTCTGACCCCCCCCCCCCAATTTGTAAACCAGGACATTCCCAGCACCTGCCGCCCCTTCCCTCATCATGAGGGAGAAGGTCCTTAATGCCATCTCAAAGGCAAAAAATACAGTCTCCATGGGACTCAATAACATCCCTGGCTGTATCCTACATGAACTCAGGCATGAGGTTTCAGGTCCATTAGACACGCTATTAAATCAAAGCCTGAGCACCTGCTTCATCCCAGATGAATGGAGGACAGCCACTGTCATCTCTCTACATAAAGGTGGAATGTCCACGATGCAGCCAATTATAGGCCCATCAGCCTAACTAGATTGATCTGCAAGGTCATGGAATGCATTATCATGGACCTTATAAACAAGGATATTGGCTACAACCAATTGCTTGACCCCACACAGTTTGATTTTGTCAAAGGGAGATCACGCCTGTTAAACTTAGTCGACTTCTTTTGAAACAGTCATCAAAGCCATGGAACAAGGGGAAGACGGTGCACACCACCTACCTTGACCTTGCCAAAGCCTTTGACACTATTCCCCACTCAGGCATTATAGATAAATTCTCCCAGCTAGGCATCAACTCATATGTTATGAGATGGGTAGCTAACTGGCTCACTGATAGAACCCACTCAGTTAAAAGTAGGGGAAGCCACCTCTAGTAGTAGACCCGTAACAAGCTGTGTACCCCATGGATCAGTCATGGGGCCCTCTACTGTTTGGGATATACTTTTCTGAGGTGCAAACCAAAACCAGTGGTCTGTGGCTGACCAGGTTTACAGATGACTGCAAGCTGGGTTCTGTCTTAAATTTCCCTAGTGATGTGAACATCCTCCAAGAGGGCCTTACCCAAACTAATGACTGGTGCCAGAAGCACGACCTCAAACTGAATGCCAAGAAATGCATAATTCTCCACCCCTTTGTGGAAAATGGCATCCCCACTAATTATCACATTAATAACGTACTAAGCATGCAATCAGTCGTGAGGGACTTGGGGACTCAATAGCAACCTCACTTTTGACTACCACATTGCCTCCATTGTACGGAAGGCTTTATATGTGGCTCACCTCATAAATAAGGGTATTTCATCCAGGAACAAGGAGATCATAACATCCCTGTACTCCTCCCTTATTAGACTCATTATTGAGTACAATGTCCCCTTCGGGATGTACCTTGCCAAGCACATGTAGCAGTTGGAAAGACCACAGAAGTTCCTAACTAGGAAAAGCCAGGGTCTCAAACACCTATCCTATACAGATAGGCTAAAAGTACTGTCCCTCTAGTCAGTCTCATACAGACTGCTAAGAGGTGACCTGTGTCTGGCATACAAGGTCATCTCAGACCCAGCCTTGATGGCATTGCTGCATATCTGTAAGAAACTCCAAATGAGCAATCTGCATGCAAGGCCTTAACCTGGTCTGTGACATTAATAGAACTTGTTGGCAGGATAGATTTGTGCCCAAAAGACCCCCCCCCCCCACCTGTGGAACAGACTGCCTCCATGTCAAGCAGAATACCTCTCTAACCCTCTTTAAGAGAAACCTGGACAACTGGATGGGAAACAGAAAATACACCCCTGGGATCCCACATGTGTCCTTGCTGGTCAGGAGAAACAGGTGCTGACTCTGAAGAAGCATGGGCAAAATTCTTGGCTAAGCTTATAAGGCCCTCTGGGCCAATAGTCTATCATCCTATGAACCTATGCCAGAACATTCACACAGGCTGGGTCATTTCATTAGCTATCCAATGGATTAAGTCTCCATAGCTCTGCGTAACCGCTGGTTTTCCCAGGCAGCCATTACGTGGACAGAGCTTTGAGCAAAATATGGGCCATCTATGGCAAATACATAAATGGTCACTACATTAAACCATGAGGTGGTGATTGCTGGTCATCCACTTTATCTTGCATCAGGTACAACCTGTGGAAGATCCTTGTTTACTATAAATTAAAACTTTACCATGAGCTGCTCATTTATTTAGATTACATCTGCATATATGCTGAACATACAAGTTCAACTAGGCATGGCATAGTTTCAGGGAAACCCTGAAGTGGTATTCACATTCACTAGGAGTAATTTGAGCAAATAATTCTCTTGTTTTGTGAAATTTAGGATACCGAAATCTGATGGCAGTATATTCTGAAGGTCTGCACATTCAGGAAGTTGACAAGAAGCTGTTTGTGTTTTGGATGTTCAAGGTTATTTAGCAAGTGAAGATGGTTTCAGGGTGTTTGCTTTACTTCACTAGTCAAGTCTTGATTCTGGAGAAATCTTTGAGCTTACCCACAGCAAACATTTACCTAGTATTACTCAAGAAAATGTTACTGTTACGCAAGCCAGAAGAATTCATTTGGCTTTGGGAAATGGGGAACTATTTATTTTATTTGACATTTGTTAACCAGGTTGGTCAAATTAAGCTAGTAGCCCATTTTCAGTAGGGACCTGAGGAGAAAAGCTCCAGGACATTACATACAAATATTCATAAAACAGAGAAATGTATGGAGTTATGCAATATAGTAAAAATATGAAAGTAAAACATGGATTATGGCAAAAAGTTAAACAGCTACAATAAGTAAATAGCAGGAGATCAATTTAACAGAATCTGGGAGTTTCAAACATGCACAATAAGTATTTACAGATGGGGCATGGAATGTACAAATTCAAGGCAGAGTGGCATAAAAGTACTCGAAGAGTGTTAGTAACTACAAAAATAGATGAACTAGATAACATAATTACATGGTTATAGTTGTAGTGGATAAACAGAAGTCACATTACTATAAGAGTACAGCTGCCTACAATTGTGAGAAAGGTAGATTCAAAGAGAAAAAAGTAGCCTTAAAGTTACAAGAAAGGAAGAGAAGTGAGTTGAAAAAGAGAAGAGGTTGGAGAGATGGAAAATATTCATGTAGGCTCCTGGCATGGGCAGATCCATGAGCTCTTAAGTTTTAGTTGCTCTTTGAATTGATTTGTATTTGGGATGCGTCTAATGGAGTTAGGAAGCTTGTTCCAGCCTAAAGACAGATTGGAGTTATAAAGTTTACTGATGTTTTTGCTGGGTTTTGTACATCAAGGATTTGTTTTTCAGCACTTCTGAGAGATCTAGTGGGGGTGTAGAAGGAAACAAGGAAGGAGAGGGAGGGGCAGGCAGTAGGCTTATATAGGATGGAGTGTTTGATTTGTAGTCGTGAGATAAGAAGTTGATGGGGGAATTCTGGCCAGTTTGTTTTTTCTTTTTTTTTTTTAAGACCATGCAACGGTGTGATTTATAAGGCTGGTTTGTTGTGGATCCGCCGATTTTGTTGCATGTTTGTTCAAATTGGGAGATTAATGTGGATTGTAAGTTTGTTAGGATGGGAGCAACATAGAGAAGGAATGCTAGGAGGAAATCCCTAGCTAGGTATAGTTTGGCATATGATATACAAGACATTTTTTGATTCGATACAGTAATCCCAGTTTTTGATACAGTGACGGATATGCTGATCAGATTTTAGTTGGTCATCTGGTCATCATTATTGTGCCCAGGAGTTTAGCATGTGGATCAACCTTAACTGTGTTGTTTATGGAAGAGATGGAAAAGGTGGATTTGTAGTGAGAGTGTGATTTTGGTAAGAAGAGCAAGAGTTTAGTTTTTTTAGGGTTTAGGATAAGCTGGTTTTCATTAAGCCATTTTTCTACAGTGAGGAATGTGTTTTGTGTAAGCGAGTGGAGATGTGACATGTAGTCAGAGGTGGTGATGAGGGTTGAGTCATCGGAGTACTGAATAAGAGTTGTATGTCCACAAGAAGAGAATAGGTAGTTGGTGAAGATGTTGAATAGAAGGGGGCCTAGGATAGAACCCCATGGGACCTCTGTATTTACAGGCAAGAAGAGGGAGCAGGAGCTGAGCCATTGGATTGACTCTTGCCTGTTAGTAAGGTAGCTGGAGAACCACTGTAAAGTGGTAGGAAAGAGGTTAAGATCAGTAAGTTTTGTTAGTAGTGGAGAATGGGAATGTATAAAGCTTTGGATAGGTCAAGGAAGAGACAGGACAGTTGATTATTATCTCTGGCCTCAGCGACTGTATTAGTAAAAGTTAAGATGGCAGTAGCAGTACTATGATTTGGATGAAAGCAGTGTTGGGTAGGGGTTAAAATGTTTTCCTGGATTAGGTATTTAAGCAGTTGAAACTGGATGTACTTTTCAAGAATTTTTGAAAGTCATGATAAGATGGCTATTGGTCTCAAGTTAGAGGGATCTGTGGAGTTACCCCCTTTGTGCAGTGGCATGGTGTAGAAAGATTTCCAGATGTTTGGAATTGTGACTTCTTGGATAGATCTATTTATCAGTATAGAAATAGGGAAGGCTATGGATTCAGCAGCAAGCTTGAAAAGGGGGGGGGGGTAGTTTATCAGCAGATGGGGAGCAAGGTTTAAGAAGGCATTTGACCTAGGAGGTGGGGACAGGTCTCAGAGAGAAAGGGTTATTATGAGTAGAAGAGGTGGAGGTGTTTGGAGGAAATGGAGTTGTTTCAGGATAGTGTCAATGAAGTGTTTATTAAGCAGGGTAAGCAGTCTCTAGTGTTAGTTATTAAGGAAGGGATTTGGGGTTACCAGGGTAAAGGAAAATATTAATAGTGCACCAGAATTTTTTAGGGTTGAAGAAGTGATTAGATTGTGCTGTAGTATAGAAGTTTTTCTTATTCTGGTAAAGTGTTTTTTGTAAGGTTTCTGAATTCTTTATAATTTTGTAGTAGGGTAGGAGATTTGGTTTTTCTGTCAGGTTTTCCAGATACTATTCCTTTTGGGCATAAGGGACCAGGTTTCTTTTGATAGCAAGGGTGCATAGGAAGCTTTTATCCTAATTTTTCTTTGGGGAGCAAGTGAGGCTAGGATGTTGAGGAAAATTTTATTACATTTTTCCAACAGCTTCATTAAGAGGAGGGTGGTGAGGAAAGGGCCAGTTAATGGAAGTCCGTTTAGAGTTAAATGATTCAGAATCAAAGGAGGATAATTTATGTCAGTCTCTAATTGCAGGATGTAGGCATTTGGATAGATTGTCTTTGGATGTGAATAAGTAGGTGGTCACTAAGGGAATTGGGTAGGGTACAGGAGTTACGGTAAAGAGTAGGGTCAGTAAGTATCCAATCTAGGATAGAGGTGGAACCAGAGTTTTTATTAATATGGGTGGGGGACTTGAGTTGTTTGAAGCCATGCATGTTAATACTAATATTTGGAGAGTCTGTCATAAGTTTTGACCAGTCTATGTTTACATCTCCCAGAATGGTAGTTTCATAGGAAATGTCAGACAGGCATGACGGTATATTTTCTAGGATTGAAATGTTGTTACCTGGCAGGATATAGATTAAGGCTACAGAAAACATTGAGAGTTTAAATAATAGTTGGGTACAATTAAGTTCATCAGGGGTACAATTTGGTAGTGGTGGTTGAAGGAGAAAGATTGAGAAGATCAGAATAGAGATCTGCACCACCACCTTTTTTGTCTCTTTGTCTAATCGAAATATGTTGCAACCAGGGGTTAGGATTTTGTTATTAGCTATGTGGGGTTTTAACCAAGCTTCAGTTAAGGTTAAAATAGGAGGAGAGTGTTGGGCTATCCAGTAGTGTAGCTCTGTTTTTTTAAGAAGGCTTTGTAAGGTGATTGAAAACAGATCTAGGTTTTTTGAGGGGTGGAGCAATAGGAAGTAGGCAGTGATTTGCTTGGTAGAGGTAATGGTGGGGATGGATGCATGCTGGGATTGAGTGAAGGGGATGAGGGACTGGGGTTGGGGTGAATATCACCAGCTACGAGAGGAGTCATTGTAAGCAATGTGGGATGTGGACATAGTGGGTTGAGGCTATAGAATATTACTTTAAGTCTGTCTGTGGGGGAGATGTGGATGACAGTTTTGACCTTGTACAGATGGAGATAAATTGTTAAAAAGTGATGGAGAGATGTAGAAGGAGTAGGTTGTATTACATTGGTTAAAAAATAGCAAAGAGTAGGGGATGGTTTGACTAGTGTAGTGTATTATGGTATAGGACGTGAGTTGAGTAAGTAGGATATGAAATGGGATAGTTCGATCTGAGTGAGACATTGTATTTTGGAGTTTGAGGGGAGGTGACTGATTATAAGCTAGCTTGAAGCTAATTAAATTACAGTAGAAATTGGACTACATCACTTTCAAGCCCTGTTACCTCAAGAAAAAGGCTCTCAAAAGACAAACTAGTAGAATACTGTCAAAAGATGCTCCATCTGCTCAGATTAACAATGCATTTACATTATAATGGAATAAAATAACATTATATTCCATTCCAAAATGACACAAAATGCATAGGTCCCAGTTATTTGACATATGGTAATATTTCCAGCTCAAAACCCAAATATTCATACATTTATCAGGTGAATTATATTTAAGAATGGAGTTTCAAGGCTTCTGATTAGACCATTTACTAACTACTACTTCTCTTTCGGCTGTTCCCATTAGGGTTCACCAGAGTGGATCATCTGTTCACATTTCTTCCTGTCCTCTGCATATTGCTCATCCTCTGCATATTGCTCAGTCACACCAACCGCCTGCACGTCCTTTCTCATCACATCCATAAACCTTATCTTAGGCCTTCCTTTTTTCCTCTTACCTGGCAGCTCCATCCTTAGCATCCTTTTCCCAATATACCCATCATCCTTCCTCAGCACGTCCAAACCAACGCAATCTCGCCTCTCTGACTTTGTCTCCAAACCGTCCAACCTGAGCTGACCCTCTAATATATTGATTCCTAATCCTGTCAATCCTTGTCACACCCAGTGCAAATCTTAACATCTTTAACTCTGCCACTTCCAGCTCTGACTCCTGTCTTTTTGTCAGTGCCACAGTCTTCAACCCATACAGCATAGCTGGTCTCACTACTCTCTTGTAGACCTTCCCTTTCACTCTTACTGGTACCAGTCTGTCACAAATCACTCCCGACACTCCTCTCCACCCATTCCACCCTGTATGTACTCTCTTCTTCACCTCTTTTCCACACTCACCATTACTATGAACTGTTGATCCCAAGTACTTAAACTCATCCACCTTCGCCAACTCTACTCCATGCATCCTCACCATTAATCTATCCTCCCTCTCATTTATTCTTAGTCCTGCTGACCTTCATTCCTCTCCTCTCTAGAGCATATCTCCACCTCTCCAGGGTCTCCTCAAACTGATCCCTACTCTCACTACAGATCACAATGTCATCTGCAAACATCATAGTCCAGGGTCCTCCTGTCTGATCTCGTCTGTCAACCTGTCCATCACCATTGCAAATACAAAAGGGCACAGAGCTGATCCTTGATGTAATCCCACCTCCACCTTAAACGGAGCTGTCACTCCTACTGCTTCACCACTGTCACACTACCCTCGTACATATCCTGTACCACTCTTACATACTTCTCTGCCACTCCTGACTTCCTCCTACAATACCACAACTCCTCTCTAAGCACCCTATCATATGCTTTCTCCAAGTCCACAAAGACACAATGCAACTCCTTCTGACCTTCCCTATATTTCTCCATCAACAGTCTCAAAGCAAACATCGCATCTGTAGTACTCTTTCCCAGCATGAAACCATACTGCTGATCGCTAATCATCACCTCCCTTAACCTAGCTTCCACTACTCTAACATATGCGGACAATTATTTACTAACTAAATTAATTGCATTGCTCTGCCATTGTTGAAACCACATCTTTTCTTATAGTAATTCAGTTTCCCAGCAAAATGGTATCTACAATGGTTCTTGCGTGCTAGCTAAAGGCCAACTATGTAGCTAATAAAGATATTAGATTTGGGTTTGCAGCATCTAACATGTTTCCTTCATGCATGGTCCATTTCTGTTAACAGCTTACTAATTGAATGCACTCTCTTTGAGCTTTAGCTGTCAACAACACAGACCAATTGACAGGAAAGGAAAAAAAATACTACCTCATCTTGTCAACGGAAATATGGACACACTTTAAATTCATATTCAGTTCAAGCACCCCCTCCCAGTTCTATATTTCTAGCTCTTGAGACTACATTACAATGGAGTAAGGGGAATATTCCATCCTGTATACTGGGAAATGTTCATACTAATCCATGAAATCAACTAAACTGCAGCCGGAGGACTGTTATTTTCAGTGTGTGTGTGGGACGCTTGTTAAGACAATATCCATGACTAAGCTCTTTATGAATGATTTCCTTGAAAAAAAATACTATGACCCTTGTTTTGGTACCTCACAAGGCAGCTCATTTTAATGTGGACCAGATATGTTCTTATAGGTGTGGGGAAACTGAACACATTTATGTTCTTTGTGAGAAGTTCAACCATGGGAATGCCATTTGTCATCAGAAAACAGTCAGGAACAGTTGCACAAATTCCTTACAACAGCAAACAAATGGATTTAGGGCATACTTCAACTGTCCAGATTTTTCATGGAATACAAGGAATTTTCCTCATATTTTTGGTCCGTTTTTCATAAAATGTGTGGTTTTCTGGTAAATCACTAAGGACTGAAGGCACTAAATAATGACACATTTGAGTTTCAGACTTTATACCCTTTATGAAAATTAATGCCAACACAAATCCTGTTATAAGTTTGTAAGAGCAATACTTAAAATACAACCCTATTTCTGGGCATTTGTCCCCCCACCAATTATTTTAGGCTTTTTCCAGATTTCTTGTGCTAACAGGTTGCGAGGTATGATGTAGGTAAAAATCAACCTTCCCAACAGTCTTGTTCTAGAGTCAGCAATGGCACTTCAAAGCTCCCATCTGGTGGTCCTCAGATAGTTGACAACTACATTTAGGAAACCCTGGTAGTAGTCTAGCATTTCCAAGAAACCTGGCACTGATATGTAAACATTTTTGGCATTTGCAGATGTTACCGGCACTACAGAAGATATTACATGCACAGATTATCAGGACAGTGGAGCTTGAGTTGTCAGTTAAAATGACAGCATCAACAGGAAAAATTCATAGACATACTAAATCATCTGACAAGACTCCCAGCAGAAGCTCAGTATGTCCGTACCATAAATGCTACATGGACACCACAGACTCTTCTGCGCACTTAGGATCTTACGATTGTTTACTGACTGAGACATCCTCAAGAATCAACAAAGTAAGTTATTTTACAGTGTACCATCAGCGTGGTCATGCTGGGGTGATGCAAATGCAGGTGGCACTTTCTTACTTTTCTCAGGATGATCTGTAACATTTTCAAAACTTTAGATCTGGGATAGGTGTGTGGACCATGGTTTGAAGATGCAATAGAATCTTTGACTTTATAGGGGTGATGGCGTTTCAAGATATGATTCGAAGAGATGACTTCCTATCTGTGCATTTTTGTTGGTCCATTTCATTTATCATATTAGGGGACATTAATTGTGACCTGTGGAACTTAGATAACCACTTTTATAGGCAGGATCTCCATATGGTTAATTTTCACAATAAAGATGACTTGCTTGGTTTGGATAATACTCACCACAGACAACAATTAAGATTATATCTTTACAGATGACTTTCTGGTACAGGCTGCTTTGCTTATGGTGTTGACTAGGTCATATCACTGTTTTTACCTTAAGAAGAGCTCGTTACAAAGCAGTAGTCCAGACTATTGAAGTGCTGTCCTCAAAGTTTGGGTACTGAAGCAATATATAAACTGTACCTAGAATGTTATTAGTTTTGACCACTCTGAAACAATAGGTCCTTAGTGGCCAGACTCTAGAGATAGGATTCAGAAGCACGGCCAAGAAATGGACTGGCAAGTGCTTCATTTTCCTTGTAACACTATGAAAAATTATAGAAAGTACAAGCATTTCCCTGGAAAGGATATATTTCTGTGAACTAGGTAAAAAGTGGGGAATTAGCTGACATGATTGAAGCCAGAGCATTTTTTTCTGTTTGCCTAAGTATTATCCTTTGTTTCATCCACAGAAATGAATGTCAACATGCAAAATGCAGACCACAATACATTGACAACCTGAATGTTGACTGCTACTAGACAAGCACTGAGAAACAACAGTACATGCAAAACTAAAAACAATAACAAAACATTAAAAACACTTTTTTTTTAAAAGGAGGGCAAGCCTCCTACACCCCCATGTTGGGGGATGTGCCCCCATACCCCCTGATAATTATATATACTAACTCTGACCACACAAAATTGAAGATACGGAATATTCCCCAACCCAGAGAATTGTTCGACTTTACACACCTATCAACCATCTGCTTACTCAACCAAAAGCGTCAACTAAAAGGATGTCAGCCAAACACATGGAACCCCCCTTGTACTTAGAAGAGGACACTAGCTGCCAGTGATCCAGCCCTTGTGAAGGTCTGCATGGATTATATAAGCCTTCTCAAAGACATGCATTAGTAACTGAATAGTTCATTTTGTATCCAGATTATGAGTTTTTCTTTAGTACCATTTATAATTGTTATTTTACAATCTGTTACCCTCACAGACACAATGTCTGTTCTAGTGTACTTCATGTGATAAGTGCACTGGGGCCTGATAGACTTGCATGCATGTTTTATAAGATATGTTTTCTGCATCAGGGGTGGGATTACCGATTGAAAGGGAATAAGGGATACTTGGAAAAGTAAAGGAATTCAGCATTCCTCAATATCAGCTAAATAATTCTGCTTAAAGTAAACACTGATGATCAGTTTTGAACTGGCTTCTTAGTGTCTTTTAGTATTGTAGAATGACTGGGATGTACAGTTCAATTCTGGTATGTTTGCTGAATTTTTTATATGGGCATCAAATGTTAACAAATGTAGAGATAGCCATCCCTCAATCACAAAATTGCCTCTAACCACATGAAGAAAATATTGTGCCTATCAATGCATGTTCAAGAATTTCCCCTTTATTTCATTCTTTTTTTCCAGTTTATTTATGATAAGTATAGGCCACAAAATATTTTGAATAGCTGGACATCTGATGTGTCCATTAGGCAGGTTAGAACAACGGCTGTAATCCTAGTCCTCTTTTGTTTCTTTTATATATGGAACAACTTGGTCAACTGTTAGGGGCATATTGTCAATGTCGTAGTTCCCAACTTCCCCAGAGTGGATGGCTTCCCAAAGGACATAATGCATTTTTCTTTACTTTTATGAACATTTATTGGGCAAAAAAAATATCAAGTAAAGCTGAAGGCCATATTAGTTTTTCCTCAGAAGTACTGAAGTCTATAACAGTTAATATAGTATCTTCAATATTGCGCATTTTCTTAATAGTCTCAATTATAAAAACACACACACAAATTAGATGTTAAGGTTATCAGAATGAGTCAAACAACTGCACAGCTGGAGGCATTGACTGTCAAACATACAAGTGAGTCAGGCAAGCAGTAAATGTATATACCATATATTTTATTTATTATAAATAAACACTCCCTATGAACACCAACTTTACAGAAGGGAATTCAGTAAACATTTACATGTTTCAGAATGCAAAGTTCTCAAATTAACTACAGCATTCTTATCCAATCATGCACTGTCACACAAACATTAGGAAAAAGACATTTCCCCTAAAGTTAAAGATTTTTCATCCCAATTCCCACCATCTTATAAAAACAATAAGAGCAACATTAGAAACTCCTTAATATACATATATTTTTAAACAACATTTTACAAATGTATTTGCAAGTAATATGACAGTAATTCATTGCGGGCACACAAAAACGACATTTAGGTGCATTGTTGTAATTGAATATTTCTTTCAGTTTTTTATCCTGGGATCAGTTTTACATCAATAATAAAAGTAAAAGTAGCAAAACATTCATAAACCATTTTGTAAATACAGATCTGTCTGCATACTAACAGTATGGCACAACCGGTCTTGCACGAGGGTTTTATTAACATAAATACCTTTTGTACAAATAAAGTACAAGTCGAGCAAAATACATTTTCAAATAAATGAGGCTGAGTCTAAAAACTAGTCTGACATTTCAGTAAAATTACATTAATAAAAAGTTGGTAAGTGTTTAGGTGCAAATATAGTAATAAAGGCAGCCTGAGAACATTTCTGTTCTTTAAGCATTTTATACAGCTTAGTTTACACCTTTCTTTTGGACTGTAAAACTCAAGTGTACCTTATGAACAATTTGACAGGTATATCAGATAAGGCTTTGGTGACATTATATAGAGTTGACGCACAGTGTAATATATAAAAAAAAAAAAGTCCAAACCCTTAAGTTTTGCTTCATACAACACATATGCCCAGATACGGTATTCTGGGGACCTGCTCCAAATAAGCTTGTGATGGTTTAGTAAATAATTTCAAAAGGTGTGGCTTAAAAAGCAACATTATTTTACAGCACGCTGCAGTTTCTCTTAAAGACTGTGGCTTTATTCAGGGACAAAGGCTGCAGAGGAGGCACATTATAAATATATCATCTCAACGATCAGGCTTTGTGAAGAAACAGTTGCCTATTTTTTTCAGACGACTATTTACAGAGAAAATATACACTTATGTGAATCAGGTCAAAATGTGCAATAGGGAGCTTCTATTTTTTGCCTGATACAAGGAGTGCAAATTCCTGGATGGACATATCTTTGTTAATGTAACGATTAAGCTGAGCTTGACTTATTCGGCCCAACTTTAGTGCATCACTGATGGAAAACTTATTTCCTGAGATTCTGTCATGGAGCACCGATGACTCGCCATCCCCTTCTTTAATTGTAATCTCTTCCCAATCACATTCCTGACTTTGAAGATTGACGAACATATTCCAGTCAATAAGGCCAAGTCTGTGTGCTTCTTCTGGGCTCATCTCTCTGCCTGTATCTGGATCGATGACTACAATAGATCGTCTCAGATGATTCTCTCTTTGCTCTCGCTTAGTTTTAATGCCACCAAGGCGCTTTTGCAATTGTTCAATTTCACGATCCTTCTCTTTTGATATATGCTTTAGATCAGTAAGTTCACGCTGTAGAGACACAATCCTTGATTCAAAGTTCACCAAATTATCCAGCTCTGACACGCCCTTGATATCTTTCGTTTCTTTGGCTGTTATATCTATATTAAGCTGAAGCTTTCTGATCTGTGACTGAAAGCTGTTATTTTCCATTTGCAGTTTGCTCATTTCTTCCTTCAAATGCTCAAGCTCCTTAGAAGATTTGGTGTTTGTAAATTCTGCTTCAGATAACTTGGCATTTAATCGACTGATTTCTTCGTTAAGCTCTCGCTTACGTCTGACCTCATCTTCAATGCTGTTCTTCAGTATCTGAATCTGAGCTTCACTTTCAGGATCTCGCTCTACTTGTACTTTCTCAGAAAACACTACTCTCTCCTTCACTTCCTTTTGCTCCAGGATATAAAGTTTCTCTTGGAGTGCTTTGAGTTCATTTTCTACCATCTGCCGTTTATGCATCTCCTCTTCTAACTGAAGTTTAAGAATTCCATGTTCTTTTTCTTGTTGAGGGTCCTGCTGTAGTACTACTGTCTGTTTTACTGTGACCTTTTCTTTAGCTAACTTTTCTTTTTCTTCCAGTTCTGTGAGTCTTATCCTTAGTTTTTGGATCTCAAATTCTGTGTCTCTGCGAGATTGTTTCTCTTTCTGTAAGTCTTCTAGCTGACGCTCCAGCTCTGATTTTCTACGTTGGAGTTTGCGCAATTCTTCTCTAAGAGCATCCATCTGCTTCAATTCATTGTTAATATTCTTTGAAATAGAATCACATTCTGCCTTGACTACAGGGTCTTCTTCTAACTTTACAACTTCTTGTTGAACTAGCTTCTCCTTAACCTGTGAAAGCTCCATCTCCCGTAATCGAATTCTTTCATCATTTTCAGATTTTTCTCTCTGCAGTACCAAGTATTTTTTCTGCTCTTCTGCTAGTTGGGCCTTTAAACGCTCAACCTCCTCTTTTGTTTTAGGGTCCTCACGATACTGAAGAACCTCATTTACAACTTCCTTTACCTGAACTTGAGGTTTGGTATTCCTCAAGGTCTCAATTTCTTGCTTTAGTTGTGTAATCTCCCGTTCAGACTTTTCTATCTCATGTGTTTTATCTACAATTTCTTCTCGGAGTCTTCCCAGCAATCTTTCAGTTTCTGGGTCTGTCTTGTACTTGATGACTTCCTTAATTAATTCTTTGACCTCCACTTGAGGCCCCCTATTTCTCAGGGCTGTGACTTCATCTTGCAAGACTTTCAGCTGCTGTTCAGAGTCTCGATATCTGCGCTCCTGTTCAAGCAGTGTCATCCGGAGGGAAGTTACTTCTGACTCGGTTTTAGGGTCTGGTCGGAAAATTTCACGTTTTTTCTCTTGTACAATTGGTTTTGCTTTCTCCTCTTCAAGCAGCTGAATTTTTCTTTGCAGATCTGTTTTTTCTCTCTGCATCGACTGGATATTAGCCACCTCACTCTCGTACTGCCGCCTGAGGTCGATTGCATCCCTCTCTACTGCAATATCTTTTTCTACCTTAAGTACCTCTTTGACAGTGATTTTCTCTTCTGCCATGGCCTTTTCTTTTTCAAGTCGTCTGAGTTTTTCTTCAAGTATATGTATTTCCTCTTCTAGCTGTAGTCTAAGCTTATTTTCTCTGTCTCTATTTTCCTGAAGCATCTTAAATTCTGACTCCAGCTGGGGATCATTCTGCACCTTCACCACCTCCTGCTCAGTTATTTTCTCCTGCTCCCTGCTCTTTTCTTCTGTTAATATAGTGATACGTTTGCGAATCAGAGTAAGGTCATTCTCATATGAGGTTTTCTGCCTCTTTAGTCTCTCTAACTCCTCCTTTAGCCTCAGAACCTCATCTTCTTGTACTCTGTCTTTTTCAATACGAAGGACCTCCTTCACCATAAACTGCTGAGCTCCCTGCACCTTTTCGTTCTCCAAGCTGCGAAGTTTAAGTTGGAGTGCCTCAAGTTCATTCTGCAGGGCTTTGTTCTGGAGCTGCTCTGCTGCTACACGTTGCTGGTACTTGCTATACTCTTCCTCCAGTTGTGGATCAGACAATTTCTTAATCGATTCTTTAGTGGTGACCGATTGCTGTGGTTTCTGTGTTTCCAAAACTAGGATCTCATTCTGTGTAGATTTAATTTCCATCTCAAGTTGCTGTCTACGCTGGATCTCTTCATCCAACATCCTCTTTATCATCCAAGGATCCTCTCCAGGTTTCTCTGCTCTACTGGTGAAAGCACGCTGCTCTTGCATTAATTCAACTTCTGGTTTCTAAAGTCAGTAAGAAAAGCAGGAGAAGGGAAAAAAAAAAAGAATAAGCAATCAATATCCATTGTCCAACATTTTCAATTCAACACTGCTTATGGTAAACACACACACATTTTTATACTCTGGATACATAACCTGTACAGTGCTTCAACAAAATAAAGCTATAGTAACTATTTAACCTCATCATAACAACAAAAAGTATCCTGTGATGAAGGTTTATGGTAGAAAAAAAAGACAGGTTAATTTCTGTCTGCCAGCAAAACCAAGGCCCTTCTTTGGTATTTAATATCTGTAAGAGATAACTTCACAAAGATCACCCCCATATTCAGGGTGTTTTCGTTACCCATCATCTTTCTCTCTTACAGATGTCTGTCAAGCCTTTAAGGTGTAAAGCATATCGCACTATCTTGTTTTTTCAGTGTTTACGCTTATCTGGATTTTATCATTTATTTACTGGGTAAGTGGACTGGTTAATGACACTTCAGCCAGAACCTGGACCATATGGCAAACACAACTAATGTAATGACAAAGATACAATCACATACACTGCAAGAGACATTTTAAGAAATACTTACAAAGAGTATTTGCAAACAACTGGTATAAAAAAATTTGTAGTGTACAGGTATATTCATTGTGTGTTGTAGTTAGAAATATGTATGTAAATAATTTTATGCAGTACATTGGTGTACAAAAGCAGTTGTAATGATCATGTTTCACTTTTGTGAAATATGCTAGTTGTCCTAGAATTTAAATACTTAAATGCTACAAATATGTAATGCAAAGATGTATGATTTTTAAACTTTGCAGTGCAAGGTTTCCTTCTGCATTTATTAGGCAAGTTTTACAATTAAGCCAGATTATTCTAGAGCTAATGAGTGATTTTTTTTTTTTTGATAATGGTCACATAAGATGGAAATCAGTGTGCGTCTCAAACCTTAGGAGGAAAGGTGCACTAAAACATGTCACATGCTACATTTAAATTAAATGCGACAGTCATCCAGCAGTCCGCATTATGGATGCGGAGCGTTTTGTTTTCTGGTTCACTTCCTGGCTTGAATGCTTTACGTGGAAATTCTTTATATCATGCCCTCTGTCTGCATGGGCTTTCACAGGACACACTGGTTTCCTCCCACATTCCAAAGGGTTCTTGTTGAAATTCTGAGAAGCACAACTGTGATTCATAGAACAGTGGCTCCGAATGTGCAAGTGCGAATTTACTGACCTACAGAGTATTCTTCATACTCTGAAATACCTACAGAGTATTCTTCCTACTCTGAAATACTCCTGTCATAGAGTTAGAATATACAAGTAGCTGAGGAAAGGAGTGTTGTAGCCTGTGCAGCAGTGTGTGTGTGTGTGTGTGTGTGTGTGTGTGTGTGTGTGTGTGTGTGTGTATTCATAAGTGTGCAGACATGCACACTTGGGTGGGGGGGCAAGATGCCTTAATTTTTGTGTAATTTTTTCCTTTATGACTAGAATATATACACCAAGTATATATACGCATTAAATGCTTTAAATAAACACTTAATTGTAGAAAATCCAGGTAAAGCAATTTCTAGTACCTCTTGTAAACGTAACTACTGTTGTTTATGTGAAAAGTAATACAACACACACATGATTCAGCTCTACATTCTGAATGCATAGATATTGATAAATACATGGTCAGGTGCAGTAGCAGGCATGACACCATGGTGCATCCTAGTGAACTGTTATGGGGACATAAAACTAGCAGGCAGAAGCTCACTTACAAAAGTACAACTCCGAGTTCTGGAATCACTGTACAGTATTATTCATAAAGCATAGAGGTTACTGGAGGTGTGACTGCCCAGACTCTCCAAGCATTGGATGTCTCCCAAGAGGTTGGTCTCCTCCTGACACTATAGCTGTCAGGTTGACAATGAGTAAAAAGAGGATCAGCCTTGTGCCATTTTTTATGTTCTTTTTGGCTTCCTCCAGTTCTACTCCTCATTCACTGGGTCACCAGTCTTCCATTTGAAGTATGTGCCACATTTGGGGCCAGTGAGGAAACTAACCATCTTGACACAGCATTACAATACTACTTGGAAGTGATTCCCACCCCTGGATGTATCCAGCAATACCCCAAAGGTAGACCATGTAATGGACATCAGCATTAGTGCCCCTCACTTCCACAAGGTTGACGTCGGCAGGATGCTATGCCCACCCCTTGGTAGCACCTCTTGCTTATCTTTCTGGCCTTCACCAGGGAAATCAAACTGACAGTGTGCCCTCTGTGAATGTCCCCCCGCCCCCGATGGGTATCCCCAATCCTCCCTTGCCATCTCAAATGCCAGAGTTGTTAACCAAACCTGGCTGACCTAGGTCAGAGTCAAGGCTTTACCCCTCAATGCCTAAGCCTGTGACATCATTAGTTCTTTATCCTGTGACCCAGATGTTGGTAGTCACTTTATTTGTGAAAGAATCTGAAGTTCTACCTTCTGGAATGAAAATTCCCAATTTGGAAACTGTCTTTCATTTTGTTTAGTATTGATTTTTGAAATTGTCTGGCAATTTAGGAATAGTACTGCAGCTGTGATGTTTACAAGGTATATCATTGGTGCAGACTTTATAAAACTTTTGTTTGGAGTGTAAATGCCATTGGAGGGGTTATGACCAAGTGATGTGTTCAACCAACTTGGCTGAAAGGTCAAGGTCCATTCACTTAATGTGAAAAGTCAGCATGATTTATTTTTTCAGCATTAATGGAAGGCTTTTTGGTCTGTTCACATATTGGTGTTTTTGTTTCAGGAAAAAACTTAAATTTAGTTGACTGTATATCAACAGCTCCAAGTGGACCGACATACGACAAAGTTATAGTCCAGGTTATGAAATGTAAACCTGAAATTCATGATTTATCTTAATCTTAAGCTTCATCTATGTCTAAAAATGTACTACTTTACTTCAGCATTTAGAAATGGTATGTGGTAATAGCTGCAAAAACAACTTCCGCAATATTTTGCTTTCAGTGAGGAGGGTCGGAAATGCACAGAGCACAGCATGTAAAAGATTGATGGGTGCACTATTGATAGCTACACAAGTATTAGCCTAGCTGCAATACTCAAGATGTGTGTATTTGATAGACCACAGCTTTTCTTCAGCTAACATGACTGGAATAAAACACAAATGCAGCAGCTTTCTTTAGGATTGACACGAGTAGAAGATGATGTTATATTTACAAAGATGTGTTACGGATGAAATAGAAAAAAAGAGAGCCAAACTCAGAGCTGTTAGACATGCTACACCTAAAGAAATCCCAATCATTCAGAGCTACACGCTCTAGGGACCTAAATCTTGTTACCACAATAAACAGGACATGCTGGAGGAATAGATTCCTGTCCCAGAGACTTCCTATACTCTGGAACAGGCTACCCCATCTATGTCAAGCAAAGTTCTTCCTTAGCACTCTTCAAGAAAAATCTTGGTGAGAGGATGGGAAATAGAAATACCCCCCGGGGATCACTTCTGTGTCTCTGCTCGACAGTGGCACAGGAAAATAACTTTATTGGGTGGTGTAAGCTAGGGAACCTTGCTGGCTAGGCTTACGTAGGCCCTTGGGCTGATAGCCTAATACCTACCTATGGACCTATAAGAGCACCAAGGCAGTCTATATATGCCAGATTATTTCCTGTTGGAATCAGTTACAGTGTAATGGAAAAAAAGCTTAATTTTTAGCAAGTAACTGCTCAAAATGTGGGGTTGTTTTTACTGATATAGTTTAGCAGTAACCATTACTCAAACTACTCATTACTCTCAAAGTGCACAATTCTACAACTCTTGCAGCTTGGATTTGTGGGCTCTGCCCCAACATCCTCAGTGCCTAAGTATGTTACCTCTAAAGTTACATCAGCTTAGAGAGAAGGGACTAAAATACTTTTAAAAGTAGTTTTACTGACTGCTGTGATGGTCAAATGGACTGCAGAAAAAGGGGCCTCAGGAAATATCCAGAAATGAAGCAACAGCATGGACAAACACCATGCATAATCATGTGTTTTCATTTTAGGGACAAACCACACCCTAAAAGGATGGTGCAACTCTTCTTGCATTTGATTTAGTATTAGTAAAATTTATTTCTAGTCTGTCTGACTGAAGTTCACAATAAATGACATACCAAAGAATAAAATATAATGGTAGTGACAAGTACGACAGGAGCAGCATGCAAGAACTCCATGCATTGGCAAGAACTGCACGCATTGGCAAGAACTCCACGCATTGGCAATCAATAAATCAGTTAAGACATCTGGCATAACCGCTCTTCTTATAATGAGAGAGGTTTCCATTTCTGAAGCACTAGTAGCAGTTACCTGTTCAGAATGGACGAAAGTTAATATTCAGTGCTTTTGCAGTTATAATTTTGATACAAATGGTATGGAGATTTTTAATGAAGTGGATGTTTTCAGCAGGATATATGGGAAACAAAGACGGGTGTTGGATCATACAGGTCTAGAAGCCCTCTCAATCAGCAAATCAAAGGAAAAGAAAATTAGAATGTGTTGAAAGGCACTCCACTGCAACGTAAATCCCATGTTTGCCTATTTCTTTTACAATACTGTTCCAAAGATAAATATTCCTCCCCTCCACCATCAGTCCCAAAAAGCAGATGCGTTAACTATATTCAACACTTGCTAAGCATACAAAAACAATATTTATAAGGCCTCCTAGAAAAGTAATTCCACATTTTTGCCTTTCAGACCCACAACTTTCAAGTTGCTTTTTTGGGTTGTTCCACATAGGCCTCGTCTTAATTTACCACCATCAATCAAAATCGTACAAGTTTAATGTAGAACTTCCTGAAGCAGCTGAAGTAGGTCGCCTGGCAACATGCTCGGTTAAAATTCATTTAAATTGCATAGTAAACTAAAACTTTTGAGGAGCTACAACATTGAGATGAGACAAATCATATGGTTTTAAGTAAGTCATCTTTCTTATGATTCACAGCATCTAAATACAGAAATCCTTAGAATTTTAAACTCTCTAAATCTGACTGCACTGGAGTTAAATCCATGAGTAAATGCAATAAATGGAACCAACAACGAATAATGAAGGAATATCGTAAGGCTACCAAAGCTTGTGGGTTTTGTGCACAGAGTGCTCACATTGTTTCAGCAGATAAGGTGGTCATTAATGGTTTTAAGGTGAAGGCAAGAGGGAATTACTCTTGCATTACAAAAGGGGTGATTTATGCTCCACTCTGCTGTCAATGTGCCGCGTTTTACATTGAGAAAACCAAGAGAAGTTTTAAAGATAGGATTTATGAGCACATCCAGGGCATCAGAATTGGGAATACAAACAGTGCCTTAAGCAAGCACATTGTAGAATACCCAAATCATACATTTAGAGTTTTAGTTATTGATAAAGTTACACCAGATCTAAGGGGAAGTCCTTGGGAGGAAGTTCTTAATTTTAAAGAATTATGGTGGCAAATCAAACTTAATGCCACATCCACTCCAGGACTCGATGCAACATTAGTATTAGTAGTTATTTAAAGTAGCGGTCTTTTTTTGGTTAGTTTCAATAAGTAGTCATTTTATTTAGTAGGGTATTTATTATTTATATGTTCATAAATGTTTAATTTGTGTGTAAGGGTCGTTGATTTTAATTGATGTAATAGCTAAAAGCTTGCATAATGTCATGTCATTTTATTTTTGTATAAATATGGCTTTGTTTTCGTCATGCAATTATTCTGAATAAGTAAAGGTGATTGAGCTGACGAAAGCGCTTAATAAATCCTTTGAATTGTAGCTGGTGTGGACTGTTGCTTGTTGGTTCCCATTTATTGCATTTAGTTTTGTTCTGGTACTCAGTTTGCAGTGGTTAAATCCGCGAGTAGTTTTTTTTCTCTTCTTTATGCAGGTTTTTCTTTTTGTGTCACCTTCGTGTTTATTAGACAAAAAAAAAAAAAATACCATAAAATTATAAAAAAGTTTGTAGTTTCATGAGCTACAGTACTCTGAACAAAAACTGATGCCAAAATACATCTCATAATAAAGTCCATGAAAAGATTAACTCCAAAATGAAACAGACATCAAGAAAAAATGTAGGGGAATTTTAAGAGGATTAAGAATGCTGCAATCCATGGCTGTACTGCAGATGCATGGCATTCGTAGCATTCTTCAAAACAGGACTGGTGACTTTCAGTTTGATACAATAATTACTACATTTTAGATTAGCCTTGCCTGAGTAGGCTTGAAGTCATGGTTATCTTTGTGTCCATCACCACTTTTTTTTACTCCTAAAAATGAATTCAGTCCACGATAAATGAAGCAAATCAATTTAATAGCAATAGTCCACTAACAGTAAGGAACAGTAGACTGGTTTCACATTATGGATTCATCACTGATCTGACAGTCAGGATAATTTAAATTTCTTTGTAAGAGAAAATCATAATCAACTCTGCTAGGAGGCCTAGCAAACATTATTTTGTGGTTAAAAAAAAATGGCAGAATTCGAGAACACATGGGGCAGAAATAAAGGAGGTCTACTTGGATTTACATTGAAGTACATCATTTAGGAATTGCAGCTTATCCATGAGGTACAATAGAGCAAACAAAAAGTACAAATATTCTACAAACAACTTTATTTTCTGCTTTACCCTGCATCTGCAATAATTATGTACTTGCACTACCACTAAGCCTTTTCCATCTTTCCTAAATGGGAATTCCAAAGTGTTACAATGTAGCAGGGTACTACTAGATTATTACTTCCGAAGTGTTACAATGTAGCAGGTACTACTAGATTATTACTTCCGAAGTGTTACAATGTAGCAGGTACTACTAGATTATTACTTCCGAAGTGTTACAATGTAGCAGGTACTACTAGATTATTACTTCCGAATTGTTACAATGTAGCAGGTACTACTAGATTATTACTTCCGAAGTGTATGTAGCAGGTACTACTAGATTATTACTTCCGAAGTGTTACAATGTAGCAGGTACTACTAGATTACTACTTCCGAAGTGTTTCAATGTAGCAGGTACTACTAGATTATTACTTCCGAAGTGTTACAGTGTAGAAGGTACTACTAGATTATTACTTCCGAAGTGTTACAGTGTAGAAGGTACTACTACATTATTACTACAGGAGGCAATACTCACTAAAGCCTATTGCTGTCAGTTTTGGACACATCCCAACATTACAAACTCTCTCTGTATTTCTCACTTTTTTTTGCACTGTTTGAAAGAATCATTTACGTTAACTTACTTTTTAATAACAACTCAAATGCACTGTAGCTAACATTTCCATCGGGCCATAACATTTAGTGTCCTCCAGCTATGGTCTTTCCTTTCCACCTGCCATTGTCTACCCTTCTGCTAACTTGCTAAAAATAGCAGCTCCCTGAATTTCCAGCAACATTACAAAATAACCTCTTGGACAACATGCAAATCACAAACAAAAGCCGATTTTAAGATGTATATGTTTTTGTTGGTCAGTACAAGTCTGCTTTGTAAAACTGATGGAGAGTAACTTTCCTAGACCTCAGTGCCATTCAAAATATTTCATTTCAAGCTACAGTAGATGACTATTTCTGAATTTATTCAAATATTTTTAGTCCTAAAAGATGTATCCAAATGTATCATTCAAATACAATTCTCTAAAATGTTTACCAAACATATTTCAATAGAGCCATATCAATTTCTCCAGAAATAAAAGTTTGCCCTTACCTGTTGCAGGAGATTTTGTGCAAATTCAAGATTCTGTAACCTTTGTTTGTTTACAGCATTGACTTCAGTGAACTTTGTACTCAGGACAGCTTCCTGTAGAAAAATAAAGTCAACAAAATTCAGCCTAAACGTCTGACCACTGGGACTGTAAACAATGCATTAAATCAAAGGCAAATGAGATATGTAATGTTAAGCTAAAAGTGGATATTTTTTTTGTTGGGATTGAGGCTTGGAAAAAAACAGCATGGTTGTCCTAAATTAATTGCATTATACTGTGGGTCCCTATCAGTTTATCTAACGCACTACTTACGGAACACCTCTTTGTCGAATTATATTAAATGAAATCTTATTCCGAACGATCATTTCAGTGAAGTTTTTCCTGGGGGGGAAAAAAAGCAATGGGCCATCATTGGGGGATTTGCCCTTTTCCCCATTGTAGTATGATCTTGGAGTTGGTATATTTAGATGGGGGTGTGTGGGGGGCACAGCCCCTCACCAGAGTGGTTTTTAAATAGTGCTGTTTTTGTTGCGTTTGCTAGGTTGGCCAACTGTACCCCCCGGGAAAAACTTTGATTAAACGATCATTCCACGGAATAAGATTTTGTTTAAAAGAGATTGATGAAGAGGTGTTCAGTAAGTAGTGCATTCGATAAAGTGATACAGACTCTTATCCTATTTATAATTAACTTTCCATTACACTCACAGCATCTTTATTCTTCAACTATATTTATAGGACTATGCTTACAAAACATTAAACTATCCCAGGAAGTTACTGTATTCTACATACAATGTGTGATTTTAAGCAGGCAGAATATTCTACTTTTATAGTATCTCATACTCTACTCTTTTTGTCACAGTAGTGTTTAGCAGGACTGCTTCTTTTTGTGACAGTAAAAGGACACATTCTTGGAACAGACATGGAACTCTTGTGGTCAAGTTACTGGGTAAAAGTGCAAGGCTCCATTGTTTGACTTTTGCTGCTTTGGCTATCAGCAAAGGAGCATTGTACTGCCTGTTTAAATGAAGGATTTGAAATACATAAATGCATGTATACCAGTAAACCATGTACACTATTGATATTTGAATTAAAAAATAACCATCCAGTCGAGAAACACGTTAATGTCTCGTTAGTTCTTTACAAGCTTGTGAACAGGCAATGTCTTACTGCCATCTCGGTTTCAGTAGTTGCTACCTTGTATGCATATGACTAAATATATGGTCTACTTACCTCTTCCTTGATTTTATTAGCTGGTGACTGGGGTTTGTGCTTCTTGTATGTGTGAGGCTCCAAGCCATTTTCTAGATCAAGAACCGATCTCATCTTTTCAGTTTCTATTTCGTAATCCTTGAAATTGACAAAGAAATGGGCTTGTTAAATGTGATTCTTGTCACTTTCTTTACACAGAAATTCTGAAAAACAAATACCAGTCTCTCTTTTCAGTTTCTATTTCGTAATCCTTGAAATTGACAAAGAAATGGGCTTGTTAAATGTGATTCTTGTCACTTTCTTTACACAAAAATTCTGAAAAACAAATACCAGTCTCTCTCTCTCTCTCTCTCTTTTTTTCTTGCTGTACACTGTACACCCATTATAATTTTTTTATTTACCTCTATAAAAATAATAAAGAAATGCTGGCATTTTATGTATACATATTGGGAAGCCCCTTAACTCATGCTGTTAGCAGATATAAGGCTCTACTTTTATACTAAAATCAGATTAAAATGTGTAAGCTTTGTCTGATCAAATCCTTAACCGTGGATAATTTCAGCAGCTTATAACCATCACTGTTACCGCCGTACTAACGTGTATGCAAAGGACCCACGTACGTGTGCATGTATGCATGTGTAGCTGTGCAATTTATGGCTCTCCAACACTGTTGCTGTAAAAGCACATAGAAAATGGCATGTAGTCCTATCATCTTCAGTTGGCTTCCAGGTCAGATATCATAAGAAACCCACATCTTAACCCACGTCTTAACCCAACATGCACAAATCAGTGAACTCCCTTCTTTGTTCAATGACACCACCATTAACCTTCGCAACATAAAAGCAGCCAGTGCTCCCAAGACCCCCCCAGTGATTATTTGACCAATGATCTGTGTATACATGGAGCAATTGCCTATTTCCCTCTTATGCAGCCTTTCTGCACATTACTGGAGTATGGGCCTGTCTTCTTCAGTCAGTGATCAGACTACGGTGTCATCCTTAGCTGATGGGGCATGATTGAATACTCCTATCTACACCCTCAATCACTGGATATACCCACCTTAATACTTGGCTTGCCAACTAATGAAAGCTGCTACATACCCCACGCAGCCTGTCAAAAAGATTTTCTCTTCATCTTATTAAGCCTATCCAGGTCTAAAATCTCCACCACCCTCAGGTTAGTATAACCGGTGTCTTTTTTCTACTGATTATTCATTCCCAGCAGTAGACCGAGTCTCTAACTCACTTAAGCTGCCAATATGTTGCACTGGCAACTACTTCAGCCAGATCCCCCCTCAAATGTATCTAGTGTTTCGACTCAATCATTTCATACACATGCAAGCACGAAACGCATACTAACCCCAATGCTAATGACCTACATAAAAGCTTTTTAAGAACTAACCCTTGGTATCATTGTGCTCATTGTCCATTTTGGGATACTGTGCCGAGCTCTAATCAAAATGTTACTGATGACCCAGCCTTTCTTACCCTATTCCTAGAGCCTGTTCCGCTAGTTTTTACATTGTCAGAACTACTCACCATTTAGTTCTGAAACCCAGCATTATTGTTTTACAGCATCAGGTACTGTACAAACCAACATCTCATCTTGACATTACAGACACGCACAGAAAGAAAAATGAAAAGAAAACATTTTCTGGCAGCAGTGTCTTCATACTCCCTGATAGTATAACTTCATCTTCACACCATTACTTCAGCGTTACTAGCATTACATAGTTACTTCAGTGTTACTAACATTACATAGTTACTTCGGTGTTACTAACATTACATAGTTTACATGTTCTCTTAGGACATCTTATCTTTCTTCACATTGTTCTATCACATGCCTACAGTGACTTATGTTTAATTATTTTTCATGTAAGATCTTGAAAATTCAACAGCTCTTTTTGTTTTGTTTTATTAGGGGTAACATGATGCTTTAAAATGCTAACAGACTAGCTTGCACTAGCCATTTACATAACGAATGAATATAGAGTTTCACATGCTTGGTCTTTGTGCATCTCTTTTCCTCAGACACCACACCAGGTGCACTCTGGGAAGTGACTCACAAGACACAGGTTGCTCTTGGAACAGCTCAGTGTGTTTTAAGGGTATTACTGGTTATAATGGTACAACAAAAAACTGCCATAGTATTTTACACTTGAGAGATATCAGAAAGCACTGTCTGAGGTTTTTGTCAGTGCTCAAAAAAATATTTATGTAAACGTGTAAGCAAAACATATTTCAGAGCTGCATGAATAACTGTTTTAAAACTGTACTGCATACCTCTCAACCTCTTAGCACAAGAAATGTGGACAAAGCCTAAAATATAGGAGGGACAAAGGTCCAAAAATAGGGACAGATTTTAAATATCGCTGTTGCAAACATTAGGACATGCATGTGTATTATTTAATGTCTGTTCATGAATATTTCTGAATGCATGCATGTTTACAAATGCTTGCAATATGTTGAAGCTTTTCTCCCTGAACTTTTGCTGAAAAGGGGTTTTTGAATAAACCCAGTCAAACAAACCCATTAAATAAAAGCAAAATAAAAGAATAAATAAATCATTAGATAACTATTCCTCTTATTTAAATAATGGTAATATCCACGTATTTTCTACTAAATTACTTTTTTTTCTTTTCTTCCCACTGGCGACTAGCATTACTGAACTACCATAAAATCAAACATCAGCCTGATTATTTGCTGAATGCATCATAGAACTCTTTTAGGTCTTGGGTCTTTCATCCTGCTGCAATAGTCACATGCATTACTTTCACCTGTGGTACTATTGATAAATTTTCTCTGCTTTATTACTCTAAGTTAAAACCTCTATATGTACACATGCTACTCCGATTCCCTTCTTTTAGGAATTATATCCTGCATTTCCCAATAATTATCTGGGGATAAATTCACCAACATGTTATTACTGCCTTCTGCACAGCATACATGTTACTCTAAACTCCAGTAAGTGTTGTATGTCACCATCTATATCTTTTGTTCTGCATTTGAGTTTAATTAGTTGGGTTTGCTTTCCCACTGGTGGTTATCTGTACAGTCTACCACTGTATTTTATTTGCCAATTTTTATTTTACAGGTTTTGTAACCACATGAAACCCCCATGTCATGGCTGAAAGGTATTTTTGTACCAGTGTACTCATCCGTTTATCAAAGTAAATAAAAATTCAAGTATTTCTACACACCGGTCCTGCTGTTCAGCACAGCACCTATCCCATCATCTTAAATCAATCAGTGCCATCCTCCAATGTCACATGGAGTTTACTACAGAAAGGAAATATAGCTATTCAGAACATAAAATGAAAATATATCTAAAAATAAGCACTTCTCTTTCCGGCATGGAGGAGCTTTGTGGTGACAGTATGCTTATAAAATGATTATGCTGTACTGACAGGGAAATATGCAAGGGATGGCCAGACAAGCAGTGCCTATAGCCGATTCCTAACAAGCAAGCAAGTATCCCAGAGTCCAGTATTCATTGTGTGGTACCACAGGTACAGCCCATAAGCATCAGACTGTAGATCAAAAGTATTCCAGCATGCCAGAAAAAAATCTCAAAATCAGCTAAGGGGTACAGAGATGAACAATTCACACAAACACACCAGCAACAAATACAACATTAAAAGTGCTTTGCACTGCATTACTTCTTTGTTTGCATGAATTTAATTTAAACTTTAAAACTTCTTTTTTTAAACTTAATTCTAAAATATTGTTTTATTTTTAATCATGTTCCAGTAAAATAAACACTGTGGGTGAAAACCATTTGGCAGTACAGTGCTGACTATAGAGGTCACATTAGTTATTTACTAATAATACTAGCTTTGTACTTAAACTTTTTTTCTTTATCATCTTATATTTTGACAATCGGCAGGTAATAACAAAGAGTTTTACCTAAATGGCAACTAAAGATGTTGCCAACTTTTTTCTACTTAAAATTAGGTTTCACTTTGACAGCCTGTGGACGTACAAGGTAATCATTTTAATTTTTGCAGCTCTACTTTTCATGTGTTGGTTTTGATCCTACTAGCGTTCTGGATCCTAATGGCTTGCAGCAGCTAAATGACCTATTTATTTTAATGACTTATTTTCCATTTATTTATTTAATAGGTAAAACTGTGGTACATGAGTGCACCTTGTCATTGGTGACTTGGGAATACTGATTAGCTGACTTGCTCAGAATCACACAGTTGCAAAGTGAAACTGAGAAAATCAAACCTGGGACTACAGGATGAAATAAACTTTATCTCATTTTTCTTGCTGTTAACTAAAACTTTTATCTACAACTCCATGAAAAGCTTTTACCATAAAGAGCTTGTGTTAAACAAATTTTTCTTACTTTAACAGCTTGCTGGTATTGTTGAGCACTGCTTGAAACCTTCTCCATTTCAGGTTCCTTGTTTGAAATGTCTGTCAGAAGGCGCTAAGGGAAGAAAGAAGAAAATAAAATACTTAAAAAGGTTTAAAATCCTAAAATCCACTCAGAATGTGCTTGACTGTTCTTTGCATCATAATAAAGTACATTGAGCCAAGATGCTGGCACTACTTCCCAGCCCTGCCCAAAATACTGGAATCGTTTCTTACCCGTTGGTTCTTCAGTTTGGTGTCAATTTGCTGAAGACTGTCTGTTGCTTTGGGTTCATTGTTTGGCACAGTGTCCAGCCATTTGTTCATGTCATTATAACCTTTGTTGTAGCTGTTATAAGCAGTCTTAGCCTTCTGCAGATGCTGCTGTGGATTTTAGAGAGACAAGAATAATATGCTTTTTGGCATCCTAGCCTCGTACAATTTCCTAAATTAGGAATTTTTATATAATTAATTATGAAAATAGTGATACGTCTTTCCTTGCATACTGGAAGCACCTTTACATTCTTTTGTACAGCGGCCTTCATTGTAAGTATGGAACTTTATAAATCACCTTATTAACTTTTTATATAATGACTACAGAACTTTCAGAGAGCTAATATATGTTGCCAGGTCAAAGACAACCTGATATTATACATTAGAGAATGGACGACCTCCATCCTGATTGGAGAACAGATGTTCTACAGCAGGCTGTTAACATACAGGTAATGCCCACTGGGGGGGGGAATAAATCTGCTGCTTCAGGACAGTATATTAAGCCGTTGTAAACTAAGGACAGAAAAAGAGAAAAATAAACATTTTCTTCTACTCACTAAACACTTTGCTGTTTAGTGAGCATAAAATAAAAAAAGTAAAGAGATAAATAATGTATGTGGTGTGTGTGTGTGTGTGTAGACATTAAAATATTTAAATTACATGTTCTGGATGTTGAGTGAACGTTTGAAATTTCCTACAAATGATAGCAGAGATCCCGCTACAGTGTGGGACTGGGAGATTCCCCTTTACTGCACTGTAGTGCAATCTTGGAGTGAGAATATTTAAGTAGCAGGGGGTGCAGGGGGGCATGTTTGTTTAGAGGTAGGTAAATGGTGCTATTTCAGGATGTCAGTCTTTCGAAATGTCGATCATATGGTGTCAGCCATATGAAAGTCGGCATTCTGAATGGTCAACATTCTGAAGTAGATTATATATATATATATATATATATATATATATATATATATATATTTCATTCCCTTTAAAACAGCAAATTACCATATCATCAACTTCCAGAACAGCGAGACGAAAACCACGAAACTTTACATTAACTAACATTCACAGCACTAAGTTTTCACCATGAAAGGAGGCATTTAACCAATATAGTGAACTTCGCTATTTTCTCCACTGTATTGTAATCTCGGAATTGGTATATTTATAGTTAGGGGGATGTAGATGGGGTTTATTTACTTCAGTTTGTTTTTATTTCCTGTTGGCCAAGTGTTTACTTACACAGTGAAAACTTACAATGATGTGAATGTTCGGCAATGTGAAGTTTTGTGGTTTTTGTCTTGCTGCTCTGCAAGTCGACAGTATGGTAATTCACTGTTTTAAAGTAGATCCATATAGATAAAAGATATATAATAGAACATAACTATATACTAATAAAAACAAATACGAAACAATTCAATAGATAGCTCATTCTTTAAGCAGAGTAATTCCCTCCAGTGTGTGTGTTATTGTGGAAATAATGTCCTTGTTCTATCAAGTGTCATTTTCCCCAGTAACACACATCCTGTTGGACATGATTGCTTGCTTATCATCCGATTCTAGGTCAGTCTCTGTTGGGCATGACTGCTTGCTTATCATCTGATTCTAGGTCAGTCCCAGCATTAACGGGAGTTATTCATATCTATGAGCTATTGCACAGCAGGACTGCGTAATGAAATTTCAGTTAGTGTGAATATTTAGTTTTTTTTATTTTGATTCATTCTACGAGTAAGACTCTTGGGGAGTAAAATATTTTGTCTAATCTTCCCAATTTATCCAGTGGATTATTAAAACAAAACAAAAAAACAAAAACTTGTTATTGCATTTTGCACCAGATGGTGAAGACCATACAACCAAATATTCATCTTTCTCTGAATTTAAAGTTTATTTTACCTTATGATTTACAAATATTTGTTTCTTTTTACTACATTAACTGAATTCTGAAGTACACACACTACAGGAGATTACCCACAGTGTCATTTTTAAGGAAAGGATTCTAGAGGGAAAACCCCTCAACATGGGAAGTTGGTGGGGGGGTTGTATCCCCCTCAAAAAATAAAATCAGCAGTTTACTACTTTGAAGGAAGCCTTTTGATGATTGCTCTTACAACTGACCTAAAGCAGTTGAAGGTCAGGAATGGTACTTTCAAAAAATGACTGGTTCCCTGACAAACCTGTTTTAAGATTTAAGTTCCATGTTGAAAAGAAATGCAATCTTTTAATTTACCGAATCTGAAAAAGAATGACATGATACTATGGGTCTATATTAGTTTATCGAAATACATATTGTTGGAATGCATATTCATTGACTGCTAAACATCGAAATTCATTACAGTGAAGCACAGAATTTTTCCCAGGGTTAAGAACCACTGGGCCATCAGCACAACTTTGTCCTTTACCCCACCGTAGTGTGATCTCAGAGTTGATACATATAGTTAGGGGGGTATGGGGGTGAAGCCCCCCTAGTTGGGTGGGTTTGATTTAGTGGAGTGCGTTTTCTGGATTGCTAAAAAATGAGTGGCTCCTAACCCTGAGAAAAATTCTGCGCTTCATTGTAATGAATTTCGCTGTTTAGCCTTTGTTGAATATGTATTTGACGAATACATATTTTGATGAATTAATATAGATCCAATACTATATACAGCCTCATGGCTGAAACAGCCATAGTGGAGGTGTGATATCAAACCTAATGAAACAATACAATGCTAAACTGATGTGTCTCCCAGTTAGAGGTTTTGAGACCAGACCCTGCAAGTCCTGACCCATCAAGAAATAAACTGGATGAAAAGAACAGTGAATTCTGAAACTTGCATTTTTGAAGGGTATGGGCTTCACACCTATTTCACCCTCTGAAGCTGGTAGTAGTGCCAACACCTCTGCTACTAATATACATACTAACTCAGAGATCTTACAGTAGGGAAATATTCTGATACTGCAGTCTTGGGCATGGGTTTATATTCATCCACTTTTGCACTTTCACTGTTCTAATCATAGTTGTACTCCTCAGAATTTAAGCAGGAGCTTAATTGATACTATGTTAGTGAATAAGTGATTTGGTCAGAGTGATAGGGAAAGCCCTCACACCAAAATGGGTAATATGAAGGACAGAACATGCACCTGTTATACCAGCATTGTATTTACAGTGCCAGTGTTTACTGTATGAATGAACTCCAGTCCTCTACCTGCTCTGTTTGACCCTTGAATGTCCACACCTTTAGAAGTGTAACATCGACACAGCAATGTTGTCAGCTTCATAATTGTGTAAAATACCCTTAGTCTTTTATAGGCATTAGAACTCATCATAGTGGCCTTTCAGTAACTGTTGATTGTATGCAGATGGCCATCTTTTCTTATCATTTTTTTAATGCAGAACCCTGAATAAACAAACCTGCACAGCTCAACTGCCATCTGTTTACCATGCCAGGAGAGAATTTGCAGTAGTACATCCAATTTACATCTTATCAGTCCTTATCTTCACTGGAACTTATAAATGTTGCTGTTTGAGGCATGCAAGAAAAAATGCTTGTCTGACACTAAGGAAATTTACAAACAGTTTAGAGAAAATGGATAAAAAATTTTTAATCCTTACAAATCGGTATGCATCGTTATGGAGTGTATACACTGCAACATATTCAGACTACACCTAACAGTCACCAAATGCACCTGGGCATCATCTGCACAGGTGCCATAATTGCTGTACAGTGCCTTTGGTCTAATAATCCTTATTAAAACTGAAGTCAAGGAGGCTTTCATCATCTCCTCTCAACAGCGACACTGGCTCAATGGGAAGCATACTCATTTTTGATGCCAGGAAGATCAAACGGCTGTTGGTTCTATCCCCATACCAGGTGCTTAGATTAATGGACAAGACCATAAATGGAATTGTTTCCAGACCCATAGGAAAGTTCAGTTTTTAAGCAAATTGCATATAGTTAGTCTACCCACATGAATGAGGCATAAAGCATATGAGAAGCAATCCTTTAGATGAAATGTTAAAATGAGCTCATGTCCAGACCAAAGTCACCCTAGTCAGTACAAATAAATTTGGGTCTCCTTTGAAAACAGGCCAAGCCTGGTGTGACCAGTCTGGTCAATAAATAAATAAGAAAGAAAGTAAGCAAATATTGCCACAATCACACCTCATTTGTGCCACTCATTGGGTGCAGTGAAACATCAGGATAAGCTGACACAGGACGTAATCTATCAATCTCAGCTAATATTAATAAAAACAATTCTATCCAAATAACCATCACAACAGTCCCAATAACTGGGATATTGGGGATCTATGAGAGTATAGACAGAAATGAAGAAAATCCTAACTGTTACTGTCAGCTCACAGAAAAGTATACTGTATTTCCCCTCATTTTTTGCTCTGCATTCACAATGTGAGGAACAGAATTCGGCTTGCTTTCTACAGAAGTTCTGACTTAAAACTCTTTCAAAGCAACTTGTAAACGTTGGTGATGAGTGCTGACATAAGGTGATTCATACATAAACACAGTAGCGGACAGTTCTTCAAAGAGAACGGCCAAATATCCGTTCTCCCAAAGAGTGGGCATTGACAAGGCCCTAAACAGAATTGTATGTCAGTGCATCTGCTGTCCCCCCCATAGAGTGGACACAGAGCCCTAAACGGACATGTGAATGGCACATGCTATTCCCCACAGTGTGGACAATGACAGGACCCTAAATGGCTATGTCAGAGCTATATGGGGTCCCTCACAAAGTAGACACTGACAGGGCCCTGAATAGATGGGTTAGAACTATATATTGACCCCCCATAGTATAGACATTGCAGGGTCCTAGATGAAGCTGTTGTCAGGGTAATATCCAAAGCAGTTATCAAGCTAGTTAAAAATAGTACAAATAGTTTGCTTAATCACAGGAGTCCACAACTAAGTTTTGTTAAAGTAAATGGAATTAATCAAAGTCTAATTCAAGGGCCTAGAAGCAGAGATCAAAGGGTATTTTTTGGAGCCATAAAATAACCTCTTTCCCTGAGTTTTGAGGTAATAGTAAAGTTTGTAATTAAAATCTGTTAATAAAAATGTCAGATGGCACTATAGTAATAAAGAATGAATGAGTGGAAAAGGTCATTTTATTATGAAAGATGGCATAAGGAGGAATAACACATCAAAGCTTGCAACCTGCATATATAGTTGGCCTAGATACTAGCAGAAAGAGAATTTCTTGCCAAATAAGGAATGCCAAATGGTGATGTGATCAATTGTTCTGCTACAAAACTGTAAGACCCCTGAAAGGTATTGCTCTTACAAGGAGGCTTGAGACGCAAGATAGTTTGCAGGAAAAATCTTAACTGCAAATCATACGAGTCCAGGTTCCATTGGGATACATGCTGCCAGTGCAGAAAAAATACAAAGGCCAGAACTGAACAAGTGGGTAAGATGGGAAAGAACAAAGCAGATTCTCTTGTAAGGGAAGGATGTTTTAAATTTTCACTAAACAAAAATAATGTTCCACAAGGAAAATCATAACTTTTCTCAGGGGTCGGTATCTGAAGAAAATGAGCCTGTTTATGGAACTAGAAAATAAATGGACATATTGTTTAGTAAATCCTGTGCAAGGAGGTGTATAGAGCTCTGAACCACTGAAGCAGTTTCTCCGTGAGAGGCAGTCACTGTAACCATATCATGCTGTCAGACTGACCGATTCTTCTGGACTTGCGCAAATCTTTGTAAATAAAAAGTAGTGGGAGAAAATCTGGAATGAATCTACTCTGAAATCCTGAATCACGTTCTTCTTTTGGCTTTTCCCGGTTAGGAGTCATCACAGTGGAACTCTGGTCCGCTAATGATTGGCAGTAAATTTTTACGGTGCCGAGGTGCTGGCCCGATGCCTAACCTTCAATGAAGGCACGCCCATTTATGCATGTCTTTCAAACACCACTCGACCACAGGGAGGATATGCAGACTCCACACAAAAGGCACTCCAGCCGAGAATCGAATGGGAGAACCTCTTGCTGTGAGGCGACAACGCTACCATTGCACCACCGCAGCTTAAGAAGAAATCCTGAATCACGTTGAATCATGTTAAACATACAAAATCCTAAAAGATGACACCACTCTTGTTATTACAGAGGAAGAAAACCAAGACTAATGTTGCATGACTACGCTCACAGCAATATTAGTAATTTATGTTGCAGGGCTCCATGTGAGAACAGAGAAATCTCCCCTAGAACAAATTATAGCGGAAACTGTATTTTAGAACTGCAGGAAGGTGGAAGGCAAGGAATAGCTTTTGTCACGTTGCTCTTTCAAATTAACTGGTAAAGCAGAAAGCATTTAAAAACAATGCTGCAAAATATAGAAAGTCTAAATTCAACAAAAAACAGTGGCCATTTAAAGACAACTGCAAACAGGAAGTGAGAGAATAAATCCACCAGTCGTCTATACATTCTAAAACTGAGAGTTCTATAAAATGGGGCATTTTGAAGCATCTCTCCACTATTGGGCATGTTGAAAGAACCTTTTCTTAGCTTTCAAGTTAATTTTTCGGATGGCTCACACATAAAACAAATATCAAACACTCAGCAGCAAACTGTACAGGAATTACTCTTTTCTGATGAAAACTCTCTAACAGTCAAAATGTTTAGAAAAGTAATTTAATAGCAGGTATACTCAAACGAAGCTGGCTGGTACCTAGTCTTCTTAATCCCTTTGTATTTCATTACAGGCACAAACATTAGGACCTCTGACAGCTAGTACAAGTCAAGACTGGTCTGAGAAACGCATCTTGTTGTAAGACACTTAAGAGAGTTTAAAATATGAAAAATAATTTGTCTGGATTTAGGTTTTTCTTTCCACTTTCATCACAGATATCTACATCCCCTTTCTCTATTTTTCTCAGCCAACTAAATTCTTAGACAATACTTTTTCTTGTTTTTTGACACTTTGTACTTGAGTTACTATCTGACCTTTACTACCCCCTTTCAGTCCTCTTGTTCCTAAATGACACAGAGTGGCTCTGTATGGTTTTAGTTCCAGTTTAACCCCTTTGGGACAGGGTCACCATCTTCCCCTACTGACAGCGTGTTGTGGGAGCAGAGTGAGCCTGACATTTGCCACCTGGCTCGATAGGTTGGTTATGTCCATATGATCCCCTATGCATGCAAACTAAGTGGTTGGGATGGAGTGCAAAGGCCTATTGCAAGAGACATTGTTATCTTTGTAAGTTGCAGTCTCAAGAGACGCACCCTGCTCCTAGATAGATACTTCAATGGTTCCTCAGTCTCCAATGGAGAGCCTAACTTCAGGGAGCACCCTGAGCATGCATCCACACCCCTACCATTCCCAATAGAAGTGACCAGACCATATAATATCATTCCTCTCCTCATCCATGCTGGCTCAAAAAGTGCCTAAGCCACTTGGGTCATCCGGATCACAGACATGGCTTTTCTCCTCTACACCATCAGAGCTCAAACCCCAAAATAATGAAGCAACCTTGGGGATGCTAGTTGTGGGAAACTAAAAACATGAGTTCTAATTTTAGACTTCAAAGATGAAATGCAATCCTAATATACATGTTTAATGGCTAAAATCACTTACTGTGTAGTTTGTAGCATATAAAAAAAAAACAAACAAACAAAAAAAAAAAAAACGGTTGCTTATCCATAGTGACCCTTTAAACAAATTCACACAATTAAAAAAAACTTTTGCTGTCTGCAGATTGCCTGTATAAAATGTTGGGGATTAGCGAGTTCTCATTTGCTGACTCTGGACAACTATAAGACATATATCACATGTAAACTTGGAGATAGAGCTACTGTGACGATAGTGCTGGGCAGATCTAACATAAGACTGACACATATTACCTGTCCAGAGATTGCATTATGTACATAAGGAACGGTACCAGGCTATGAGGCAGTGACAAGGGGTCTATAGCATCATTAACAGAGTGGCTTTTCAGAATGGCAGCTTCACTCACTGCTAATTTATGTGAAATTGTGGTTCTTTCATTAGTAAATTCATGCAAAAGAATAATAATAATATTGAATGTAGTCAAAATACCCAAACATTTTTCTATAATTGTGTAGAATACCATCTTCTTCAGTGATGCTCCTTTAAAAAGTGCAGTACCTTACAGGTACATTTTCAAGATCAGAGTGTGATGAATTGTGAACTTAATTCTGACAGACTTGCCTCTTCTTCTCTGTACTTAAGGAGCTTCACTAATGAACACCATTCGTCTGTAATTCAGCTCTCCCTTTCACATAAATTCTTCTTCAGCCTTAACACCCCCCTCAGTTAAGCAATACCTTCACATGAAGATGTTCCTTTCCTGATTCAGCACCTGCCTGATATAGTCACACATTCAGGTAGCCTTTCCTAGTTAACAAATGTAAATAATGAATTTATTAATTAATTCCCAATGTCCTAACACTGACCAGCTTTAGTGTCCTCATTCAGCTTTATGTCAGCCTTTGCTCAGACAAGATGAGAAAGGACACATGCGCTCATTGCTATGGTGAATGAGCCAAAATGCAGCTTGTGGTGTCATACTCGCAGTATGGCAGCTCAGACAGTGATATGTCTAGGAGAAGGTTCCCATAAACTTGGCTAGAACAGTCTTGTCCAGAGAGAACTGCATTGTCTATGAATAGATTTGGGTTATAGTACAAGGCAACAGAGTGCCATCCCCAGTTCACCACTAGTCTAGTTAGACAGATAAAAAAGCATGTTCAGAAATTTGCTTAACTCTACAAGTATTTTTTCTGCTGCTTCCTTAATAGAACTTTCTACAATTTTCCTTTAATGCCATTTAGTACAGCATACATGAAAGTGAGATGAGGCAGAGAAACAGCAGAACATCCTGTCTTAGGGATATTACATTCATAAAAATTATATTTTGTCTGTTTGGCTACACTCACTTAAGTCCTGTAATTTGCAATATGTCATTTTTTTTAAAATGGATTCACATAATACTGCCACCAGCTCTCCCAAGATGCACTTTCAACTGGATTTGTATACTTGCAGTGTGGCCTACCTAAATCTGTTTAGCAAATGCATGTTTGACAAGCATCATAATCTTATGAAGGTACTTGTGAAAATTATATCAGTCTGTTAGAATTTGGCATTTGACACCCCTAGCTTTGCCTTACTCTCATCCTTTTTATAATGAGTAAGTGATATGTTTACTCTTACACAGAAGGTCCTCTGCCTGCTTTACTGAGTGAAATATTAAATGCAATAGAAGGAAGTACATGTTATGGTCATGAAGACGTGTCCTTGAGTGGCATCTTTTTAAGGCTGGGTACCTGATGGCTCTCAGTAACTACTCCACAATAAGCGGTTTTCATCTAGTTTACAAATACAATAACCACAAATTAATACATTATTTATCAACAAATTTATAACAAGTGTGGAAGCATGCCTTGCATTAGAACTTAGATGTACAATACTTTTCAAGTGTGCTTTAGTTTTTGTAATGTACATCCTACTGACAAGGACTACAGTACGACTCATTCTAATTTAGAAAGTATTTTATAAAGCTTTAACTCAAACAGTAAGTAAACCAGCCATGGAATATTTGACACAAACACCAAGAATTATAGACAATAGCTCCACTACAATGGCATACATGATTTTAGAACGTTAATTTTTCCATCTCGTGCAAACATGAAAGATAACTGTCTAGATAATTACATGAAGTCCATAGTTAGACATTCTATTAAGATCCTCTGTGAAAATCAGTCTGGTGGAAAACCACAAACAAGAACAAAACGAGAGAACTGGATGGCTGTAAGCAATTCTCTGGTCAAGCACAAAACCAGGTTCATTGTATGAGAGACATTATGGATCTAACTTTGATAATTCATGAGAGACAAGAGACCCTCAAAAAGCTTCTACTGACCTTGTGTCAATTTGTTTGCTGAGGTTGTCATATCTCTGGTTGAGTTTGCGCACCTCGGCTTCCTCTCTATCGATGTCAGGACAGTGTTCCTGGTATTTACTGGCAAGAATATCCGAGCTCTTTTTGGCATTCTTTAAGTTCTGCTCTGCCTCATTAATAATGGGTCGTTTTGACTTTAGCTCTGAGTTTAAAGCCTACAAAATAAATAGAGAAGGCAAACAGAAGTTATTCTTAATAATAACTGCTATGTAGACTACAAGAAATCCTTGGTAGCACATACTCCGTTTTTAGGTGTACATAATTCAACGACACATGCAGCTGTTGTCACATTTCACACAAGACTCCTGTGTGGACTATATGCTGCTCTAATAGTTATGTAAATTAATTTTGCAATAATTTGTGTGTTTCTAAACTATTTCAGTCTAGCACAATACATTTAAAATAAGATATTGCAAGCCTAGTGCCTTTAATATGGGGATCAAAACTACAGTTAAGTATTAACATAAGCAAACACAATTGTCGCGAGAATAAAGTAATCTAAAAAGTTGTTAAAATAGTTATTGCTTGAGGAAATACTTAATGAAGTATATGTCATTTGCCTGTGGCACTGTGACAGTGCGTAGCCTTCTCTCACACACAGGGGACAACCGAATTATGCACAATATGTAGAAGACATGCAATAACATCTGAACATGTGCCATAGATATAACATTTTAACTCCTTAGTGGATCACAGTTTTGCCAATATCACAGCAGTATCGTTCCTTCCTCACCTCTTGACATACAGACGTCAGCAGCAGGGACCATGTGCCTCCTCAAAAAAAATGGCACAGGACATTTTCTTGTATAATATCCAAAAGCAATACTTGAAAAGGACATGCTGCCTCCTAAAATGCATTTGTTTGAAGACCAAAACAGCTGAAGAAGCAGGAGGATTGATTTAGCAGGCAGACGTTCAAAAAGTCAGAGTTTAGGGCATACTTCTAAGTGAGTTTTATCCCGTACCACCCAACATTTTAAAACCATGTACCATCAGTTATGGGGAAACTGCAGTGAAGACAAAGTCTACAGATGCAGTACAGAATGTACAGTATAATGTGGGATTAACGCATTCCTACTACATATTAAAGTCGCAGAAATGAGATGTGAGCTACCCGTTTGAACATTTGTAGGTTTCATTTCGATTATGTTAATGACCCAGGTTAAGGAATAGATAGACAAACTGGAAAGGTGTGGCTGAACAGCCTCATGTCCATACTCTTGTCATAGGTGCACTGGCCCAGTTTGGCCGAAGGTGTACTTTTGGTGGGCAGTAAATATGTTGGTCAGTACAGTTTTATTTAAGTGTTCTGTATGCTCATGTGAAAGAACGGTTACAGAAGTAAGAAAAATGAGAAGATGTGAGTATAAAACAGCAGATCTCCGATTGTGCTGATTTTATCCTTTGATGCATCTAGGCTTCAGAAAACTATTAGTTTCACTCAAGTTTTAATATGCACACATAAATATATGGTGGGAGAAAGGGAAAGTACAGTTGTGTACACATACCATAAATGTAGATGTTTGAGTGTATTCACTGTTGCAGACATCACATTTGGGTTATCTGCTTGCAGTAGCCCTCAGTTGGCCTGATTATCAAAGTCTTGGGTCCTGCGTCAGTTGCAGTCTCATCTTCCATGATATCAGGTTGTCAGGGGTATAAAGCATGCAGCCAATGCCATTGCAGAATGTTTTTGTGGAGGTAGAGGAGTTTGAGCATATTAGCAGTGGGGGCTGTAAGTATTTGGTTTTGTGTTTGGTAGGGGTGAGTTGGGTGTTAGGTAAGTGTATTTTTGGTAAGGGAGTATTTAATGAGAAAATAGATGGAAAAATGGCGAAGGTTTGGTGATTATTTATATTGCTAAATTTGGATTTGTCAATTTTTCAAATCAATATTTGCCAATATTTCTATCAGTGTAAGGCTCACTGTAATAAAAACAAATTTGATTAACAAAAATGTGACTCACAGCAAGCTCCTGTAGCTTATTGTCTACTCCAAGCATACTTTCAGGAACAGTTTCATCAAAGGCAAGTTTATTTTCGTAACCCGACAGCATGTCTCTGCCCTTCTGAAGGCTGTTTTCAAGGCGGTTTGTATTATCAATCCTGTAAGGAGTAAGAGAGAAAAATATAGATTTATAATGAGAGACTTCATGAACCCTTCACTGAAACCAGAGATAGCTTCTTTTTCCATGTAAACTGGTAACCACTGATACTGCAGTTTTGTGCTAAAATGGCATTTGTGCATTTTATATCCACACACACACACACACACACACACACACACACACACACACACACACACACACACACACACACATATATATATTTTAGAAAATGTATTCAACTCCAAGATTGCACTACATTGGAGAAAGGGCAAAGTTCACCATGGTGACCACGTGGTTCTTTTCCTGGCATTAGTTTTCTTTGTTCCTGGAGTTCGATACAGAGAGTGATCACGTTTGTGAGTTAGGGTTAGGGTCAGGGAAGAGTGAAGGATAGGTGTTCTGTGCGAGTTTGTGTATTTAAGGGTAAGGGTTAGGTTAGGAAACGGATGTAGTATTGTTTGTGTGCGTTTCTGAATGTTTACGAGTCTGAGTCTGTCTTGTGTAGTGAGTGTGTTATGGGAAGGCTTTAATGATGTCGAGGTGTAGGGTTAGGTCTGGGGGGGGAGGGGCAGCATTAAGGTTAGGGTTAGCACCCATTACTAAGGTGGTACATGGGGGAAATTCAGTGCTCCCACACATACATATAGAACATATTGGCTGTATTTCTGTGCAAGATCATAGTACATTTGTGATCAAGGAATTTGCCCATTCCCCCAATGTGATCTTGGGAGTTTTATACATAATTAGCAGGCAGGTGCAGAGTGTCTTGCCACTGGGAAAAACGTAGTGTTTACTTCACATTTGTTGGTTTTTCAGTATATTGTGTTTCAAGCATTTGTGCTCAATAATTTGAGGTTTGATGTGCTACTTTTTCAATGAAATGTGTGCCCTTCAGTTTGTCAAGTGTGTGTTTGGTTGACGTCTGTTAATTGACTGCATTTGGTCAACTAAGCAGTTGGTCTACAGGTGTGCGAGATCACACAGTTCTCAGGGTTTGGGAATATGCCCTTCCCCAATATTGTTTCATCTCTGAGTTAGTATAGATAACTAGCAGTTGGTGGGGGAGGGCACCCTGTTTATTGTTTTTATTTTTAGTCTAAACATTGCATGCACAAAGTTTCTTTCTTAGCAGATGTGGGTTAGCATGCCAACATTCACTTTCATGACCTGTTTGGTTGAAATTTAGAAGGCCGACATATGAGTTACTCAAAAAATGAGCGTACACTTATTAGATACATATCTGGAGTATCACTAGTAAATGAAAACAACCAAAGTCAACTTAACATCGACCGTATATGGTTAAAAACATGGAAGTCGACACACCAGTACACATGGCCAAGAAATCAGCTTTGGCACAAACAATCTTTTACATTAAAAAAAAAAAAGGGGGGGGCAACCCATCATGCATCCTTTAATAAACATAACTCTATACAAAGGGTAAATTTTCTAACCCTTGGAGTTGTGAGATCTTGAACACCTGTCAATCAGCTGCCTAGCTCACCATATGCAGTTGACTAGGCAACTGTCAGCCCAAATACTCATTCAACTAGGTTACTGGTACCAAATAAATATATATCACACATGGACACAGACACACACCTTGTAGAATATCTGAGATCAGCATCCTCCTGGATGCTTGCCAGCCTAGGTTCATAGCCAACACATTGTACCACTTCAGTCTTTTCTAAATGCACAACTAGTAGATGCTGGAAATGGACAGGAATATGTGCCCCCATCTCTCTGCTTTTCCTACTTTTCTTCTCATCTTCCAGTGTTGCCTCAGACTTTGCAAGACCTTTGACCCTGTCCCTACAAATGGGAACTTTCAGACTAAATAGCACATTGGTGAGGAGACTATAGTGATCAGGATCAAGGTATGGTCAAATGAAAGTCAACAAGTAGAAGTGGCAAGGGGGGAGGCATGAGTAGCAGACAGGGACGCAAATGGTGTGTTTGAGGGATCAGTTTTGGACTTGGTACAGTAGGAGATATTCATGTTAGATAATCACTGGACATATTAAGAGTGTGATCCTCCTATTCAAAGATCACACTAAAATTATAGTACAGTGTTTGCCAGGGGGACTTTAACTAAGGAGAGAGTCAGCACAGCAGGTCATTGGCCAAAGTAGTGTCAATGGACAGTGTTGTGCTGTAGATGTCAATGTTTTAAACTTAAGGATCAGTCCTCCCAGAAATGAGCATCAGAAGGGGTGACAAACAAAGAGCCAATTGAGAAAGAGAATACTGTGGAATTCCCAGTCATTGCAAAAATGTACCATCAGGAAAGGAAAGTTGCGGTGAAAGTATGAAGGGGATAGGATGCATCAAACCAGGAACTGAATAAAAGCCCTACAGAAATATCTGCACTAATCTACAAGTCATTTGTCAAACCACATCTGGAATACTATGTACAGTTCTGTTGTTGTTGATTCAAGGAAAAGCATAAAAGTAAGTCAAAAGAGTGCAAAAGAAAAGTGACAAGAAAGAAATGGGAGTTGGAGGAGAAGGATCCCAAAGAACTGTTCTTGGCATGGGATTAGTTCACCCTGTATAGGGTGCAGCTCCATCAGCCCTCTCTTGTTGATCTGACCCTGCTCAGGCCATTACCTAATGCTCAAACTTTTTTTTTTTTTTTTTAAAAAGAACTCTAAAACATATCAAATAATTCTATTATTTTCCAACAGCAACACAATTTTCTGCAAGTTTCACTTCACTGCAAACAAAATGAGAATAGTTAGGAAAAGGAATGCCAGACCTCTATTTCACAAATATGTACTCATTATAATAAGTTGCTGATCCCCACTTACTTCACAGTTGCAGATACTCCATTTTAAAATACTTGGCTTGCTATGCTGTACTATGTTACTTTGTTATGGTAGAGATCTTCGGACTAAATCCTGGTATTTCACCTTTGCAGTGATGCATTCTTCCTCATAAAAATGACAGCCTACATCTTTAGTGTCACTGAGATTTTGAATTTGAGTCATAGCAGTGTCATTAATGACAAAATCTGACAAGCACCATTCTAATTGCAATTGGTGGGTTTGACTTGCTGAAGCCCAATGCCAGAAGTAGTCATTCTAAGGAACATATTCTCACATACTGAAAAAAAATATACTCCATTTGATGGAGGTCAATGTAGGAGGAATCCCCCTTCCCTGGACACACACTATTCTCCAAGGTGAAAATGGCAGATGAAGCCTGGTGAGAACTTTTCGTGTCTCCACCATAGCATAATCCACAACAATGTTGACCCTCAAAGTCAGGTACCCGCACATTGTCATATGTTCTAAGCTTCTGACTTTCTACAAAGGAGTGTCACTATGTTTATTATTACAGCTTTTAGCCGGTTTAGCAGACAGTTCATCTACAGCTATCAAAGTCTAGTAAGGTAATATTTGTTAGCAATTCTCACTATACCAGACCAGTGACTAATAGCATGAAATATGAAAAAAGCCAACAAGCAAGCAAGAGAGCCTGAAAATGTTCAGCTCAAAAGGTACCTCCATTTTTTCGACATTGAATGCATTACTTCACCATTTAATTGATATAAAGACACTTTGCTGGTAATAGGTCAAGACATTGATAAAATGATGTCACCAGACTAGCATACATTTCTGCAGAAGGTTGTGGGTTTGGAATGAGATCTCACATTGCAAAGCCTGCTTTCTACTTACTTTTCCTGTGCAGAGTTCAGCAGGTTGTTCACTCGCTCGTACTTCTTATTGGTATCGTTCACTTTGTTCTGAAGCTGGGGGGCGCTAGCACATTTCGGGCTTGTTGCTAAAAAGGCCTCGCACTCTCGTATTTTCATGGTCTTATCTGGTTCAATACGACGTACATTGTTGGCAATGTTCTACAGCAGTCATGAGAATTAAACAAAAAAAAAAGTTAGACCCTGGGGTTTTGTAAAATTGTCACTCCATATATTTTTAACAAATATTCAGCATTTTTAATGTTACAATTTACTATCTGCATAACATGACCTGTTTTGAGTTTTGTATAACATTGCTAACTTGTGCTATACACATGTCCTGTTTACTGTCTACATGACAGCAATTGTCATTATTTTTAGTGTACTGTATTATAACCCATCTCCCAGTGTCTCTCTCTAGAAGTCAGTAAAGAAGTACTTCCAAGTTCTGTTATACTGGCAAAAGTAATTCTGTACATTTGCCTCTTTACAAAAATGTATAGAATGTTCCAATATATCTTTGGTTAATATACCCTTCTGAATACTGAATCTTGGGTTAAATAGCTGTACTTTTCTCTAGTTCTTCTCCACCTGTACCAGACATCATTAAAGGAAATGACAGGACTGTACCACTCCATCTGATAATACATTTCAGAGCCACACCCAAATGACAGGACTGTACCACTCCATCTGATAATACATTTCAGAGCCACACCCAACTGAGAACTATTTTCTGCTCTTATTCTTAAATCTTCATATTCCTCTGATTAAGTGGTAGAGTTTTTACTTTAAGCAATCCCTGCCTGGAAATTTAGCAATCGGATCTGTAATAATAATTTATCTCTATAATACAAGGAGCTGAAAATAAAAAGTCGCTAAAAGTCACATAACTATCAAGAGATAGCTGCAAGATTGTTAGCCTTTTCAATTCATAGACATTATACCTAGATCATTATAAAGATTTTATGTACAACTACTAATCTTTTTTCTCCAGATCAGTTTTCTTTCCCAACATCAACACAAAGAAAATGCATGTTTTGGGGGCGGGACGGGGAGCAAATATAGTTCTTTTGAAGGGTGACCCTGTGAATATGTGTGGTTTAATGTTGGGAAAGACATTTCTGCAAGCTTATAATGCAAATAAAATATTTTTTGTGGGGCTTACCTAATGCAGATAAGTACTGACCAACCCACTCCCTTGTTATAATCTACTTCAAACGAGTCTATATTAGTCCCGCGAAAGACGTATTCATTGAATAAGTCTTCAGCAAACACCAGTCACCAAAATTCACTTCAGCGAACTGCAGAATTTTTCCCATGGTTCTCAAAGACTTGGTAATCACCTCAACTTTGCCCTTTTCCCCACGGCAGTGTGATCTCATAGGTTCATAGGTTAGTACTAGGCTAACTGCCCTTGGGAGCTATTTTTTTAAGCCTAGCCAATTATTCCTTGTGAGACTCAAACCCTGCACCTTGTGTTTATCTCAGAGTTAGTTTATATAGTTGGGGGGGGTGTGGTGGGCAAAGCCCCTCACTTGGGTGTATTTTATTTAGTCAGTTGTGTGTTCGGACGGTTGGTGGGCCAAGTGTTTGCGAACCATAGGAAAAATTCTGCGGTTCACTAGAGTGAATTTTTCCATCACTGATAAGGATTAAGATTTAATCTCCTGTCATAATCAACTTGTTACGTGCTCAGGAAATGATGCCAAGAGCAGAGATACAAGCTGTAAAATAAACCAGTGAGGGTTTCTTCAGCACTTTATAAAGATCTGCTTCATATCTATACAAGAAGTTACTTTTTATCTGCTGACTGTACTGGTCATATTAATTAAACTGATAAAGAAAGTAACTTTTGACTAAGAAAGGACAGATACAATTAAAAAATTAAGAAGAAGATTTTGTTGCCATTTAACGAGTACCTAATCCCATAAACAGATTGAAAATGATACTGAAAGGCCTTTGGAGATGAATAGCACCTTGTAGTGGGGTCCTTGCTCTGCTTTACCGGAGGCCCATATTTCTTTGCTTTAGCCTGCTAAATGTTGGGTGGCTTCATGATCCCGTCTGTAAGGCAGTGAACACACATGCTGTGCTGTTGACTTAACAGAAGGCTCCAAGGTGAAAAGGAAGTTGATTAGATGTCAGAGTAATATAGTGGCACTTAGGCCAGTATGAAGCTCCATGTTTTATTTGCATTTTTGGCCCATTGCCTAGTATAAGTTTGAGGCACTTCCATCTATTACCTTTTCAACTTTTTTCCCCTCTGTCCTTTCATCTACAATACTCATCACCACATGGTAGGAAATTTGTATCGATGGAGATTCACATTATTGGAGTTCTAAAATGTGTGCTACTGGAAGGCCATCATCCAGGGCTAAAATATCATCTTTCATGCTCTGTTTTCTTCCTCCTGATGTCTACTCTACACTGACAAAACAGGGCCTACATTACTGGCACTGGAGCAGGCACAACCTGTTACCCTCCTCCCAGGTTGGGTGATATCAGCTGCTTATTCATCCCTCCCAGCTGGCTCCTACAGCATCTGGGCCCACTACTCAAACATGGGTCATTTGTTCAGTGAGGCTCCATTCCTCTTTGTCACAGAGCAAACTTGCTAAAATGGTTCTTGCCTTCAATTCCTGCATACGATCAGAGCTATCTTGTATAGGACGACTCTGTTCCAGAGGAGGACGCAGACATGCAGTGGCAGACTTCTCCTGCTTATCTAGATCATTGTTGATTTTGTCTAAACCAGACAGCAGCTGACGGCACTGTAGCTCCTGAGCATCTGGAAAAGGAAAATAAATTAGGCGAGTGAGAGACATAAGAGCTTGCAGATTATATAACAATAATTATTTTTGTTAATACTGTCCTTCAACTTTCCACATGCTGTTGACCATTGATCAATATCACTTTTGAGAATACTCATTTCCCTGTTGCAACCAGGAGGCAAAAGCACTTCAGTCATGTGATTCTTCTTAGAATACTGATTGTACTAGGGAATTAGAGCATCTTCAAAGCAGGGCAGGGGCTCTATACTGAGAATTGCAGAGGTATTTGTTTTGTACAGGATTCATAGGAGTTCCATGGCAATTTAGTCTCTCAACCATCATTGTCTTGACAACACCCACTCTCAGCCTGTACTCTTTCTCCATTTTCTCCTTTTGTTGACAAAACCGGTTAGTCATGGGGCAAAGAGGAGGCTATCAATGGGATAATAATGTACCATACTATTTAACCTGCAGGGGGAGACACTGAGTAATGAACCTCTCTCCATTGCATACTTTTTACCTACTGGTGAAGATTTAGCTTTCTGGTATTTGCTATGCTATTAGACTTAAGCTATAGGAGATCAGGGACAGCAGGGTCTCTGTGTTGTGTGCCTAAATCCCACATTCCATGCATGGCAAGTGCAGATACAGATATTATACCAGTCCTAATCACACATGCCTCTGAACATGCTCAGACTGGTTATCATCATATGCTGCTGTAACAAAATGATATGATAACTACTGCTGAAAGTCTGTGGTTTACTGCTTTTAAAGCATTTCAAGTACTTTGGTAGGTCTGTTTCTGACATGATTTACTAACTGTTAATGCACTTAAAACATACTAACACCAAGGGACAGGCAGAATGTGTGTGTACTGCAGGGAGGATTCCTACAGTTGTCAAAAGAGCAGGACTATGACTATCTAGAATAGTTTACCTCATTAGATTCAAGAATATATCAATATCTGCTTATTTATATGACTCAGGTTTGTGGAACACCCTTAGTTTACTGAGTATTTGAAGCTTTACTCTTTTACTGCATTTTTTGGTAAAGCAGTCTCAACATTTTAAAAAGTGCTACATAAACAACGACTATTGGTTGAACCTGTTCAAGGATGCTAAGCAGCTTTAAAGGATATCCGAGACCGATACATTCATCTAATGCATCTTTGTTTACGTACATATAATACAGATTCAGCTATTTTACTACATAACCAAGCTCTGATTCTACTTTTGCCTACTACTTATTTTTGGTTTTGTGCTTCGTTCACTAATGAGCACGTTTACTTCTTTATTACAACTTGGATGCATTTAAGTGTGGAAATGCACTGAACACTATTACTGGTCCTCTATTTCCGCATTCTATGTATAGTTACAGTTCAGTATTTACCTGAGTTTTAAATAGGATCTCAATGCCCAAGTTTCTTGTAAACAATTTTTTTGCACGTACTTTTACTGTCGCATCTATTTGTTGCTGTTATCTGATAGACTGCAAATCAAATGTGCTCTCACCTGAGTAACAAGCTCACTTGCTTAATAGAACAAACAAGGCCTTGAAAATGCTTAAAGTAGTGATAGAATATGGTTGAAACTGACCGTATGAAACAGTTTCTTTCTTTTTTCTACATTTGCCTGTTAAACAAAAAACATCAAGTAGAAGACAACTTAAGATAAAGAACTGGATAAGGCCTGGGAGTAGGAAACAGTTTATCTCTGGACAAGTGAGTTGGTCTCTCAAAGACAGAGGATGCAGAAACTGGACTGGTTAGTCTCCAGTTAAAACAGTTATACCAATAAAGAGAATAGCTTAAAATCACCAGTATTACACTCCTTTCAGCTACCGTAGGTACCAGTATTGAAGTCTTCTTCTGGAGAAATCATTGGACTCTGGAATAAACTCAGCAGTCCCAGATTATATAGTTTACTAAATACTACTGTCAGTGTGTACAACACCTGAAGTTAGGCCTCTGCTTATTGATGGCTGCTCTGTATTGAAAACACTCATGGTAACTGTACCTCCTGGTGAACTGCTGTTCTCTTTCTTCAAGTCTTCATAACGACGAAGTAAGGCATTCTTGTTACTGGCCAGCTTCTGCTTCACACCTTTATACTGGTTGTTAATACTAGAATTAAGGATGAAAAAACATTCTTTAATACTGCATATTAATGAAAGAAACAGATCACCATGCTATAAAAGTAAGTGAATCAGACGGCACTGCAGCATATTCTAATCTTGACTTTTAATCCCCCAGCATAGTATTTACTATTTCTGTATTTAAAAAAACGGAAATATGTTACCAGCATTTTGTCCACATTAACAAAGCAGTACCAAAAAGAAAAGTATAATAAAAAATAAACAAATCAAGGTGATCTCAATTTGGAATGGCTGGTTGCTAACTAAATCATCCTACTGAGAGCTTTATATTGCTAAAGAGTAAGCTTCTGTAGCACTTATTTCATATCACTCTTTATGAGTTCACATTCTAAATAATTTTTAGGCCTGGTCATTACTACTTTTTCCTTCCTTCTGCTTTTCTGTAGTCTGTTAAAATTATATTTTGAGGTTGACGGTGCTTTGTTAGTTTAAAGAATTAGTAGGGAATCTAACAGTGAGTGAAGCCTGATACAGTGCTATGGAAATCAGTTTTGGTGACCTTAGCTCTTCATAATATACTTCCAACAGACTATCTAGGAAAGCTGTAGTGGCACTCATTTTCAGAAGTAGAAGGCATGTTAATGTTAAGTGCCTTGCTTTCATTTACATTTTCACATCTGTTTTAAACTCACTTCATGACCTACATGTAGAATTACAGTGTTGACTTTACTTATCATATCAATTAAATTCATAAACATTCGACGTTTCAAGCGTTCGAGGTTCTAATAGGAACCTGAAAAGTTAGGCTTGCATAGCAGGCCCCCCCATCCAGTCACACTTACAAGCAGATCGATTACATATGCCACCAGTGAGTGCTAGATAAACAGTAAAATCCTAGAAGAAGGACAGACAGCCTTTTCTAAGCAAAGTGCCCAAAATGATGAAACACTTACAAGAGATTCAGGTGCCAGGCAAACAAAGTGCAAGAGAGATTCATGGCATGGATGAATTTGACACGAGAGTGCTAATTATATTTGTCACTAATTTAAGTCAGTATGTTAACTTTTTCAAAAAATCAGAAGTGTAAAAATGATATGATGCCACTGATCAATTGCTGCCCCTTTGGCACAAGTCAGGGTTTGCGTAGTCCTGGGCTATGGAGTTCATGAACACAGAGGTTGTCTAACTGGAACTGCTCTGTGAGAGTCTCTGTTAACTAAAAGTACAAAAATGTGAAGTTTCTCTTGTATCTTACTTTATCTGTACTGAATTAAGCTCTCATTCAATATTTTGAAGAAGCCCCGAATTCTGAATATTTTAAACTAAATCTTGAACCTCTTGTTCTCCTATCATAGTGGTTTGTTAAAAGATAGTTCAAGTAATCCCAAGATGTGAAAACTGTCACGACACTAAAGCAATGTAAATCCTTCCCTGCAGAATCAGAGTCTAACGGTGCTGGGAGTGTGACAGGGGTCTGTTTCTTATACTAGCTGTTCTTTAACTGTTTTGTAAGTTTCTGTGAGGCCATTTTTGCTTGGGCTAAAGGAAAGTCTCTCTGTTGATCAGTGGCAGTGATAAACATTGAGCTGCTTTCCCTGCCCCCCGTGGGAGTGGTTACTGACTTGAAACTGTAGTTTTATTGGCCAAAAGGGGTCATTTCCAAAACTCCTTCATCTTCCTCTCTTAAAACCTAGTTGCCTCGTGGTTTTGGCGTCTTTTCAAGCTTGTTGGCTGTTGGTGAAGCACCCTCCAAGAGGAGAAAATGCTGAGAGAAGAAAGGAGCCACTTTTGAGATTTTAAGTATTTTTCCTCTGTTTATTTGATAAGTTTTTCTGCATAGCTGCCTAGTTTGAGCATTTTCTGGCTTGTTAAACTTGATTTCTGCATTAGTAGCTGTATTTAGAGCACAACCAAAAACTGTATACTGAATTTCCTGTTTGCACTTAATTTTAAAATCGTTTTTTTCTCAAAACTTGCATATTTTCTTGTCTTTGACCTAGCACTGTGTGGGGTCATTTACTGCACTGTTATAACTTGATATTACTTGTGAACCTCTGCTATCTCTGAAAAAACAAAACCAAAAAAAAATCTTGCTTTTTTCCCACTTTTCTGAGATTTAAAAAAGTTCAAGTTACAGGCTTGCTGTTCTTGAACCGTTTTGTAAGTTTCTGTGAGGCCATTTTTGCTTGGGATAAAGGAAAGTCTCTCTGTTGATCAGTGGCAGTGAAACATTGAGCTGCTTCCCTGCCCCCCGTGGGAGTGGTTACGGACTTGAAACTGTAGTTTTATTGGCTGTTTTTGGTCAATTCCTGGCTCTTTCCAGCCCCTGCTATCAAGCACACTTTAGAGTGCTTTAGTGTAATTTAGCGCGGAGTTGCCACTAGAGCAGCATCGGGCAGCGCCGGTTTAACAAGGTTAAACTTTTTCTGGCTCCATAAAGTCTGTTCTTCATTTTTTCCCTTAGAACTGCTCTACTAGTAATCTAAACAGTATATCCCTTAACTAAAAAGCGCAGCACTTGTTCCTAAAAGCTTTTACTTGTCTTAAAAGCATCTTCTTTTCAGGTTTAGCACTTCTGTATTATACAAAGTCCCTCACTAGCAAACCCCCAGGAGTACCCACTTCCTTACTAAGTCCTCTCTTATTCAGTTACACCCCTAACTTCTAAATTTCTCTAGCATGTCGAAGGGCCAGATGCTGGCGTCCTCTCCTGTCCAGTTGGTGAATTTGGGAATATTGAGGCAATGTTACAATTGCCTCATGTACACCGACAACCCTCTCCTCCTCCCACATAACACAAATACTTGCGAGAGAGATGCAGCTATTTAGCCAAACTGGAGGCTGAGCTCTCCCAACTCAGGACTGGCAAGACCAGACAGGAGGAGAAGGCAACTACACACACCACAAAACCAGTCTCACATAAAGCTATCACAACAATGAATCAAACACAAACACACAAAGTCATACTTGGAGGCTCTGAGCAAAAATTTACCTAAACAGCAGAGGCCTCCAAAGCAGACATCCAAGCAACTGCCACCTCATGACACACCACAGGCAACACAAACCACAAAATCAGTGTGAAAAGCAGTCACAGCCCTTAAGGTCAAATACAACACCAAACATACTTGTCATAGGTGACTCCATAGTCAGACACACTGACGTCCCACTCACCAGGCTGAACAAGGAGAAAGTCACAGTAAGCTGCCTATCGGGCGCTAGAATCCGCCACATAACACAAGCACTCGGGTCACTCCACAGCAAGTACAAATATGACACAGTCATTGTCCATGCTGGTGTGAACGACCTGAGATGTACCTCCCTGGACTACATGAAAAGAGACAGAGGAGCTCTCTGATTATGTAGCCCAGGCAGGTATGACCCTGACCCTGAGCAGTATCCTTCCTTCACCAAGAATGATGCCACAACATAGAGACAAGATGATCAGCTTTAACAATTGGCTTAATTTCTGGTGTCATTCAAAGGGGATCCAGTGTCTGTCTGCCTGGGATGACATGCTTGACAAGCCACGCTGCTTCGCAAGGGACGGCTTGCACCTGTCACCCCTGGGATTCCGGATATTGGCTAAGGCTCTTGCCACCCCCATAGTGCCTTTTTTAGGCAAGGCTCAAATTCTAAACCTACCACCCTAGAAAACAAAAATGGGAAGAAACTAAGGGTAATGCTGCTCAATGCCAGAAGTCTAAATCTCAAAATGCACGCTCTCGAGGCCCTTCTCAGTATGGAGAACATCGATGTCTGTGCTGCGACTGAAACCCGGTTCAAGGCTCCTGAGAGCACCCCGGCACTATCAGGTTTTACCTCATATCATGCGTTCCGGCCCCAAAACCCGGACCACACCACAAAAGGAGGGGTGTATCCATATTCATCAAGGATACCCACACCTCCAGGTTGGTGGCAACACACGAAGCATCGGAAACCATCCAGGTGCAATTAACCATAGGCAAAACTGCTCTACAATTTGTAGCATGCTACAGGCCACCCTCTCAAACTCAGGAACCCCACACAGCCTTCCTGAAGACACTGGAGGGTATAAATGTATCTCCAAACACCATTATATTGGGTGACTTCAACTACCCGAATATAGACTGGGAACATTACTCAAGCCCCAACTTTCTAGCCCAAAGGTTCCTGGAGTTCATAAATTCAAATGCCATGGAACAACTAGTCACCGTTCCCACAAGAGGAGAAAATATGCTAGATCTCATCATCACAAACATGGGGAGAAAATGCTCCACACCGGAAGTATATCCCTCATTGGTGAGATCAGATCACAAACTTATCTCACTGGAAATCCACATCCCGCCCCCACCCCAAACAAAAAAGACCACAGTGAAGAACTTCTCTAAAGCAAACTTCACACTACTCAAGACTGGTGTGGTATCCTTCAAGGCCCCCGAGCCAGTGGAACCCACAACCCAAGCTGCGGAAGCCCTTACAAATGCCTTCTACGAACACCTCCAGGACTGCATGGATCAGGCAATCCCTAATAAAACCAAGACTCTTTCCACCAAGGGCAAACGTCCAGTCTGGTGGACTCCAGCCATAAACAAACTTTACAATAAGAGGAGAAAGCTGTTACATGATAGAGCAAAATCCATAAAAGAGAAGACACCCTTGATCATTATTAGTAAAAAAATACGAGCACTCATAAAATCATCCAAGGCCAAATTTGAGAGAAAAATTGCAATAGATTCAAAAGACAATCATAAGGCCTTCTTCAGCTATGTTAGAAACCTGGGTGGAAACTCCCAGATATGCGCAGAATTAGTCCAAAATGATACAAAAATCACTGAACCCACAGACATTGCCAACATACTGGCAGACAGGTTCAGTGCAAACTTCACCCCCCAAAAGGAGAGATAACTATCCCAGTGGAGTGTAGCCTCCCAGACATCTCTAATGCGCAGGTGAAAGCTGATCTCTCTAAAGCTAAAAACACAGCATCAATGGGACCAGATGGTGTCCCCAGCTGTGTGCTACACGAACTCAACGAGGAACTAAACCCGCATATAAGGCAGCTGTTTAATCTTAGCCTTACCATAGGATATGTGCCCAAGGAGTGGCGTACGGCAACTGTGGTCCCACTCCACAAAGGCGGTACCTCTACGGACCCTGGAAATTACCGCCCCATAAGCTTAACAAGCCTGGTCTGCAAAGCTATGGAGAGGATCATAATGGAACTCATAAACAAAGACATAGGGGACTTGCAGACATTGGACCTGACCCAGTTTGGCTTTGTCAAGGGCAGATCATGCCTTTTGAACCTGGTCGACTTCTTCGAAACAGTCACCAAGGCCATTGATGAGGGAAAGGCAGTCCATACAGCCTACCTTGACCTTGCAAAAGCTTTCAACACAATACCCCACTCTGGTATTATAGAGAAACTTACCAGCTTAAATGTAAACCCATATGTCACAAGATGGGTTGCAAACTGGCTAAAGGACAGAACCCACAGGGTTAGAGTTGCTGGCGCCATGTCAGACTCCAAGCCAGTCACAAGTGGGGTCCCACAGGGCTCAGTTCTTGGCCCCCTGTTGTTCGGAATCTACTTCTCAGAAGTACAGGCAAACATAGGAGGACCATGGCTGACAAAGTTTGCAGATGACTGCAAACTGGGCGCCATAGTGGAAAGTACATCAGACACAGATATCTTTCAGAGGGGTCTCACGGAAACTGATAACTGGTGCCAGAGCCATGGCCTGAAGTTAAATGCCAAAAAATGTATAGTCATACCCTTCAGGAAAAAGGTAACCCCAAGCTACCATATAGGTGGCAATCCATTAAGCACAGAAGAGGTTATCAGGAACCTGGGGACCCAGGTTGACAGTGGCCTTTCTTTTGACACTCACATTGCTAAAGTGGTTAGAAAGACCTTCTACATTGCCCACCTGATCATGAAGGGATTCACATCCAGATCAAGTGAGGCCATTGTTCCCCTGTACTCTTCACTTATCAGACCAATGATAAGAGTACAATGCCCCATTCGGGATGTATCTCACCAGACACCTGCAGCAATTGGAGAGACCCCAAAAGTTCCTCACCAAAAGGATAAAGGGACTCCAAAATCTGTCATATGCTGCCAGACTGAAGAAACTCCAGCTCTATTCAGTCACATACCGCCTGCTCAGAGGTGACCTGTGTCTGACATACAAGGCCATGTCCAACCCGGAATTAATGGACATGCTCCACCTCAAAAAATCCAAATCTACCAGATCCACTAGAGCAAGCGACTTAAACCTTAGCACGGATATAAATAGGACATGCTGGAGGGATAGATTTGTCACCCAGAGACTAAAATCCCAGTCCATGTGAGGCAGAGCACCTCGATGGCTCTGTTCAAGAGAAGTCTTGACCGGTGGATGGGAGATCGTAGATTTACCCCGGGAATCATCTCTGTGTCACTGCTGGACAGAGGCACAACAAACTAATGGGCACAGTATTTTTTAACATAAGGGGTGGCGTAAGCCACAAAACTTTGGGCTAGGCTTATAAATGCCTTAGGGCAGATAGCCTAGTATAAACCTATGAACCTAAGATATAACTGTGTCAATTCCCTGAACACATACATTCAGAATGTGGACAAAAAGAAATGATTTCTGTCAGTTACAGAATAGGGCATGCAGCAAAACTAAGCTGGCTGCATAACACAAGTGCTCTCTGTTCATTGAAGATGAGTTTAAGCATAAGAGCTATAAAACAGTTAAGTCATCCGTGGAAAGAACATGTTTTCATATCTTTCAACGGTACAGATTTTAGCAGAATGTCCAGATTCTTGCCTCTTATTTTGGTCTGTTTCTCATAAATTGTATTTTTCTAGCAAATGATTGGCATCCCTATTTTGTGGACTTAGTTCCTCCATTATTTATGACTTTGTCCAGATTTCTTGCACTATGAGGTTGAGAGATATGTATGTTTTACTAAAGCAAGAGGTAAATACTGAACCTGAAGAGGAGGTTATTCGAAGGCAGACCACAGAAAAATAGAAATGGTGGGTTTAAAAATAGTCTGAAGAATCTGTAAATAAATAAGTGCAAGGTTTTGCAAACCATTGAAATTGCAGAGTAAAAAGACGCTACTGAGAAAGATGACGATTCTGAAAAATGCAGGAAAAAGGGTGACCCTAGATAAAAGAGGGGCTGTGAATGATAATCATATTAACTGGAAATGGCATTAGGGTTAGGCCGTGTTAACATGTATGGGTAATATAAAAGCAGTTATATTTCTTCAGGATGACAGGCCCTCATAATACCCCCTGCAGTGGGCCATTATTTCCCCACTAATGGCCACCATATCGGGTATTATTGCTTACATAGCCCTCGGTTAGTCATACTCAGGCAGAATGATTACATATGTCACCAGTGAGCACTAGATAAATGATACAAAACCAGAGGAAGGGCAGACAACCTTTTCTAAGCAAAGTGCCAACAATTATGAAACTCTTGCAAGAGATTCAGGTGCCAGGTAAACAAAGTGCCAGAGACTGGTGGCATGGATGAATCGGACCAGTACTTGAACACCACTTATATAACTGGTATTAAGTAGGAAAAATGAGTGGGATGATGAAAACTTAGGGCACAATAATAAATAATAATAATACAGAATTAAGGCATAAAAGTATACAACTGTACAGAATTATACAAACAATGCAATGTGAATTTCAGGAGAGATTACTTGGTTAAATAGAATACAACCAAAAATGATGACTTCTGACAAATTGCTGAAGGGAGATTTTCCCCTTGAGGTGGAACATCAGAGATAAGTGTTCCAGACTAAGGGGATGTGTAAGGGGGTTTACTCACACTCAAATTATTTCAGCTATGTTGCCATCAGCAGTGTCTTTCAGTTGATATGTCATTCATCTGTTGCTTAACTGATCAGCCAAGGTCCTTGGTTTTTAAAAAATATTAATAAATTGTGTAAGTATCTACTCGAGTAAAGATTCAGAAAAGTGTAAAATAGATTGAAAAATAAGGCCTGTAATACATGGTAAAGCAAAGGTGAAGCTGGCTGGATACTTTTATTTGCCATGCCTGAAGATGTTTATGCATTTACTTCAGGGACATAAATAGAGCAGACATGTGAAAAGTTGAAAACAAGTTGAAGCTACCATGTTATTCGTCACAACGGGGAAAGGCAGAAAAATACAGATGTTATATGCAAGATAGAATATTGACTATTACTGATATAGAAACATACCCGTTTGGTTCTCTGGTCATAATGCATGGGTGGAGATATGGACATCTAGTTCATGTGGGAATCAGTGACTTTGTAAGTGAAACTGCAAAAGATTTACAGGAAGTGACCCAATATTGAAATAAATGGAGTGTGCAATCGCCTTTTTGGAGGTGGATTTGGTATCAAGATCTGCCATAGCAACTCAAGGGAAGATGTCAGAGACAGACCCTCTATGCACCAATAGTCTATACCTGTTCTCCAGGTAGGACAGCGTTCCTGCAATCCAGAATACAAAAAAGTGTCTCAGGACAGTTATGCATTAAACTATAGTAAAGGGGAAAGCTAGCAGGACAATAGAAAAGTATTAGGAGAAACTAAGGAAACAAAGAACAGCAACAGGGAGGAACTTACATTAATCTCTGTGAAAGGCAAGAGAGAGCGCTAAAAACACTACATTTAGAGAAAAGCAGACCTTTTTCTGTTTAACATAATATTAATAATACATTAACAGTCCAAATTTACATTGCGAGTGAACTACACTGGAATTAGTTTTTTGGCTAGTAAAATAAGACGGATTAGACAGCTGGATATTTCTTATTTGCTTATTTTGGCTACATCTAAGTTGTTCTTGGAGTCTGTTTCCACTGGTTACCAGGGTCATCTTAGGGCCTCATTTGCAATGAAGTGGAAGAACCCCTCCCCCTTTGACAGCATGTGAAGCTTGGCGGAGGATAATTAGCTACAAAATGTTTTTTAGCCAAATGATAAAAAAATTAAGTCATTCATGACATTATTGCAATTGGCAATTTACATTCACCCCAAAATACACCAGCCCCAGACTTATTTCACAGGGATGCATGCGGTACAACCACTTATTTGCTTGATGTTTTGGTGGGTTTTCCCCACATACAGTCTACTGCTTTCTGCATTCACTTAAATGTACTTTTGAATCGATAGTAGTACAAGGCCTTGATTTGATATAGCATTGCTATTAGTATTGGTTTCATGGTGTTTTCATTCAGATATGATGGTATACCAAAATCATCAGCAACCATTTTTCTATACAAATTGAGGATTACACATCACTTAAAGCAGAAGGTGACCAGTTTTCTGGGCAGTGAGCATAAGCAATTTGGTTAACATCATACCTGACAAAGTACAGTTGTGTACATTTACCATAAATGTAGATGTTAGAGTGGATTCACTGTTGCAGTCATTACATTTGGGTAATCCTGCTGGCAGGTTGCCCTTAGTCGGCCTGAATTCCAAAGTCTTGGGTCCTGCGTCGGTTGCTGTCGCCTCTTCCCTGACGTCAGGTCGTCAGGGGTATAAAAGTAGCAGCAGACGCCATTTTCTTCAGTTTTTCTTGCCCCAGATGTCAGGTACCCTCTAAAATGTAGCCATAATTTATATTATATATATATATATATATATATATATATATATATATATATATATATATATATATATATGCGTATATAAAAAACATAAATGCACCAATATAAACTTTACCTTCATCTACAAGCAAATACACCACATAGGTTGTATAGATCAGAGAAGGAAAGATAAGTTCCAGCAGAAATAAGGGGGATGGTGGGTGGGTAACTTGGACTGCAACAGTGAATACACTCGAACATCTACATTTATGGTAAGTGTACACAACTGTACTATGTTTTTCGTGTTTCACTGTTGCAGTCATTACATTTGGGTAAAGTCCCAAAACTATGGTTGGGAGGCTGGAGCTAAACAGCATTAGGAGCGGCTATGAGGCCCTGCAGAACTGCAGTGGCAAAGCCTGCCCTGGATTTAGAGTAAAGTGGCAGATGATAATGCTTTGCAAAGGTGTGCACTGAACTCCAAGTAGCAGCCTCTAAAATGTCTTTAGTTGGAACTCCCCTGAGAAAAGCTGCTGAAGTGGCTGCAGCTCTGGTTGAATGTGGCCTAATGCCCTTAGGCACTGGCTTGCCATGTTGTGAATAGCAGAAATGAATGCAGTGACCTATCCACTTTGAAATAGTCTGCTTGGAGATGGCCTTTCCTTGTGATCCTGCAGCATATGCCACTAGTAATTGCTCTGTCTTCCTGAAAACTTTAGTTTTGTCCAAATAGAAATCTAAGCTGTCTGTGTACATCCAAATAATGCAGAATTCTCTCCCCCTTGTTCTGTGGATTTGGATAAAAAGTCGGCAAATGAATAGTTTGGTTAAGGGCCACACTGGACATCACCTTAGGCATAAATGTTGGGTTTGTCCTCAGAGAGACCCTGTCTGGAGAAAAAATTATAAATGGTTCCACAGCCATGAGTGCCTGTAGCTCTGACACTCATCTTGCAGAAGTCATTGCTAGGAGCAGAGCTGTTTTCCGGGATAAAAACTTTATATCAGCAGTAGCAGCTGGCTCAAATGGAGGTAAGGTGAGTTTTTCCAAGACATAATTGAGATCCCATGCAGGCATTGGCAATCTCCTTGGTGGCCTTAAATGTTTGGCTCCTCTGAGGTACTGCCTTAATAAAGGATGAGAAAAGATTGGTGGCTCTGTATTGTAATGAGCCGAAATGGCAGAGGAATGAATTTTAATTGATGAAAAAGATAGGCCTTTGTCCAGCATCTCAGTTAAGTATTGCAAAATCTGAGGAATATTTGGTACAGCTGTATCAGTTCCTTGTGCATGGTTCCGAGCACAAAATCTCTTCCATTTTCCAGCATAAGATTTCCTAGTACTAGGCCTTCTGGCTTCCAGAATGACATCCATCACAGCTTTACTGAGAGGTGTGCTTTGTATGGCTGCATAATCTGCCATGCTGCCAGGTTTAGAGTCCTGAGTTGGCTGTGCAGGATCGGATTGTTTTTCTGGGACAATAGATGAGGTATTTGAGGTAAGGCCCAGGCTGGGCATTGAGACAAGTTCCTTAAGATTGGATACCAGTACTGGCGGGGTCAGTCTGGGGCAATCAGTATCGTTTTTGGTTTCTCCTTTCTGACCTTTAGGAGTACCTTGGGGAGGAGAGGCAGTAGAGGAAAGGCATATACTGGATAGGTTTTTCCAGTTGAAAGATAAGGCGTCCAATTTCCATGCTTGTCTGTGATAAGTCCTTGTGCAGAATCTTTTTAGTTGGTAGTTGTGAGGGGAGGCGAATAGATGCATGTCCGGGCATCCCCATTTCCTTGTTATCATGCTGAAGACTTGCGGATCCAGCTGCCACTCGTGGGGATCCATGAGGTTTCTGCTTAGTTCATCTGCCAGAGTATTTTCCTTTCCTGGCAGGAATTGTGCCTGCAGGTGAACTTGGTAAGTCAATGCTGTGTCCCACAAAGCCATGGCTAGTCTGCAAAGGGGGTAAGAATGTGTGCCCCCCTGCTTGTTTATATACCACATGACCGTGGTGTTGTCCGTCTTTATCAGTAGTTGTCCCGGATGAGGTAGGTCCTTGAAGGCTGTCAGGGCATTTTGAACAGCTAGCATCTCTTTTTGATTGATATGTAGATGCATTTGGTTTGTGGACCAGGTGCCCTGAATGCATCTTCCTGCCATGTGGGCCCCTCAGGCATAACCTGATGCAGCCGTTGCTAGGTTCTGCCCGGCTGGAGGTAATGTGAATGGCTGTCCCTTGTTTTTGTGACAAGCCTTTGCCCACCATCGAAACTCCTGTTGCAGGCAGGGAATGAGAGTAATCATTGTTTCCAGGCTGTGGCAATGTTGTGTCCAGACACTTTTTAGGTACCATTGAAGTTTCCTCATATGCAATCTTGCATATGGAATTAGTAGGATGCAGGATGCCATGAAACCCAAAGCCTGCAGAATTTTTCTTGCAGATAACTGGGCCTTTGTTGCCAATGTTTTGAAGTAGGTAGTCAGTTGCCTTGGTTTGTCTGGCGTGAGATAAGCCATCTGGGCAGTTGTATTTAAGCTTGCACCCAGGAATATTATCTCTTTGAAAGGGTACTAGTTTTGATTTATTTTCGTTGACTGTGTACCCTAGGCATGTTAAAAGTCTTTTTACAAATGCCAGCTGCTGTAGTAGAATGTCCTTGTTCTCTGCTTGAATTAGGCAGTCGCCCAAGTAAGGATATATTTGTATTCCTCTGTCTGCAGAAAGCAATTACTGGTGCCAGGCAATTTGTAAAGACCCTGGGCTCAGTAGATGAGCCAAAGGGCAGTGCAGAGAATTGGTAATGCATTGAGCCAGCCTTGAATCTGAGGTATCTTCTGCATGATTGCCTGACTGGGACATGCAGGTATGCCTCTTAGGTCTAAAGTCACGAGCCAAGCCTCTTTGCCCAACATGGGCAGGAGCTACTGCAACGTCAACATTTTGAATTTTGGAATATCCAGGAATGTGTTTCGATTAGATAGGTCCAGTATTGGTCTCCTGGCTTTGTACTTTCTGGGTACCAAGAACAGTCGAGTAAAATCCTTGTCCCTGCTCTTGCTGTGGTACTTGTTGAATAGCCCCCATGTCCATGAGGGATGAGACTTGTTTTTGTGCCTCTGCCCATTGATGTTTTGGCAGATCTGGTCAACCATTTGTATTTGGCAGGGTATGGAAGTGAAACTTGTAGCCTTGTAACACTATGTTTAGAACCCACTTGTCCTGGGTTATTAATGTGCCAATTTTGAGAAGAAAGTGCTATTTTTCCCCCCCTAAGGGTGCTGCCTGGAGATATATGCTTGGTGCAGGCAGGGGGATGTCATTGGGACTGTTTCCTGTATGGTTGTGATTTGTCTTCTCCACTTTTGGAGGTAGAACCACCCCGTTTCTTTGACCTGTATGAACCTTGCGCCTGGGATCTGCCTCTAGGGCGTCTGGATCTGCCCCTTTGAGGTCTGTCTGACACCGGAAAGGACCAATTCTTTGTAGGCCAGTGTCTACTAAACCTAGGAGGCTGTACTTGTAAAAAGTCTTTGACAGTTTGCATAGATTTAGCTTTGTCCTCCATTTTCTTTAACACCTCTTCTGCCTTAACACCAAACAAAGTATTGTGCTGTAAAGGTGCAGCTAATAATTTAACTTTGACATGATCAGGCAGACTTTGTTCCTTTAACCAAGCATGTCTCCCAATTACAGAACCCGTAACTGCGGCCCTACAGGAGGCCTCCAGAGAATCAAAACCACATTGCAAAGTATGCTTTCCAACTTGTTCAGCTGCATGCAATAAATCCTGCATTTGCTTGTTTTCTGCACAGAGTTTAACAACATTTTCTGTTTAAGCAATGTAATGACATGTTTCTGATATTTGAGCATATGAAACTAACAAGGCCCTTATAGCCAGGGTAGCAGATGTGTAAACCTTTTTTCTCCATCTATCCAGTTCCCTAGAATCTCTGTCAGAGGGGTAGGGTTTTGTGCAGCAGAAGCCTTAACACCTTTGGGACCCTGTGAAATGGTCTCTGGGTCTGCAATAGGGTTTTTGAAAAGGAATTTATGAGAGTCAGGAACCCTGTAATATCGGTCAGGCTTAGCAGGAGCTGGAGGCAAGGAGTCAGAGGTCAGACTAGACTCTGAAAACACATCTACAATGTCTAACACAGGTGGAATGGTAAGAGGCCTGTGTTGAGGTAGTAAAAGGAAGTCCCTGAGCCTCTTTTTAGATTCTGAAAAATCTTGGCTCTCCCAGTGGAAATGCTCCCTCATGGTATGCAATGTTTCCCCAAAGGAATAGTCTTCAGGAGGAGAAGCTGAAGGAATAGATTCTTCAGTATCAGAATCCTCATAGAGGGGAAGTGAATATTCCTGATCAGAAGAGGAATCAGAAGAAATGGAAACCTGATCTGAAGATTCATCGTCTGTCTCTTGCCTAGACCTCTTATCAGGATGGGGATGGGAACCCCTGATCAATCAAGTCTTCAGCCATTTTGAGCATCTGTTTTTTGGGCATGGAGGCCTGTCCATGTGGCTCCTGAGCTTGTTTCTTTGTCTTTGAAGGTGCTTTAGTCTTTGCCTTTGAAGTCGGTTTAATGTATAGATGTTTAGGTCTGAATACACCCTCAGAAGCCGGTGCCTGCTCAGCGGCTCTGGACCCATCTGAGGGAATAGTGTCCGAGGCTCCAATACTTTGAGATTCCAGCGGCATAGCTGACTCCACGTGGGAGTTGGTAGCGGCCTGTGACTCTAAAGTAGCAGGCGTCAGGGGCTGTGAAAGCGTCTGAGAACCGGTGAATGGCTTAGGAGACGCTTCATCGTTGGTTTTGGGCCTCAGTTGTCTATCCTTTTCTTTGTGTTTTTTGTGAACTCCGGTAGTCGGATGGCTATCCGACGACATTTTATAATTAAATCTGCACCCAAAATAGTTTAATGCAAAATCATACCGAGGCTTAATAGTGCTTTGGTTAAATCTAGCACAAAACCGACAACTTGAAATGTCGTGGTCAAGGCCTAGGCAAGGAATACAGTAAGAATGAAAGTCCTTATGAGGTATTTGCTTTCCACAAGAAATACAATTATTAACTTTTTCTGACATCGGTCTGGAGCAAGAAAAAAAGTTTCCCCAACGGGGTACTTAGCTTTAATGAAGACTGCTGAGATTTTCGTATTTGAGTTTTCAAATCTGGAGTCGGCTGACCGGCACTTGCGAACTGCTTCTGCTTCGGGCACCGCGTGGCAAGAAAGACTGAAGAAAACGGCGTTGGCTGCTACTTTTATACCCCTGACGACCTGACGTCAGGGAAGAGGCGACAGCAACAGACGCAGGACCCAAGACTTTGGAATTCAGGCCGACTGAGGGCAACCTGCCAGCAGGATTACCTAAATCTAATGACTGCAACAGTGAAACACGAAGAACATCCTGACATCATAACTCATCTTACATCTGAGCTTAGAATTAAGTGCTACATTACAGTGTGCTGCAACAAAAAGTACACTGTGCCACGAGATGTACCACCCATGGTACCTCAAAGTGTGGTATGATGGATGCTTACTTACCTGTCAGCAAGAGCTATAGCCTCAGAGTCAGTGGGAGGAATCATGAAGCACATGCCAGGGGCAACTTGTTTCCTTCCGGAGGAGTCTGTGACTTCCCAGTTCACTGTATCCTTCTTTCTCAGGGTATAACGATCTCCACGATTGATCTGGCCCTGTCAAAGAAAGCAAAAAAAATAATACTACTCAAAACAATCTTCCTCTAATTGATTATTCGGCATTTTAGAAATAACCTACATAAATGTTTTCCTCTATACAAATTTCGAACTGAATTTGTCATGCTAGATATGGTAGTTATTTATTTATTTTTCTTACTAAATACACAAGCTATAATAAACCATATGATTTCAGCCTGTAATGCATTTTATTCCAGCAATGGACACTAATAAAAGATTGTGATAAAAATGCAGGTCAGTGATTCAGTACAAACCAATCATTTGCCATCATTAGTCATTTATCACTACTCTTCACGCATCATTATTAAATGGCACAAATTACATTTAAATCCTACACTCAACTACCAAAACAGGCACCAGCACAGCACTTCAAAGTGTGTAAAAGAACATTCATGTATCCAAAGAAAAACAAAAAAGATGTCTGCTACACCAATGAAAATTTAAAAAATTGTACAAAAATAACTATGTTAAAATGTTCTCTTGCATAAAAACTGTGATCCGTTGTGCCTTAACATAATACTTCAATAGTTCAATTGAAACTGCATTAGGACCATAACCAATTAAAACCCTGACTCCAATACAAAAAGCTGTAAAGAATATGTCAGTGGATAAACAATGGTAACCTATTCCACAGATACACCACTCATCATGATAAATATCTAGATCGCAATACCATTCAACATCATGATAAATATCTAGAGCGCAATACCATTCAACATCACGATAAATATCTAGATCGCAATACCATTCAACATTTATCAGCTTTGTATGAGTGGCGAATTCCTCTAGTAGTTCTACCAAAGTCCAACAACGAACACAGTGTTTAACACAAGATGAAGCTTTTCACTCAGTAAGGCTTGACATGCCAAACATGGCTTGCCCCCCTGAAAGCTATAACTAACAGAGAAAAGACCCAACTCTCTCTAACTCTGGAATAGAATAGTATGAATTATCACAAATTTCTGGAATTCCCTTAGTAAACTTGCTCTGGATTCCTTCAAATAATAAGAAAATCACTTTTACTATATAAACAAAACAACTTGTATTCTATAATCAGAAAAAAAGATGCTATAAATAACTTTAATGAATAATTTTAAAAAAAAAGTCCCAAGAATTACTCCTACTTTCATCCATTTGACTTTTATGTTCCGAACCTGACATCTATATCTTAAATCATCCATTTGACTTTTATGTTCTGAACCTGACATCTATATCTTAAATTGCTGCTAACAATATCCGTGTTTGTACACTGTCAATTTCATTAAATCAGTGAGACCTAATTTCACATTAAAATGAACATCAAATGCATCGCATTTCTCCTTATTTATTTATGACTATTTTGTTCCAACCATGAAGCTGCCTGACTCGAGTGCTGATTAAAGTTTGCTGAAGAAGTCACTATGCATCTGATTTTTACATCATCAGCATAGTTAGCCACCCATGCAATTGAGTTTTTGGTATTTATGAAAAAAACAATGTTAAATATCAATTGTCCCAATACTGAGCCCTGTGAGACACCTTTGGTCACCTGCGCCCACTCAAATATATTTCACTATTGTCACTCTGACCCCCTATTTAGCCAATGTTATCCAGTGAATGACACAAGGATTTATCAAGTGTTTGTGCATTGCCTCTACAATAATGTTATGTGGGATACTGTCAAAAACATTAGGTCAAGCCAAATAAACTACAACAGATGATCCCAAATCCAATGCTAAAGAGACAGTCTCATTAAAATTAACCAGATTAGTAAAGGTTGAGTGATTCTTTGTGAAACCATGTTGGGAGGTGTCAATTTGACAACCCTTTAGTTCACAAGTGAAAAATCTTAAACACCTTTCACAATTCTTTCCACTAATGATGTGAGACTAACTGGCCTGTAGTTAGAATTTTTCCCCCTGGGCCCCCCTTTGTGAGTGGGTACAAGATCTGCTAGTTTCCAACTTGTTGAAACATGGCCATATATTAGCATTTTGTTAAGAGCTGCAGATATATATTTATTAAAGACAACCCAAAAGGAACCCAGAAAATTGTCTGGACCCATCCCCACAGTCTTCCCTTGGGGACAGACTAAATGTAGGGCACTCCTGTTCATCACATATTATTACTCTTGGGTCATGTGTGTCCACTGCACCTGTAATGTCCTTTGCTAAACAAATGTTTAACAAATACATTAGCCAGTTCTACATATAGTGCCTCACCATGCTGAGTAATTTGGCCAAATGTTATCTTTCCCTTAGATTGATCAACAAAAGAATACAATTTCTTCATAGACACGGAATCCATACGCTAAAATCCCATCACAAAACTTACTTGTTAGCGCTGCTAAACGAAGGTAGTAGTATGAGACACAACACTTTGGAATCGAATGAAAAGTAAACATAAAAAAACAACAATAAGTTTACAAGTTAAAAAGTTACTGTACAGTGTTGTGCAGTGCTCAGGTCATGGGACCATCAAGCAACACTAATTCACATTTACCAAGATCATATACTAACTTACCCACCCAATCGCCTGGTTTGTTCTTAGGTTCATAGGTTGGTACTAGGTTGGTACTAGGATATCGGCCCTAGGCCCTATACAAGCCTAGCCATAACGATTCCCTGGCTATTTCTTCCCACACTATTTACTTCCCTGGACCCCTATCTAGCAGGGCAACTGACATGATCCCCGGGGTGAATTTCCTTTCTCCCATACAATCAATGTTCCTTTTGAAGAGGGCCAAAGAGGTGCTCTGCTTGACATGTATGGGCAGTCTATTCCAGAGTCTGGGGAGTCTCTGGGTCAGGAACCTATCCCTCCAGCATGTTTTGTTTATTGTGATGACAAGGTTTAGATCCCTGGACCATGTGGCTTTGAGGGATTGGGATTTCTTCAAGTGTAGCATGTCCAACAGCTCTGGGTTTGACATGGCATTGTATGTTAAGCAGAGATCGCCTGAGTAGACAATATGCAACAGAGTATAGCTGGAGTTTAAGGCGGTCAGTGCAGGGCATCTGCTTTAGGCCTGTGATTCTTTTAGCGAGGTATTTCTGTGGCCTTTCCAGTTGTTGCAGATGTCTTGAGAGGCACATACCAAACAGGGCGTTGTATTCTACAATGGGTGTAATGAGGGATGAGTACAGTGGGACAATGACCTCCTTTTTTCTGGATGAAAAGCCCTTAGTGAAGAGATGTACCACATAGGAGGATTTCCCGACTGTTGTGGCGATGTGGTTATCGAAGGTGAGACCACTGTCCACTTGTGTCCCTAAGTCTCTTATCACACTTTCGTAGTGTACTGACACCTATATGGTAATTCATGGGTACATGTTTTTTCCCCAAAGGGGATAACTATACATTTCTTGGCATTGAGCTTGAGCCCATGGCTCTGGCACCAAGCATCTGTTTCTGTAACCTATTTTATATTGAAGCATGCTCTTGAACTTTATATTTTCTGATCACCTTACAGAGAGGGCCAGTTTATTCCTTAAAGCTCTAACAGCTAAGAAGAAAGATCTGCGGTAGTATTAAATCTATGGATGTGAAATCATAACTCACTAAACCGGAGTTCAGGTTTACTCCGACATGCTTCAATATAAAAAAGGTTTTGCAGATATTAGTCATGAATGGTGATGGACAGGTTGACAGATGAGATCAGACAGGAGTCCCCATAGACTATGATGTTTGCAGATGACATTGTGATCTGTAGTGAGAGTAGGGAACAGATGGAGGAGACCCTGGAGAGGTGGAGATATGCTCTAGAGAGATGAAGAATGAAGGTCAGCAGGACTAAGACAGAATATGTGTGTGTGATTGAGAGGGAGGATAGAGGGGAATGGTAAGGATGCAGGGAGTAGAGGTGATGAAGGTGGAGGAGTTTAAATACTTGGGATCAATAGTTCAGAGTAACGGTGAGTGTGGAAGAGAGGTGAAGAAGAGAGTGCAGGCAGGATGGAGAGAGGTGAAGAAGAGAGTGCAGGCAGGATGGAGTGGGTGGAGAAGAGTGTCAGGAGTGATTTGTGACAGACGAGTACCAGTAAGAGTGAAAGGGAAGGTCTACAAGAGGGTAGTGAGCCCAGCTATGTTATACGGGTTGGAGACAGTGGCATTGACAAAAAGGCAGGAGTCAGAGCTTGACGTGGCAGAGTTGAAGATGTTAAGATTTGCACTGGGTGTGATGAGGATGGACAGGATTAGGAATAAGTATATTAGATGGTCAGCCCAGGTTGGAAGGTTTGGAGACAAAGCCAGAGAGGCAAGATTACATTGGTTTGGACATGTGCTGAGGAGGGATGCAGAGTATATTGGGAAAAAGATGCTAAGGATGAAGCTGCCAGGTAACGGGAAAAGAAGAAGGCCTAAGATAAGGTATATGGATGTGGTGAGAGAGGACATGCAGGCGATTGGTGTGACGGAGCAAGATGCAAAGGACAGGAAGAAAAGGAAACTGTTGATCTGCTGTGGCGACCCCTGACGGGAGCAGCCGAAAGAAGAAGTAGTCGTCATGAAGTAGCTTATAGACAAAGATAAATTTGCCCCTATGTAACTCAATGAACATAGTTTGAAATATTTACACCATTGTATAGGTAATACTTGATGGGTACATGATTTTCTTTGGGTATTTCTAACCTATTTAGTTGTTTTTTTGGTATACATACAAAATGATTACTACATTCCAATACAGGTCTTGTATAACCTATAAATAAGGATGCTGAAATGAAGACATTGCTTATTACTAAACTCGTAACCATAATAACCATCAGTTTCATAGCTGGGCTTATAATAGTTTATACATGTATATTGAATGCAAAGGTCTTTTCAGAGGAGGCCTGGGAAGAAAAGTTCTACAATAAAATGAGTAAACAGTAAAAACAAGTGTACATACATTTTAGACAATAAGCAAAAATATAACGTATGTTAATATAAGCTTTTTTTTTTTTTTTTTTACACCAGATATGAAAATAACACGCAGTAGAATAAAATGACATACAATGTTACATTTGCAGAAACCAGATTGTGTTTATACCAGGAGTTCGACAGACATTTAGTGAGTAGAAAGGCTATATACAGAGAGAGGAGTGGCCCAGGAAAAGAGGTGGAGAGAAAGACTGCATAGCTGGCCAGTTCCACAAACTAGTGCCCCATCCTCTCACTTAGCTTTTCAGGAGAAGAAAAAAAAATGGCTTCCTGCAGACAGTACATAATTCACCCACCCACCTTTCCAAGTGAAGAAAGTCTGTGATCAGGTACTTTGGGGCAAGAAACAATCAAGGTCCAATCTCTGCGCCCTGACCCTAACCCTCCTGCATTACACATCTTAGTACTTCTACTGCAAACCATCCAGGTAGCCAGATACATGTGCATCCTCTCCTCCCCGGTTCTTCAATGGAAGAAAAATCCCCCACAAAGGTTCACTTATTATACTAGACAAATGCATGCTCCCTACCTCCTGTCCCCAGCTTTTCAACAGAAGAGCAAAAAGACCTGGGCCTCCTGAAATGAAGCCAACCCTCCTTCCTCACGTACTAGTACTCAGATTTTTCTTTAAAAACTTTTTTTTTTTAACTTTAAAACTGTATTAAACTGCTTAAAGCACACACAGAATACTACATTACTCAGTTTTGACCACAAATACAATATCAACTTTTAAAAGCCAGTATGCATTTAAAGAGTGATGGAGAGTAGCCGACTGCACCCCCACAATACTTTATGCTCAGGAGAGTTGCCCCTTTCACCCTGCTTTAGCTATGCCACAGTTTGATATAAATGAAAATTGCTTCATATAGAAGTAGATTTAGACTATAATACATGGTATTACGCTTGTCTGGACTTAACTGTAGCCCAATGTTATTGGCCCAAAATTAAAATGTTCATCAAATAAGAATTGTGTGATAATTAGTGTTAGTAATAACAAACACTGTCTTGCTATAGTCAGTATATGTGATTAGCCAGCACTTTTTATCCTTGGGGAAAGTGGAATACACTATATTTAACAGCATAGGGCCCAACACAGAACTCCAGAGTACTCCTGAATTTCTAAATATTTACATTTATTCCCTTGGATAACCACAACCTCAGTTCAACCAAAGAGCAAAAACATAATCCATTATGTATGGATTTACATCTGTATTACACATGTGTTTGCATACACATGTAAAAGATAAAATATCAAAGGCATTGGCAAGACCTAAAAATCACCCCACCTAACAAACCCCAGTAAATGGTCATACTGATTGGCTATAAACCTCTGCTAGATTTGTAAGAGTAGACTTCCCTCTAATAAGACTTCCCTCTAATAAAGCCATAATGGTTAACGTCCAAAAGATCCATAGGACTATTTTTATAAATTAGGGTCAGTTAGGCACCTCTCGAGATTCAGAATTGCTAACATGCTGCAAATAAGACTTCCATTTTAGGAGCAGGTCATGTGCTATAGTCTGCATGTTTCATGAGGGGAAAAAAAATGAATGTCTTGTGCAGTTTGAAAAATATTGTGTTAAGTTTTTTTTTTTTTCCCATGAGGCCAGCGAAATTAACTACGTCTCTGAAGGGAGTGGTTTTGTATGTGTAACATTCTGCATCCTTAAATGTCATATCACTAAGTAAAATTAAGACTGTAGTGTGCCTTGTGTTTGTGGAATTTTACCATTTTATTAATTCTGGGCGTGGGGCTGGCAACTTGACACCATAACAACCAACTGCCAATCATTAGCAGACTGGAGTTCCGCTGTGGCGACCCCTAACTGGGAAAAGCCGAAAGACAAACAACAATCAAGAATAGACATTAAACTGATAGGCATGTAGTTCTTCACATTTTGTTCCATCCACCTTTTTATATATTCGGGTTATATGTGATTGCTTCCACAAATTAAGTGCCATGCCATGATACAGCAATTTATCAAATATGTTTGTCAAAAAGGATCGTAAGGTTTGACATTAAATATTTTAATAGCAGGTATGATGTCAGGACCCTAATACATCTAGTCCTCTTAATTTTATTCAATGCTTTTATTATATTAGTTGAAATTAAAGGGCAAGCATTATTTAACAGAACATCAAATTTTACTTAATTTTGTCCTGAATAGAAGTAATCAATGCAAAATATTTGTGCAGTTATCAATTAAAAGGGTACCAAAGCTATTTGTTTTACATGATTTATATGTTTTTATTATTTCTTTTCTATCTGGTAATCCCATTGCAAGTTTTTCTTCATAAGCCAACTTGTTTATATAAATTTTGTATTTCAATTTTTATTGATGGAATTTAATTTTATGTTGAGTACAGAGACTTTAACAGCTCTTCTTTTTTGCGAATGTTTTAACTACATTTGAGTTCCACCAAGAGGGAGAATCCTCTTCTATGTTTGCTTTCTTTAGAAGTTTCAGTTAATGCAACTGCAGAATGTAAAATGCCTTATAAAACTAAGAAACCATAGCATAATTACTTATACCAGTCTGTTAACCAACTGGTGCTATTAATATGCTTCATGACCAAATCATTATTAATTGCCACATAGTTGCATCTATTTACCATATAATTAAAATATCTTCACCACATTTTTATCAAACGTAATTATGGCAAACAAAACAGAATTATATCAGTTTCTACTGTGTTAAGAAGGTTGCTACAGTAAGTGCTTTCATACACAAGTTATTCAAGGTTATGAAAAGATATGTTGATAAGTTAGAGTATCTGCTACTGTGCGTTTCAAATTTCCAGTTACTATCAGAATAGTTTAAGTCAACAAGCAGTAATACATTTTTAGCTTCCAAGAAATTATGTAATGTACTCAAGTATGTACATATTAGGGGCACAATAACATAATACAATCCTGAGTGTGCCGATTGGCCTGATTCTTAAAAATATCTACAATGCCACATTCCAAAAGTGTGCCCATTTTTTATTAATATAGACGTTACGGTGGTATGAACCAACAAACTGTTGAATGGGAAGGTTTTGTTAGATACTCAAAAACAGCTTGTTCTTCAGGGTTAGGGAACGTGCCTCATGACTTGAGGCTTCACCATTCATAATCAACTTGTTTTTTTAACTATACTATTTACTGTATTCAACAGCAGAGCACCATATATTTCATCCATGTACATATTCAAACACCCACTGCTGCCTTTAAAAATAGCAGGGCAATTGTTCCACAGCCATAAAATCCCTTTTAACATAGGTATTCCAACCTGCAACCAATAAGATGAATAAAGACTGAAAACATATAATAAACATTTATAGCAGGGACTATGCCCTCATGCCCCCCCGGCGTGGGGGGATCTTAACCATGGCTGTAGAACCACATAACAGCCCACAACTCCATCAAATAATCTGTTTAAAGACAGCACTGTTTGCTGCATTATTGAGCTCCACTTGTCAACTGTATGCACTAACCAAATATAATTTGAGTTTAAGGTCTGAGATTGGGATATAATATAAAAGTGGTATATAATATAAAAGTGGCACATTAATGTATAGCTGCAATATCTACCAATTTACCGATTCCAAACCCTAAAACAAAGTGTATATAGACAGTGAATATAAAACGTGTGTGTTAAACGGTACTAAGAAAAATTTAAATCTCAGATTTGAATAATGTTTTGAAGCTAGGGGTTGGAGTTAAATCATACAACAGTTGAAACAAAGACATTTTATGGTTTCAAGCAGCATGCTGTAAAGCAGGCAAGGCAGTTATTAAAATTCATGCCATTTATGACTCGTGGTATCAACAGCCGCTCAAAGAAAAATATGGATCTACAAAGAATATAATGTAGTAAACATCATAGCACAAGCACCTCACAAAGTACCAAAGCAGAACATGCACTCGCGCATTAAGTTATACTAAGGTAGATAAGGAAGTTCCCTGGCAAAAGAGGTAATAAGCAAAGCGATAGTCATGCTGAAAATAAAGCTGTTGAAATCTGCTAACATGCACTGACAAGGTTTTAAGAAAAAGGTACTGACCAAATCACCTGTTTACATCAATGTGCTGATGGGCAGCCCATGACAGGACTTAACATAAAGTAGTACTAATATGCGGAAGCAAATGGCTGTTTCACAGTTATGTGTCGCAACTGTGCAAAGTGGAGCTATAAAACATTTTCTTGAGATTGATGACTAAATGTTGAGAGAACTTGAGTAATTTTGAAGATCAGAATTTTCACACAAATACACACACCCCTCTCAAATGCCTCTGATATTTAGGGATGTCACTGATTTTGACTCAAAATTTCAATGTCCCTCAATGTCTCCTAAAACTGGTGTCTTTTGGAGAAAAGCTGGTGAATTTCACAATAAATAATAAGAGTTACAGATGACTTTTACTTGCCAAAATGTATATTAATTCACTTTCTCTTGTTCTGTCAGTGTCTCAAATTAGTAGTTTTATTTATTTATTTTTTTATTTCCTTGATTGTCCCCGATTATTTATGGATTTGTCCCAAAGTCCATTGAGATTTATTCCAGAGAACCAGACACACACACACACACACACACACACACACTCTAACAGATTTGACCAGAAAAGGGCATTACCAGCAAAACAAACCTGACTTACTTCATGATTAAATTAGGTAAAACAGGATTAGCCTATCTGCGCATTACCCTCATTAGACTAACCAAAGAATACATCAACACTATTTGATTGACAAACGTAATTAAATAAATGCATCCATTCATTCACCTCAATAGACTAACAACATAATTAAAGACATGCATTCCTTCATGTATGTTAGATATCCAACAAAAAAACCACCACAAGACAGCACATTAAGTAAAAACCTTTGGAATGATGCATATTACTATTAAATAGGTATCTTACTGAAGTAATGTAATAAGTAATTCACTATATCCCATTTCAATAGGGAAGTATCATATCAAATGAAGAAAGGGGATCAAATAAATGGGAGTATGTGGGTGCACTCTTATGACACATGCAGTTATTAGATATGCGGAACATCTGAGGACTAAATCTAGGGCTATAGCAGTACAGTGGAGTGAGATGGGCGCAATAAATCAATGAAGTATCTAATAAATGCTCTAAGAAGAAAGGATGAGAAGAATGGTTGGAATACAGTCTATTTGGCAAAAATAACTAGGTGGGAAAAGGACTTCGGGCATTTTGGGATGGACAAATCGTATTAGGGTTTTTAAATGAAATTCTGAAGAAATGCATGATTTTAGACTACTAGAAAATGGCATTATGACTCCCTGAACATGAGAAGGTTATCCAGGTAACTATCATCTTTTCTTCTTTCTTCAAAAGGACAGGGAACTTGTTGAAAGGAGATCTGTAAAATTTAATTTGCAGAGCTGTCCACTAATGCTCATGAACATTGTTTCATTAGCAGAGTAACTTTTCAGTTAATCATTGTTGTTGTTGTATCTTTCGGCTTTTCCTGGTTAGGGGTCGCCACAGCGGAACTCCGGTCCGCTAATGATTGGCAGTAGATTTTTACATACAGAGTTGCCAGCCCTGACGCACAACCTTCAATGAAGGTACGCCCATTCACGCATGTCTCCACACAGAAGATGCTTTAGCTGAAAATCAAACAGGACAACGTCTTACTGTGAGGCGACAATGCTACCCGCAGCACCACCACCGCAGTTTTTCAGTTCATCATTGTGATCTTCTGAATTTAGTCTGCCCAAATTTTATCAGAAAACATAATACAGGTACTTTGACAGATCCAATAATGGCCATTATGGTTGGCATACTGTGCTGCAAATAATGGAGTCTTGCAAATTTTACCATTTTTTTGAAGTGGTAAAACGGTATTTAATATTCTTGTATTTGGAGTTATATTTCAAGGTGTACTCCTGTAAAAAGTCTAGAATTGGGGAGTATCACACCATTTTAAAATACAATACACAGAAATGGCCAAATGTGTATTTGTGTGCGTGTGCATATTTTATATATATATATATATATATATATATATATATATATATATATATATATATATATATAAATAAATATAAAAAAACTGGGTCTACTTGACATTATCAAAATGTTAATAGACCAACTTTCATATGACAATGCTGAAAATCCAAAACACCACATAGCCGACTATCAAATAACTGACCCAATAATGTGCAACGTACCTCTCCTATAACCTATCAACAAAACCAAAAACTCATCCAATTTAACCACTGCCCTGTTAAATAAAATGAACTACAAAACTACCAAACTCTCCTCCAAACCTCACCCACAAACCAATAGCCGCTTCAAAATAACAAATCCCACTGAATAGTCATGCAGGTGCCCCGCGAAAATATTCAGTGGAGATTTGCTAAAACAAAACCCACAAACGCTTCAATTTAAAATATTACATTTTGCAGCCCCCCCCCCCAAACCCCCTGCAAATTAAATATACTAACTCTGAGATTGCACTACAGTGTGGACTTCCTGTTCTGCTCAGCTTGGAGTCGGCATTTCAATCACTCAGCCATCTGAATGTCGGCATAGTGAAGTTTCAGTGTGTGTATACATATATGCACACACACACACACACACACACACACACACACACACACACACACACACACACACACACACACACACACACACACACACACACACAGGTTCATAGGTGTCTACTAGGCTAATGGCCCTGGGGCCTTTGCAAGCCTAGCCCATAGGATTACCCTGGTATCGTGCCACCCAACCTTGGTTCCCAGTGCCGCTGTCGAGTAAAGTGACTTGAGTGATCTCTGGGGTGAATTTTCTATTTCCCATCCACTCAAGATTTCTCTCGAAGAGGGCCAGTGAGGTGCTCTGCTTGACATGTATGGGAAGTCTCTTCCATAGCATGGGCAGTCTCTGGGTTATGAACCTGTCCCAACATGTTCTGTTGATTGTGGTAATGAGGTTAAGGTTTGCGGAGTGTGTGGTTTGGAGGGATTGGGATTTCTTTAGATGTAGCATTTCTAACAGAACTGGGTCGGACATGGCTTTGTGAAGTCAAGCAGAGAGTGCCTCTAAGTAGGTGATATGAGACAGAGAATAGTTGGGAGTTTTTTTAGTCTGTCCATATAGAACAAAGGCCTAGGATCCTCTTTGTGGGTACTTTTGTGGCCTCTCCAGTTTTTGCAGATGTTTAGTGAGGTATATCCCAAATGGGGCATTGTACTGAATCATTGGCCTAATGAGGGAAGAGTAGATGGAGACAATGGATGCAAAACTCTTAGTAATGAGATGTGCCACATAGGACTTTCTGACCACAGTGGCAATGCGGTGGTCAAAAGTGTGGTTGCTGTCAACCTGTGTTACCAGATCTCTTATAACGCCTTCTGTGTTCAGTGGTCTACCATCGATGTGGTAATTCACGGGAACTGGGTTTTTCCCAAAGAGGATGACGAGACATTTTTTGGCATTGAGTTTTAAGGCTATGGTTCTGACACCAGTCGTTTGTCTCCGTGAGGCCTTTCTGTAGGATGTTAACATCACTCAGGGAGTTAATAATAGATCCCAACTTGCAATTGTTTGCAAAATTTGTCAGCCAGAGTCCCTTCGTGTTGGCCTGGACTTCAGACTAGTAGATACGAAACAGGAGAGGTCCCAGAACCAAACCCTGTGGGACTCCACTTGTGACTGATCAGCAGTAAAACTTGGAGTCAGCTACTTTCACACTGTGGGTTCTACCTGTGAGTCAGTTTGCAACCCACCTACTGATATAGGGGTTGATGCCCAGCTTAGTGAGTTTTTCTATGATTCCTGAGTGGAGAATGGTATCAAAGGCATGGCCAGATCAAGGTAGGCTGTATGAACCACCTTACCTTCATCCACAGCTCTGGTGACCGACTCAAAGAAGTCAACCAAGTTGAACAGGCATGATTCTACCCTTCACAAAACCAAACTGTGTGGGATCCAGAGTTTGGAGATTCCCTATATACTCGTTTATTAGGTCCATGAATGATGCATTCCATACCTTTGCATATCGGACTTGTCAGGCTGATGAGGTGATAGTTCCCAGGGTCTGTATTCACTCCTCCTTTGTGGAGAGGGACGACTGTAGCAGTGCACCATTTTGTAGGGACAAAGCCTGAGGTGAGGCTGTGATTGAACAGGGCATATAGGTGAGAGGTGCCAGTTCACTCTGTTGTTCATGTAGAACACAGCCAGGGATATTGTCAGGTCCCATAGAAGCTGTATTCTTGGCCTTGGACAGTGCTGTTTTAACCGATGCAGCAGTAATACTGGGTGCCTGGCAATCTACTGGTATTGTGACTGGTCCCTTGGGGGGGGGGTGAGAGGGGTAAAGTTGGCACTGAATCTGTTGGCTAGTATACTGGCAATATCGGTTGGCTCAGTATAGGAGGTACCATTGTGCAGTAGCTCAGAGCACATCTGGGTACTGCCATGGAGATTCTTTACATAACTATAGAAGGCCTTGTGGTTTTCTTTACTATCTGCTGCAATGCTGTTTTCATAGCTAGCTTTAGAGAATTTGATGAGGGATCTCAACTTTTTGTTGAGGCTGATCAGGGAGTTTTTCTGGTCTTGGAATTTCACCTTATTCCGTACCAGCTTCCTCCTTCTGTTGTAGAGTTTGTGTAAGGCAGGGGACTACCAGATTGGCTTCGCTTTTTTGGAGGAGAGTATCTTGGTTCTGTTGGGTATACTGAGCTCCATGCATTTGTGTGTGTGTTCGTAAAGTGCATTGGTGTAGAATTCGGCAGTTATGCAACTGATCTCCATTTGCATGGGTGCCGTGAAATCAGCCACCTCTGTTTTTAGGAGCCCAACATTAGCTTTGGAGAACTTTTTCATGGTGTTTGCCTTTGCTTGGGGGGGGGGGATGTGGATTTCCAAGGTGATTAGTTTGTGGTTGGATCTAACCAGGGAGGAGATGACTATTGGTACAGAGCAATGGTCACCTGTGTTAGTAATAACCAGGTCAGGGATGTTGTTACCTCTACTGGGGATCAGAATGAGCTGGTCCAGGGCATTGGAATTAATGAATTCCAGAAAATGTTGAAGTGTTTTGATACAGGAGTAGTTTTCCTAGTTAATGGAGGGGTAGTTGAAGTTGCCCAGTATGAGAGTGTTAGGTTGGACCCTAATATTCTCCAGGGTGCTTAGGAACACAGACACACACACAGACACACACACAGACACACACACAGACACACACACAGACACACACACAGACACACACACAGACACACACACTAAACATCAGATATCCAAATATAGGAAAAATGTAGAAGGAGGGTCAGTATATCTTCTATATTTGCATTGCATCTTCAAAGCCTACATCCCCTATTCCCAGGCTAAAGTAACTCAGTCCTATAGAGACAGCACTTGTTCACTACTGCAAAGTCAGACCAGTCCCTGACCATCTTAAATACACAACTAAAAGAACAAGTAGCATGGAGTTAGGAGTGACAGTGATGTTACTGTAGAGGTGTCAGTGTACACATGGCTAGTGTTTTCATGTAAAACTGTTCCAAGAATGGACAATGGGATGAATGTGCTGTTATACGTCCAGTATAGCAGCCTACTACCCCAGTTCTGTGGTTTTGTCCCATCTTCATAGCTCTGGGAGGTGAGACTGAATGGGACATCATAATACCTGTACCACAGTGCAACACTCAACTAAAGACTATCCAATAAAAAAGTGCAAGGGAATTTCTGTAGTGCACTGACCAAATTCTCTCCAAGTACGATGGACTGCTGGCCTTCCCTGAATAGAGGCCACAGGCCTAGTGGGACTAACCTAGTCAACAAAAGCATAATAACAGTACTGTCCCTGTAAGTTAAGAGGTTAAGAAAAATGCAGTGTTACATTGGCAGTGCTCTGATTTAGTGCTGGCTGTGTACTTGGATATGTATTTAAGAGGTAGGGATAAGGTAGTGTTAAATAATCATGTTTTGATGTAATACTAACTCCATGAAATGAAAGCTAAGAATAAAAGTGGGGTTATGCAGCTTCTCAAAACAGCCCTGAAGTACAACTATTTCACTGCTTAAATTGACCATTTCTGCTAGTCAGCTATAGTCAATAGTACAGAAAAGTTCCTTTAGCTCATCAAGAAAAGGAAAACAAAAAAAATCAGTTGAAATTTTTACTACACCTCCACTTTCAGTTGCAAACCAACATGTATTCCAATTAGAAAAAAATACATCACAGAAAAACTATTACTAATTGTACGGCTCCAGTACAAAGTACAAGGGGAACCCTACCTATGTACTTTGCTTGGACATGCGCCTAGACAATGCTAGAATGCTATGCTTATAATATCAATGACTGAAACAGAGTGCCTTGAAATTGTGACAATGGCATCTCAAATTTGTTCCTTTTCTGTAGGCACAGGCACAATGATGTCAGTGATCACATAAGCTGTACAGAGGAAAAAGTGTCACTTTTCAATTTTGGGGGAAATGCAGTTTCATATTCTGAAATTGTAATGAGGTCATAATCAGCATCCATCTGGTGGAAAAGCCAGACATACTCACTTTCCATGACATTTTTAATCTGACCAGGGGTAGCAAGCCCAGCTTCCAGCAGGTCAGGAAAGGACTACTACTATAGTAATACCATTATGTTGTATAACAAGAGTCATAACATATAGTACTACTTGTGCACTGTAATGTTGTTGTAAGTATAACAGGAAGCAGTACATGTGATGCTACAGTATCACTTCTATAGCATATGACTGGAAGAAATATGGTGATGCAGGGTCAATGTTTTTGTGTAAAGTACTTATGTGAAGCAGACTAAATGCCACTACATTGAAACCAAATGACAAAGCTATCTGACTGAAAATTCACCAAATACAAATTTTACAAAACACCTTGTATTCATTACCCTTTTCACGAGGGCAAGTCCCTCTCCATACTTCCTTATAGAGGGGGAGGGCTGTACTCTCACACCTCTTTATAAATCAGAGGGAGTCCTACACTCTTACACCTCTTTATTAATCAGGGGGAGTGCTGTACTTTTTCACCCCTTTATTAATCAACTGTCACTCCCTGGCTGCACAGTGCTGTAAAAGAGGGAAACACATTGATTTCTGTGCTAAACCAAATATTTATGTTTTACTTCAGGACCATGCCAATTTAGAGTGAGACTATCAGTAGGGAGTATGCATGGCGACGGTGTCTCACCGGGGGAGTATGCATGGCGACGGTGTCTCACCGGGGGAGTATGCATGGCGACGGTGTCTCACCGGGGGAGTATGCATGGCGGTGTCTCACCGGGAGTATGCATGGCGACGGTGTCTCACCGGGGAGTATGCATGGCACGGTGTCTCACCGGGGGAGTATGCATGGCGACGGTGTCTCACCGGGGGAGTATGCATGGCGACGGTGTCTCACCGGGGGAGTATGCATGGCGACGGTGTCTCACCGGGGGAGTATGCATGGCGACGGTGTCTCACCGGGAGTATGCATGGCGACGGTGTCTCACCGGGGAGTATGCATGGCGACGGTGTCTCACCGGGAGTATGCATGGCGACGGTGTCTCACCGGGGGAGTATGCATGGCGACGGTGTCTCACCGGGGGAGTATGCATGGCGACGGTGTCTCACCGGGGGAGTATGCATGGCGACGGTGTCTCACCGGGGGAGTATGCATGGCGACGGTGTCTCACCGCTGGAGTATGCATGGCGACGGTGTCTCACTGCTGGAGTATGCATGGCGACGGTGTCTCACTGCTGGAGTATGCATGGCGACGGTGTCTCACTGCTGGAGTATGCATGGCGACGGTGTCTCACCGGGGGAGTATGCATGGCGACGGTGTCTCACTGCTGGAGTATGCATGGTGGCATGGTCCAATGCAAACATCATTTTAGTCATCTGGTTTCAGTCAAATGGAAATACTTTTTTATCATTAACTCCAATTGAGCAGAATCCCAGTCTAACGGTATGTAGCATCACTACCCAGCAGGTACAGTATTGCATCAGTAATATTGAGTGCAAACAGTATTGCAGTACCTGTACTGTGGTAGTGCACGCGGTATTGCAGTACCAGTACTGTGGTTGTGCATGTGGTACTGCAGTACCAGTACTGTGGCCGCGCACATAATATTGCAGTACCAGTACGGTGGCCATGCCCGTGGCATTACCATATCAGTACTGTGTTATACAGCACCAGTGTAATGATGTATACTACTAGTGTAGAACAGTGCAACACTATATCTTTAGGATTGAGTGTTAAATATGGTGTTATGGTATCAGTGTTGTGGAAGATAGCACCAGATCTGTGACGTATTTTATCTCTCCCACTAATCTTAGAAATCAGGAATGATTATTACTTTACAGAATCAGTAAAATGGTGCAGTAATAACTGTATGGTTGTGATAAAACAAGTTGCTCTATTCTGGAGATAGTGATGGAAATATTGCTGGCAGTACTGCTAAGAAAGTAGTGAAAGGGTGGTACCATAAATGCTCCATTTCTTAACTTCTGAAAGTTGAGTTTTAAATGGCATAAGAGTTAGTATTTATTTAATTTGTTTAGTGGGGTAGAACACTATCAATCTGCCCATTTGTAGCATTGGTAGTAATAGTTGTAAGGGAAGCCTTAGCTGCCTTTGGTGCTTGCATTTTACTGAAGCTAATTTCCTATATTTTGTGCGTTTCTATTCTGGGATGTTCTGCTAAAATCTGCATGTTGCATACAGAGTACAGTCCCTAAAGCAGCAGGGCAGAGTGATGTCCAGTTACAATGTTATTTGTTGACATGTACTGCAGAGCAATTATGTATGAGTTTTCTGCAAACTGACTATTACCAGGTCCTGTTATACAGGTTATCAAAATAATACAGCAGTGAAACAGTACATCAGGACTGTGAAGAGCAAATCAAACTAGTAAGTACTGTGTACTACATATTGGGTACACTAGTATTTTTTCAGAAATCTGATGCTACCAGGATGTGTAATGGACATTATTAGATAAATGGTTCACTGCAGTAAAAAAAACATCCTAGACAAGTACCACAAAAAGAGTTCCCTTAACAGTTTTGACACCCAATATGAATTCAACTGATACTGTGGTTGTAGTATTCCTCAGAGGCTACTAGAATATGCAATACTTAGCAGAAAAGTGTGTTACTGCATTACTGCAGCATCTTCTATGGGTAGCAGGAGTATTATAGTAAAGTAGATGTAATATAGTGCCATTAAGATAGATGCACTGTAATCTTTGCACAAATTGTATGGAAGCAGCTAATGTTATGAATGCCACTACAAAAGTTTGTCATTGCAGTATTACACCTGCCCACACAAGTGCGTACACACACACACACACACACACACACACACACACACACACACACACACACACACACACACAAGAATCCAGTAGCCACAACTGGGTGCCACAATTAAGTCATCCTGTAACTGTCATACAATAATTGAGTGTTGTACGGTTGTGCATTATATTATTATGATTATACATTATAAAAAAGCATTGCCCACACAGGACTGACCTACCACTCCATAGGTACCATGAGAATTACTGCACAACAGGGTCATAAAAAAAAAAAAAAAAAAAGGAGTACAAATTAGAGTGCAAAATGATGTTCAGTTTGGATGCAGGCAGGTCATATACTACATTTTACAATGAACACTTTTGTTGACAAAAGCAGCAAAGTCAAATATAAATGCAGTCAGAAACAGAAAAAAACGTACATTTAAACAAGAAATCTTTGTAATTTACCTCTTCTGAGAAATAGTCACAAAGTGCCTCCACTGGAATAGGTTTGAGTGGGGTCTCTCGCCGGTACTTCAGAGGAAGTACCTGTTGGCTTCGCTTCTGCAGGGATGAAACCACATCACCAAATTTGTCCATGGTCTTTTCCTGATCCTGACAGAAAAAAACAAAAGTGACATGGCTGACTTGTCTTAACAAGATTTAAATAAATTGTAGGAACAAAAAGTGTTGATGAGGCTACGAAATTAAATTTCTACAGATATTGCTTTAAATTGCTAATACAGTGGCAATCCTAGTAGTGCAGCACAAGGCTGTGAGCTACAGTCTTTTCCACAAGATCTGGGTTTGATTCCTTCACACTCTCCCTGCACATTGTAACACACTGCTTACTGCTGACTGTTAAGACAGGAATAAAATAATAACAGCAACTGTGTCATACTGGATATTATGAATTGCAAGTGAACTATGGCAAAAACGCGTTGGGCCATTTAGGCAATCTAAAACAGGTAAATACTTACTAGAATGAATGGAATACAAGGTACAAATTATGCAGTGCAACTTATTGACTGCATTGTAACAACTTGTATGTAAAAAGGCTCTCTTGAATGTTATTTTTTGCCAACTTGTGTGGAACTATACAGGTTGAAGAGAATGTGCTGTGTGATATGGCTCAGCACAGGCAAGTAAGTAATGAGTCCGGACTATAAGCCTTTAACTTGTGCAACAACTTACTAATGAAGCAATGACTGAAAGACCAGATTGTTCTTTCATCGTTTTTGTTGCACATTATTCTTTAAAGAAAATACATCTGAACATATTTTTGTTAGCAGCTTCTGTTTTTCAATGTAAAAAGTGTAAAGCTTGTAGAGGGGAATGAATGAATAAATGAATGGTACAGAGTGATATACCAGGCACACTACCAGTAGATGGATTTGTTCAGTACGGGAATGTTACCCAATAGTAGACATTACCAAGTTATAGAACTACATCATGTACACTTTCCATCTTGAAAATCTTACTGAATGTCAGTAATAAGGAAAGAATAAAGTGTGCACCTTTTCCTTTAAATAGTAATTTTAATTTTGTGAATGTGCACCAATTAGAATTCTCCGACGCACCTTGAGAATCCCAGGGTTCACTGCTCACAGATGATCATTATCTTTTCTTGTAACTGCTATGTGAGCCATGCACTACAGGGAAAACACGGCGTTTTCTGCTACTCCCCAAATGGCAGGAGTTCTGTTTCAAGGTGGTATGCCCTTACTGACTCGTGGTAAAGGCTGGGTCAGAGTGATGGTGAGGCAGTGAAGGGACATGCCTACAGTGCCGCACAGAGGCAGAGCTCAGTGCATTTAGGAGAAGATCCTTTCACATTTGCTTTTTTTTTTTCTCAGAATTCATACATCACAGCAACATTTTCATGATCTTTATTCCTCTCATTTAATTCACACTTCATTCTATGCCCAGGCTCTAGTGAAAGTGAACAGAGCAGATTTTTACCTACCCTTGAAAGGCATTCAATTAATCCTACCACCCTCCTGTTGAATTTCAGCTGTATTCATCAATGAAACATAGTTAGGAAAACACCTTTTGTTCCAGTGAAAATGTCTTGTGTCTAATAGAATTTATACTGAGGAACTGAGTTTATGTTCCTCTGTGGAGTTGGTGGAGGTGGGTGCGGGAAGTGGCAACATTGGAGTCTGGGGATTAGACAAAAGAACTGGTTATATGACAGGTGAATCAAGTCATTTCCATATTTTTTCAGAAAAATAACCCTATGTAATACCTTAATGTACTCCCCTTTTCATATTTCTTCATTTCTGAGGCTGTACTGTTCCATACAGCACAGAAAACTAGTGCAAGACACATGGAGCGGCACTTCTGCATCACATTACCCTTCCCATTGTGCACAAATGTTGTGTGTTATGGCATACCAGGATGGTACATACCAATTTGGGTACGTATGCTCCTGCTCTAGATATTTTGCTTCATTTTTTCATTTTCATATGGGATGGATAGATTGTGCCATATGACTTAGTTCCTAAACAGCAAATCCAGAATTATAGACAATCAATCTATTAGAGAGGACATGTTGGAGGGACAGGTATGTGTCTCAAAGATTACCTAGTCTCTGGAACAGACTTCTTATCCATGTGAAGCTAAGCTTATCCCTGACCATGCAACTTAGACCAGTAAATGGGAAATTGAATTTACCCCTGGTTTGACTCCTATGTTCCCAATGGACAGCAGCAACCTGTGAATGCTTGATGTATACCAGTCTATATTGTAACTTGTAAACCTTCCTTGTGGCATCAGAGCATGACAGCAATATTTTTGGGGTAAGCTTGTCTTGGCCCAAAATGGCTCTTTAGCTGATACCCTAATAACCACTTAAGAACCCATAACACCACATAAGAACCCATAACACCACAAACAGTTTACATAACTCCATAAAGTACTACCTGAAGAGTTCCAATGGTTTCCAAGTGTTTCCATTTCATTTAAAATGATTTTAGTCATGAGAAATGGGACATAAATACTCTGACACCTTATCAGTTATTGTTTGCCTCCACGAACAAAATGGAATATAGTTTCTGAAAGGTCATTAAGGTACTGTTGCCACGTATGTGTCTCTCTTAACTTCAGATCAGCATTTTAAAATGACTATAGTTCAGTCCCATTTTTATATAGTGAATATGTGATGAATATAGTAATTGCATCAAGGAATGACAACAGACAGCTAAATCATTTGGATGGAGAGGACTGCAATCTACATACTAGAGATATTCTAAAGTTTACATACAGATATACATAGTCACTAACTTACTATGTGACACATACCAGTGTTAAGTGAATTAATAGAGAGTACAATCCAGTTTCCACATGGATTACTTCTTTGTTCCAACTGTTTCAAGATATCCAGGGTAAGACATGGTTTATTTTAATATCAGTTGAGGTGATGTTGTTACTTGTAATAGGAATTTTTTTTTTAAGAGAGACTACAGCCCCAGAAAGAACTGCATTTCTGAGAGATTCATTCACTTGTATTTCAAGTGCATTTCCAACTACAAATTAAGAAATGCTTTAAGGAGAAACAGCAGTCCCTTCAATAGTAAGAGGCCTTACTTAAGGTTATGACTAAGTGGCAGTTGTAGGATTCTAGCTGTCAGCCACTTAAAAATCTAGTATGATAAGAAAAACTGATAATATACCTATATTCATTGCAGATTTTCTTTTTTATTTAGTAACTAGATTTTTCTAGTGGAAGAAGTCTACGAAACTTCACAGAAATATGGCTGTACATGGGCCTGACTAACCAGATGAATTAAACTACAAGTACATAAAAATTAAGGAGACTGTATACAAGGCAAAACATAAAAAAATTAAATTAGTTTCATTCAAATGCATTAGTGGTTAACTATCTCAAAGGTCAGAGCAGCCGTGGGCCGTGGCCCACAAGATATGAACATGTAGCCACAATACTTACATCCAAGTCTCGCAGCAGGAACTCTGTCTGGTAGATGTCCTTGAACTCTGGGCTGTACTTCTGGTTCAGGTCTGTGTCCACCTTCTTCAACAGGTCCTGAGCCTCTTTGGCATCTTTATGGAACTGTGGTCAGCAAAACAAACACAGCGTTAAGTCAGGTGACAGCTTCATGCACTTTGCTAAAGTATAGATTACTACAGAATCTTGTTTTCTAAGCAAAAACATGGAGGGTGTTCAAAATGGGATGGAATAAAACTGCTTGTATTAAAATTATAGATTTATATTATTATTTTAATTCATCACTGTATCTTGTAACTTTTTTTGTCTTCATGAAGAGCTTTCCTTTCTGGGCCTTTGAAAACGAGTAGCTGCTGCTCATAGGGACTTTCTAGCTAAAATAAATAAATTAGATACTTACAAAAATGTATGTTACTGTCTCCATTACACTAGGAGCAGAAGGCACTCAATATCCTTAAAGATTTAATACTATATTTCCTCCCTTCCTATAAATTATCATATGGTTCAGTACAATGGCGTAGCTAGAGTTTGTGCCGCCCAGGGCTGTTTTTGAGTTTGTTGCCCCCACTCACAAAATCATGCTCAAATGGGCCCCCCCATACACATCCCTCCCCCCTCGCAGCCATTCCAGTCTCCCATTACTTGGCTATTTCTCCCCATTTACCATAAACACTGTAGTATGCATACTGCTTTATACTTTACTTCAACAATAATTTGGATTTCATTTAAAACTTATTTTAAATTTTATAGCATAAACATTGATAGATATCTGCTAAACAAAGCAACACAGTCTCGCAATTAAAATAGACATAGCATTGCTCTGTCCTTGAAACTCACATTCAAAGAAAATACATCTGGGCAGTAGCAAATAAAGTTTACCTTTGGGCTATTTTCAAATCTTAGGCCCCTTGCAGACATATTTAGGACCATGCAAACATACATGTGTTGCTTGATTTCACATTCCTGGTTGTATTAAATTATAGTCATTGTATAATACAGCAAGTGTTAGAGTGTGTTTTAAATTTATTGGTTTGAACATTTTTCCAATAAGCAATGAAACAATGTATGAATCAATAATGACAAAACTGCCCAATTCAGAACATTTCCATCATAAAAGTCTACTCAAACTTCTGTCATTGCAATCCACCAATAACAGTAAATATGCACAATCTCTGCAGAAGTAAAAGTCATCTAAATAATTCCACATCAAAGAGATCTGTAACTAATGAAGAGGTTGATGCTACCAAACAGCTTTATTTCACAGTTTCATCTACAAATAAAGTGCCTGTTGCGCTTAAGAATAAATTGTCTATGCTTCATTAAAAAATGATAAGCTGGTAATGTTGCAATAGGGAATGGATGGCAAACTGATAACAGGTTCGTAGTTACTAGGTAACTCATCCAAAGGAGGGCATTCTCAGAACTACAGCATCCACCCCCTTTGAAGTACAACATAGTACAGTATCAGCATCCATCTACATACTGTGGCGTAGAACCGACGGCCTTCTGCATCAAAAGCAAGTGCACTACCTGTTGTGGTATTAACAATACAAGCAGACTCAGCATAAACACTAAACTTCTCTACCCCTGAAGCTTGATCTCTCCACTCGCACACTCTCTCCACTCGCACACTCTCTCCACTCGCACACTCTCTCCACTCGCACACTCTCTCCACTCGCACACTCCATTACTTAGTTGGTGAAGAAGTAAGTGTGAATGGGTGTGGGTGGACATGAAGAAGCAATTTTAAATAGCACAGGCGGACAAGAAGAACAGGACATCTGTGCATGCCCAACACAGACTGTTCTTAATGAAGAATGTCCTTAAATAAACAGCAGAGTTTTGTAAATAAATGTGACAGTCCCAAAAAGTAAGGCCTGGGATGGACCACCCCTCTACCCTCTCCCCCCAGCTATTCCACTGGTTTGGTATATAGTTTCTTGGTCTCTTACATGTTCCTGAACTTTCCCAAATACTTGGCACATTAAGTGCTTATAGATATGGTTCAGTAAGAGGATGGGACTATGAGAAGCACAGCTGAAGGCCGACATTATGTGGAGACCCCAACAAGATTAACAGAATCATGGAGCCCCAGCAGGGGAGACCTCAGCATACGTAATGGAATCAGTAGGACATAAGAGTCAATGATTAGCAAGAGTTATAGTGTTCATCAGTTCTGAGATTTTGAGACCTTTGTACCATTAGGCTTTCAACATAATTAAAAGGGTGTTAAAGGAACCTCAGAAAGAGTAATGCATTCAGCTTTAAGGGCTCACTAGGATTTAGCTTGCTATTTCTGACAGAGCAGTCAGAAAGTAACAGACAAGTGTAATGGAACAACATGGGGGAGGCACAAAGTCTAAAAGAACCAGAATGGTCTAGCAAGATTAAAAAAAAAAATCAGAGGTCCCCAACAAAACTGATGGACACTTGGGACCTACAAGTACTTGTTCACCTAACAATGTTAACAGAGTAGGAGGCATTGCAGCAGATATAGTACCCCTTAAGTCTTACCATTGGATAAAATAACAGTTTGTCATATGAGCTTGCAGTATGAACAGTATGAATGAATTAAAGTATGACAATAACTATACCTGAAATTATAAGGCTCTACACTACAGATGTCCCCTTAAATGTTTCATTCTATTGACTGTTAAACTGACTGCAGTTTGTGTGGGATTTCACTGTTTCCATAGAGTGACTGAGATTTGAATGACTGAAGCCTGATCCAGCCAAGATGGAAACAATGCTAATTCATCCTACCATTTTGTTTATCAAACGGTCCTTTGCTCTCTTGACTTATAATCTATGGAAGGAGACAGGTAGAAGCTGTTCATCAACGTTGGCCTGTAGGATGTTGATAAATGCTCCACCCACCTTTTTCTCAGCTAGGTTACTTTTGTTGCTCTTGCTTGCCTTGGGCTTTCAGCTGGTGACTTGGCCCACCTGCAGCAGTACCAATATTCCTTGTCCAGGTTCCTGATTAACATACCTAGAATGTGTCATATTATCCCTGTGCTGTAGGATCTGTGTTGGTGCCACTGGTGGCCAGATGTACAGTTAGAATTACTAGTCTCACCTTCTTGGCCTTATAGCACTTCAGTCCTGCTTAAAGACTTGCCGAGGTTTTATATCCTCACAACACAGTTCAGATAGTCAGATGCAGGGTTGTCAGCTGTTTTAAGGCTTTTTCTAATTCGTATCTAGATTATGGGAGTTGCCACCCTGAATATCAAAAAAAGGAGTGGTGATAAGGGCAGCTAGGATGGTTAGCTCAGAAGCTGATTTCTTGGCTGAGTTGGATTTTATTTGTCATATGTTTAAGCAAAGGGGATATCCTGAATGGCTTTTGGACGAGTTAACATAAGAAGCGTAAGCATGGGGTATACAAACCAATTTTGGGGTTTGGATTCATTAGAAATACCAGTTGTAACAGATTAATGGATGACTTCAACTTGTCTTTGGTGCTTACATACAATGGGATGGCTAATTCCATTATTGAGGTGTTAAATGACCACTGGGAAATTTTGTAGTGTGATGTGGGTATAGGTTCTAAACTTGGAAAAAACCCTAAGTATGTTTTTAGAAGATTTAAATGCATTAAGAACATTCTTGAAGGGGTGAGACCTACACACAAGATAAATAGAAGAGTGGGGAATTTCAAATGTAATGCCTGTCCTTTTTGTCCACATATATTTGAAACTGGGGATTATGTCAAAATTAATGGACGGAGGCTGCATATTAGGGGCCATTATAATTGTAATAGTAAAAGGGTGATTTATATGGCTAAATGTAAGGAACGTCCCTTTGTTTATATAGGTAAAATTAGTAGGAAATTAAAAACTAGAATGGGTGAACATTTAGCTGATATCAGGCATGGTAGGGCAACCAGTGCATTATTTAGACATATAAGTAAAAACCCCACACATGGTTTTAAATTTTTGGTCCAGCAGCACCTTAAAGAGGATGAAAAAGGGGGTATTTTGGATGTACATTTAGATGCATTAGAACTGAGAAGGCAATTGTTTATGGATGCCTCTAGGTATCCAGGCATAAATTAAACTATTGCCAGTGTTCTTAAACTCGATCAAATTTCTGGTTAGTTTGTGGAGGGTTTTTAAGAATATTTTTGGCTTTTTAACTTATTTATATATATTTTTTTTTGAACAGAAAACAATGTAATATTTTGTAATTAATGCTTTTAAGATTTTAAATATGTGTTGGTGAATTATAGCTTATTGGAAGCTATGATATTGCTTTAAGAATTTTAATTGATGTTTAATTGAATAATTCAGGGGTGTATTTAACTTGGTTGGGTAAGGTTAATTTTTTTGTTCTGAAGAAGTCTCTGTAGTGGAGAGGAAAGTGCTTAACTGTTTTTGGAATAAACTTGGTGTCCTTTGGAGTGCTCACTTTCTTCTGTTTTATTTAGCTGCTTTTAAGGCCCCAGCTGAAGACATCTGGCAAGATTTTTTCTTGGTCTTTGGAATCCTCTACTTTCCCTCATTTAGGTATTCTAGATGGAATATTTAAAATGTCCCTTAGGTTCCATTTTACCAGATTCTGTTGCGAGCCTGGCAGAAGTATTTCTGCAAACTTTAGCATTTCTCGCTGGGTCCATCTTGAAAAATCCATAACTTTAAAAAACATTTGCTGCACTTTTAATGACTTGCATATGGTTCTAGTCACTCACTGTTTTATTCTGTGGGTGGTTGTGTTTAAACATTACAAATAAAATCAAATAAAGCAATATAAATACCTTTAACCATGCTCTGTATAACTGCAGTGTAAACAGATTCATTGTTGTAAACTTAGTTTACTTCACTGCCATATTTAAAGTTCTTGTTATATTGTACATCTTACAAAAATTCTTCTTGATACTCGGTAATGTCTGACAATGGCATTTGTCCTGTGTGTTAAATATCTTGGCTATTCTCCACTAGTTCTTTCCTCCTGTACACTAGTTTTTAGAGTACTCCCCATAGCAGTATATAATATCCCTATCTTGTATATCCTAACTAATGTCTTTTGGCTTTTCCCGGTTAGGGTCACCACAGCAGAATTCCAGTCCGCTAATGATTGGCAGTGGATTTTTTTACGATGCAGAGTTGCCAGCCGACACCCAACCTTCAAAGAAGGCACACCCATTCATGCACGCACCTATCTGCATGTCTTTAAACTTCACTCGACCGCAGGGAGGACATGCAGACTCCCACACAGAAGGGGCTCCAGCCAAGTATTGAACGGGAGAACCTCTTGCTGTGAGGTGACAATGCTAACAGCTGCACCACCATGGCCGATTCCTCTCTTGTATATCCTATTTCACTTTATTTGGGACAGCCCCCCTAGAAGTGTCTTCACCTCATACTACCTCAGTCTTTCCTTCAAGTACATCCATTTTTAGGGGGGGGGGGGTCTATATAACTTTTAAAAATAACACCAGGCACAGGGAACCCAGCTGTAAAGACAAAACTTCTTTAATCCGAAACGAATACAGGCAGAGATAGTAACAGTAATAACGCTGTAATATAAATTTCCTTTTACGTTTTCATCACCGAACTTCATCAGATAAAATAACCTCAGTATACAGATCATTTATATACCCATCTCAACTTAAAAGGACCAATAAAAAAATAGCATTAATTAAATCAATACATGTAAAAACTTATTCTTCCTAGGTATCAAAAAAATATCAAAGTTAATAGGTATAAATAAAGTACGTATTTCATCATTTAATATTATTATAAAACCAATCTGTGTGAAAATAATAAATGTTAAATATTTAGAAAGCTTAAGTGCAGTAACTTAAAACATAGGAAAACAGCACCATCTAGTGAAATAAAAATATATTGTGACATTAAAAGCTTAAAAAACATATAGGAGTGTGAATATTACACATGACAGCCTGAATAAATGAATGTTTTACTCAAATATAACACTTCTTAAAAAACTTTATAAGAATAACAACAGCAGTAACAATGTTAAATATATCCAAAACATATGCTGCAATTTGGCAGATCTAAGTTTTAAAAATGGCTTCAAAGATAACATATCATGTAAACCAGGGGTGTTGCTGGCATCTAAAATTATTTGCCAGTATAACTCCCTGTATTCCAGGAGAGTATTCCAGGAGAGTCTCCCATGGACCTCCCCCAGGATCTAAAGGGACAACTTCTATAACAAAATCTGAAATTCAGCTTTATCACATATTTGCTGATGCTTGTAGAGTGCATTATTATCGTTTTTCTTCCTAATGTCGTATCTGTGCTTGTACATTCTCTGCTTCAGTTTCCTTTCAGTCTTGCCCACATAAAAAGAGTCGCACACCCCACATAAAGCAATATATAACACTCCAGTGGGTCTGTATAACAACTGAAACCCAAATCAGTGAACGGCCAGTCATCGAATGTTCATATCAGTGAAACGTGTTTCCCAGGGAAGTGAATTAGTTGGCCAAAAGATCAACAGACACGCCAATCGCAGTCGATCAAATCCACCAAGGTGTGTGGGGGGGGGGGACTACGTCCAACCTCACTTATACATTCCAACTCCGAGATTGCATTATAGTGGGGAAAAGGGCAAATTTCTGTATGTTGGCAAACTAACTCACTTCCCTGGGAACAATGTTCGCTGATGTGAATGTTTGATGAACGGCTGCTTGCTGATTTGGGTTCAATAAACAGCCATTCGTCAAAGTTAGGTTTTGATGTACTGATAAAGACCCCATTTTTAGAATTTCTTGACTATCCCCTCATGGTTTGCCTTCAGGGGTGCTTAGAACTAAAGGCAATGGATACTGTCTTACAAAGCAAGTCATTCAGCTAATGAGGAAGTAAGAGTGACTTTCTGAATGAGGTGCCTTGTCTACTTAGGCAGGTGACATCTATTAGAGGCAAGTCTGTGTCTACATTACCTTGTGATAGTCCTTCATGTTCTTCAGATGGCTCTCTTCACAGATGAGCAGATTGAGATATTCCTTCCAGTCAGCATGGACTGCCTCCATATGAGCCTAAAGACACGAGAAAAGAGAAAGCAAGGAGTCAGCATGCAAAAACCAACCATGAAATGCCATCTCTGTACCACCCAATAGCAAATTAAATGCCAGGTCTGTACCACCTAATGTCAAATGCCACCTCTGTACCACCCAATATCAAATCAAATGCCCACACTGGAGACCTTACGGTGAGACTGTGCATGTCCATTTTTTTTTCCTAGTGGTTCCCAAATTGTTTCATTCAGCACTGAATCTATTAGTGCTGAATGAACAAATCAATGTTTAATGAAAGAATTTGGGAATAGCTAGTAGCTTCTGGAAATATAGCACTGATTCTATTATTTTCCCAATAACTGAACTCAAGCTGAGAAGTGGTTGGCTTCCAGCATCTGAATAAGAGTCATGTCTACCTTCTTCTAGTCTTCAGGAATGCATTAAAAAGTTTAGTGATATTAACCATTTGCCATTCAGTCCATTCAGATGTCAAAGCTGAATTGCATCAGGCATGAATGCCTTGCCCACAATTTTTGAAGATCTTACTATGAAGTCAGCATTGTCACTCTTTGTATTTGATTGTTTATGTGGGTATCTGAAATTCTCATGTCCCTTTTCCATGCATAGGGACTAAGGGACTACAAGAATTTATCTAAGAATTCTGTTTTTTTTCACACACTCTGTTTACCGTGTCCTACTATCCATTTTATATAGCCTCACTATACCTTTATGTACAGATTGTGTGTGTGTGTGTGTGTGTGTGTGTGTGTGTGTGTGTGTGTGTGTGTGTGCATGTGTGGCAGACGGGCACAATGAGCAACGGTGTCAACTCAGAGCAAGATGTTGTCTGGTTTAGTTCATGGCTGATGTGACTTCCGTGAGGGGTCTGCACCTACCCTCTGTGCCAGTTTTTTTTTTCTTCAGATACATTGCTTTCCTCCCACATCCCAAAGACAATGAAATGGCAACTCTAATTTGTCCAAAGGGGAGTTTGTGGTATGTGTGTGTGTTTACTTCCTACTTGTCTACTAAACTCAATTTTGCCTATTAGAGCAGTTGTTATAGGAGTTGCATACAATTCATCAGCATTGGAAGGATGGATGTGTATACGTTAGCACTTCCAATATATTACATACACACACACCCTCTTTTCTTCAGACCGAATCTTTAATTATGTCTTACTAGTTGTGCCCGTTTTTCTCCATCTGTATTTCCTCATAGTTTACAACTGCCACATATTTCTGCATAAGCACCATCACCTCATTTGACGACCACTGTAGGAAGTTTTCTTTTTATTTATATATTTGTGTTCTATAAAGGAATGTTTCTCTGTGTTGCTAATTTTGATATATTTGTATCCCCACTTTTCTTCAATGTTACCTCTATGCTGATGCCATAAAACATTCCTGAGGTAATGTTTTTTTTTTGTCTCAAAATTGAACCTTTACTTTGCTTCTTCAACTCACTCTGAATTGAGAGGTTGATAATTCTTTAATCAACAAAAGGCAGAACATTACCCAGATTTAAGATCCAGTCTCTCCTCACCGTTTTAGAGCACCACATTCAAGTCTCCTCTTTTTTTAAGGATTTTTCTACTGTATATATTCTGCTCTTTATATGGCTTACAAAAATGATTCTTTTGATAGAGGTAGCTAATTTGTTCCACTCAACATCTACCAAATTGAGATCTTCCAAAAGCAAAACATCCTCTTTCTCCACTATCTAAGGATGCTGTCTACCACCTATTACATATTAAGATTGTAAGCAATCTTCTTTCACTGAGGAAGGGGTCTATGTACCATCACTGTTTGGAATACCCCCTGTTTTTAATCTGTAATTAAACACCAATTCCTTTACAGCTTTTGTAAATTTCTTGTTTTGATCTCTTCATTTACATAAAGGGCGACCTCCTCTAATTATATCGGTCTTGCCCTGTCTGTAAACTGTTTACCTCCGGTTCTCTTTACAGCATTGCAGATGGCCAATGTTTATGCTAAAGCATGTTGTTCTGCATACAGCATTTATGTGATAGCCACAATAAAAGAAACTGCTGATGCATTAAATCTGCTAACTAGTTTAGACATTGGTTAATTACAATAGAGTCAGTGACTGGAAGATCTGTTTATAACAATGGACACTTGAACATTGTACAGGACTTCACTTCAACTAAACAAAAACTGCATATAATTAAACTTGCTACCTTTGCAAGACAGGTTAAGGTACAGATTTCTGATAAAACAATGGTCATGTTATAGCTATCCATGCACAGTAATATACCTCAATGGCATTCTTCCCCGGGTGGTTTGCAGCTACCATTTTCTCGCCATCTTCGTGAAGTTTGGTGACCGTAGTTTCTTTTGCCTCCAGGTTCTTGTTAATAAAGTTCTGTTGAGGTGAGAGTAAAATGTAATATTATTAAGCGATAGGAGTTAAAAATATTAATCAAGCATGTTATTCTTTACCTCGGTCCTCATTAAACAGGTGATCTTTTTTCTTGCAAACATTCTTGGTGTACATCTTACAAGTAGCTGTGCCTTACTAACTGGTAATCTAAATATCTATATATAGAGTTTTCCTTGTTTTATGCAATGCTTTTTTGGTAAATGTCCTTCTGAAGTTAGAGGAATGAATGACGGCTATAAGTTGAAGTTCATCCCTTAACAACAATAATGATAATAAAAACTAACTAAATAAATAAAAACAACAGTGTTATCAAGTTCCTTGTGACATCTTCAATGCTTTACGTTATTTACTGATCTAACAGCCGAGGCACGAATGACTGCAGACTGAAGTTACCTTTAAATCTAAATGATACAGCACAGTTGTGATGTTACTCAGAGTACACTTACATACGCATTAAGAGCAACACAAATACTCACATGCTTGTGTAATCAGTTCTTACCTCGTACTGCCTTTGACGATTGTTGTAGTTAAGGTTCTTATCACTCCAGTCATATGTCATGCGCTCATGTTCCTGCTGGTCCATCCAGTAGAGCTCATTGGTGCAGCGCTGCATGTAATCGCGCAGAGAATTAAGGTCATGCTGCCGTTGATCTGATGCTGACTGCAAGAATTAAAAGGAGGTTAATGAGGAAAAGCAGGCCTTGAACACTGTCACCATGGTTATGCTAAAATTCACGACAGGTAGCCTGAAAATTGTAATGCATTTAAAATATCATTGTTTGAAAGTCACTCCCTGCTTTATTTGCCTCAGGAAAAAAATTAACAAGTTTGGCAGTATTTAGATATTTCTGGTCACACTGTTTAAGCATGTCTGTATTCTCATATCAGAATAAAGTTTTAAATTTCACATTTAAATCCACTGTTGAAACAACAAGGCCAAGCAACTGAGCTAGCAACAAAGGGATAGCCCTTTTGTTAAACCACATTTAGCAAATGAGTTTTTTTTTTTTTTAATTATTTGGTATCTAGTTAAATGCGACTTTCAGCTTATATTATAGCTGAATTAGGGCAACTGATAAAAGTTGAATGACTCACCAGCCACAGATTACAGAAGTAAATAATATGGGAATCAAATGTATGGCTTGCTCATAGATTCAGAATAAGACTGAGGCAAATCAGTTGGCACATTATAAGCCTAACCAAAAAAACCCTATTCAAAAGTTCTCGCTGCCCTCAATGAGATTGAACCACTTTAAATTCTTTCCTGTTCTTTCAATTACTTAGGTTTAGTTTGAAGGTGGTGAGGTGCTACTCTGGCATGTAGTGGAACTTGGATCTAAAAGTCAGATTCCTATCCCAATGTATCTCTATCATACAAACATACTTATCTGATGACTGTGGTTTAAGGACATGTTTAACATGCACCTCTTCTAGCAACATGAATAACAGGATTACTAAACAGAGAGGCCCCTGGCAACCAGTTTACAGCAGTACTTTGATACAGCCAGTGTTACTGTGCACCAAGGTACTTTGGTAGAAATTAGAATCCATTTGTATTGCAAAATACTCTCCACTGAAGCTCAACTGACTATCAGTCAAATGGTACTGGGTGTCATTAACTGGGTAAGTCTTGTAAGCACAGTATATGAAACATTCTCTTATGTCACTTTATAGTTTGCACATGCAGGGACAGGTTTGTAATCCAGTTCTTTGCTGCAAGCTGCTCTTGTTTGTTTGGATACCCAATATAACTTTCTAACAGTGCAGGATTTTAAAAACTGGGCGCAGAAGTGCTTGTTCTTGGCTCACTGCCTTACACATTGTGATAATGACTGGTCCCAAAACATTTACTTGAAAAACCACATGAACCAGACAGACAGACTACGTAAATACATAAACAACAAAACAAACCACTTACCAGCAATTTGTTGTACTTCACCTGCAAGCCACTGATATAATCCTGTAAATATAAAAATACATGATGTCATTCATTCAGAATTTAAAAACACATTATGTCATTCATTTAGAACTGAATAGGCCAGTGGGCATTTTTTTTGTAGAGGGTAGGCCGTAAGGCATTTTACCTAATACATGTGTGTGTGTGTGTGTGTGTGTGTGTGTGTGTGTGTGTGTGTGTGTGTGTGTGTGTGTGTGTGTGTAAGGGTAGCTGCAATTATTGCATTAATCACCCATATTTTAAGCATAGCAACATGCCGTCATGCATGTATTTTAGATGCATCTTCCAAAACCATATTTTTATTTTACAGTGGATCAGTGCAAAAGATTCAGAAAGAATTACTGTTGAAGTAGTATTCAAGACTTCTTCACCGAACTATCATTGGAATGTAAGTTTAGGCACATGGTCCCATGATACAAGGTTAGAGATGCTATCATTAGAGCAGCTCATACTATAAAACTATAATGCTGTAATATATCAATGAGGTGAGCTGTTAGCAGCTTGGACACTGTAAATACCTCAAACCTTCTTTGTTCAAGAATTCTGGACAAGACAAAAATAATGGCGGGAGAAAAGGATAAAAAGGACGGCCAGTTTTGAAATATTACTCTAATTCAGTTAAAAAAAGTGAATAAAATACGAAATGATGTATCAACATGCATTTTCTGAGCAATACCAAATATGAAACTCTAATATCTGGCATTAATGACAGATTATAATCTTTAGTGATTTACTGGAAAAAAATCAAACATTTTATGAGGAAAAAAAGACAAAAATATTAGGCAAAATCAGGGACCTTCTCCAAAACTCATGAGATAGAAGTCAGTTCTGTAGTAATATCATCTGTTAACAGTTTGCTGTATGAAGTAAACCAGTAAAGCAAATTATGCAGAAGTAGGATGAAAAGAATGCAGCACTACCTACATTTGTATTTTGCTTAAAGTGTGTAAATTAAAAATGGTACTCAGCCTCTTTCTTTTTAGCAAGAATGTGTGGATATGCAACTCTAGGCCAGGTGTTGCCTTGCTATTGGCCGTTTGTTAAGCAACAGCTCTTTCTTAGGTACTGTATCTTAGACATAAAGGCAAACTATACTTGGCAGCAATGTCTCTGATATTTAAGCTGGAAACAAAACAATTTTGCAGAAAAGTATGAGTTGGGGTGCTTCACCAGAAGGTGTTAGGCAAAGAATATTAAAAGGACCATTATTTTGTCTTCTTTCTACACTCTGGATTGTAATCAAGCAAATGTGTGCTAACGTGGCTGATGACATCACTACTATAGTCATGGAAATGATCACACATGCATTTAGGGTATGCAAACTACAACCCAAAGGTCAAATGAACTGTTAAGAATGAAAGAGCAGTCTTTCAAGTACTGCAGTGGTCCAGCATTCATAAAATGTGGCCCATACTTGAACAATAATCGCATTACAGGAAAAACAATTCATATTCATACAGATCTGTCTTGACTATCAGAAGACATGCTACAGACACAGCTCTCAACTTTTAAACACAAAAAATCTGGACAAAGCAAAAATAAGGGTGGGGGGACAAAGGTCACACATCAGGGACAAGTTTTAATTATTGCTTTTATAAGCTTATAAATTTGCTCGACTAACAGGTTTTGAGATAGCATGGATTTACTACAAGGTATAAAATCTGAAACTCAGACAGTTGCCATTATTTGACTGGCTTTTGATTGGCTTCAGACACGATCTGGCAGAGAAGGACAAATTTTACATGGAGTAGACTAACAATAGGAGTTAAAAAATCTGGACATTCTGTGAAAATCTGGACAGTTGAGCAGTATGACTATAGAACAAAATGAATCTACTGGACACGACATAAAACCTCAAAGTTTATTTCAGGACTTCCTGCTCATAGGTAGATTTGAGCCCATGCACTTGGAGTTCAGCTGCCCAGTGCATTTAACAGTGGTATCCAGCACAAAACACAGAAGCCATCTCCTCTTACCTTATCGGCATTTTTGTTGATGTGAGGTCCCATTGCTTCAACTTCTTTGTGAAAGAGGTTATGTTCCTCTACTTGCTCATTGACGGATGGCAGGTCATTTCCAAATGTCATACTGTTCAACTTCATCTGTGGGAAACAAACAAAAAAAACCATGAAAGATCCAAAGATGCAAGTTTAACTACCCCCCCCCCCCACCCCAACACTCAAAACAGTGCATGCTTTTAGATGTGGTTACCCATCCCCACCAAACCTCATCTCCCAGAGAAAAAACATGAATTGGTTCTAGAACTTCCAGACATGAAAAGCAACCTCACAGTTAGATTTGAAGCAACAGTTTGAGTTTAATACACAGCAAATTCTTTGTATTGAACATGGGTAGTGACTTTTGTGTTTAAATATGCAAGGACTGTCTCATTATTTGTGTTTAATAACATAGGGATGCCTTACAAATATGTCTTGGAGGGCTTGGGCAAAACAATGTTTGGTTTGGAAATAAACAAGGGTTTTTAATTTATGTGGCACCAAAGAGTTGATGGCATATAGAAATGTGTTGGTTTAATTTCTGTTCAAGTTAAACTAAAAAGCATATTAAAAAGCTACATATAGACAAATAAATCAGAGTTTACTTAAAAATAGAAATAAACAATTTATAAAAGGGAAATTGTGTTTGTATGCTTGTCTTGGCATTAGCAGGTACTAGTAACTAAAGTACCAACAAAATAAACCTAAATGGCATATATTTTTGGCAGCTTAGCACAAAGGATTAAACCTGTGAGCTGGAAATAACCTTTGTCCTGCCATCCTACTTCAATCTGGGCAGCATGCTACCTTAGGGCAATACCTTCTGCCTCACAGCACAATGGTCTAGGTTCCGGCATTCAGTCTTGACCACTGGTTACTGTGTTTGTGGAGTTTTGCTTGCTCATCCTATATCTTGAGGGTTTTCTCTGGAGTACGCCATTTTTTTCCTTTGACAAAAACAAGCCAAGTTGGACACACACACACATATATATATATATATATATATATATATATATATATATATATATATATATATATATACACACACATATATACATATATATACATACATACACACACACACACACACACACACACACACACACACACACACAATAATTCAAGTTTTTGCAGTTGGGGGCTAAACATCCACTCACCCATGTACCTCTCATCCATAAATATTAACACAAGAGCATACAAACTTGTAAAAAATGTAAAACTGTAATCATGTAGACAACTGCTATCATCTCTCAGACTAGTTACAGGAACCATGGAACTGCAACCTTACAACACAAAAATTAACATATAAATTGAACTGCGGGATGAAACAAACATGCAGATATAAATATACTCAAATCTCACAACTGTGCAGACAAGGAAACATTCTGACACTCCCAATTGTTATGCAGCCCCTCTATTTTACATTCCAAGCTGCAGACAAAATGTAAATCAATTAAATGGAGTCAATAGAATTCACTTTAAATGGAGATAAACCAACTGTCAAGGATCCATAAATTGTTTTTATCCTTGACCTTGCAGCCTGAGTCTTGGACGCAAAGTGTCAGAGAGAAACAGGACGCAAAGTGTCAGAGAGAAACACCAGATCTCTCACTTACTAACTCAAACTTTCTTCTTTAGGCTTCGATACAATCATAGAAGTGAAAGTTAAGGATTAAATCTCATTTGGGATTTGAGCCAAAATCTCCAGCATTCTATGCTGGCATCATTGCTGCTGGACTATCAAGAACTTCAGAAAAGATAGGTGCTAGGTCTTCCATTAAGTACCTTTCCTTTTCAAACTACACACACTTGAATGCATAGAAAACGTTTTGCTTTATGCATTGTTAGAATTACAAAAGTGAAAGGTACATATGAGTTCTCATTTGAGATTCCAACCCACAATCTCCAGCATTTCACTTATCCATTTAACAAATAAATTAATTTAAAACTTTAGAATTCCTGTACTCTCCATTTGCTTACCATCTGATGAAAGGCAAATCTCTTAGATTGTGCTTCATCATCACCTATAAAAAGTGATACTCATGCGTGGTGGGTTTACGCAGTTAACAGGTAAATAAGTCGGTGGTGCAGTGGTACAGCACTGATGTTGACTCAAAGATCTTGATTCTCTGGTTCCTGAATGGAGTATTTTGTATGGATTGTACATACCCCTCTGTATTAGCATTGGTTTTCACAAAGTATTCTAATTAATTATTTATTTTATTTATTACATTTGATTACCAGGTAGTGTCCGACTGGCCCAGTAACCCATTTTCAGCAGAGACCCGGGGAGAAAAACTCCAGAAAAAGTTTAAAAAAGTTGCAAAGAAATACTTGTATAGTACAGTGATATAAAATAAAGAGTACAAACAAGGCAAAAACCGAGTTTTAGAATGTAGAATGCAACAAAAAAATAGAGAATAAAATTTTACACGAGTATATACACAAGTAAAATCAGGATATAACATAAGTAACAAGTATATATAAGCAGTGGTAAAAGATATTTTGTTATGTATATAAATAAGTCAGAATAGAAAAGAGAGAGCATTAGTAAGCAGTGTCGGAGGGTAGGAAAAGCTTAACCAGAGGGTGTACAGGAGCATAACCAATGATTAGTGAAATATTCTGCATTGATGAACTATCAATGCTCTAAACTGTCAATAAGTATGTATACAAGCACATGCAGTGTGTATGTGTCCTGCAGTAGAACAGATTGCTATTCAACTGCAGTGCTCTGCTCTGTGTCCACTGAATGCTGAAACAGATCATGCTACCCTGTGACCCTGAATAGGATAATGTAGGTATCAGGGAATGAAAGAATTAAAAAAAAAATAAAATAAAAAATCAATGATTCAACTATATTAAACAGTCAAAATGGAAATGTAGAACCAACCACGGAAAGTGTTTACTTAAACCCATGGGCTTTAGCCATTCTGCAACTGAACCTAGTATTTCATTTATTTATAACGTAATCATCAAGACTAATACGTGTAAATATAGCATAGCTTAAATTAAAAAGGTTCATCACTGGTTCAGAGAAATTACTGTGCCATCATGTACTGCTTCAGATATGAATGAAAAGTGGGTGGTAACTGAAAATGTACTGATAATACAAAGGCATGCCTATGATCAATAGAAATATCACGACATTAAGTGGTCAGACAGACTCCAAAATCTAGGATATAGGGTTGGGTTTACAAAGAATGAGGAAATAAGGGAGTAAAAATGGATATCAGTTGTTGGTATTAATGACATGCGGAAATGGATTTTGATATTATGGTTGTGCGAACAATGGAAATTGTCAACATGACAAGACTGTAAAGCAAAAGTTTTTTTTTTTCAAACCATTTGATTGGCATTAAACATGCAAGCCATTACAGATAACTTATTAAACACACAGATCCATTCCAACCTGTTACACAGTAACAGCTCACATACCTGCATATTGTAACGAACTAAAAAAGAGATGATGAAAAAGGGAGCAGTACATTATAACAATAATCACCAGGACTAATAAGTGTAAATATAACAAAGGTTAAATTAAAAAGGTTCATCACTGGTTCAGACAAATTACTGTGCCATCATATACTGCTTCAGAACTTAATGTCATAAAGGCTAGTGCTGAGTATCAGATGGATATGATACGCTGCCAAAAGTTTCCCTTATTTCCTTATGACAAAATCTCCAAACCCACTTGTTTAATCATGATGTTCACAAGTTGCAAGTATTTCCCACAGCTGTCAGTTGTTAAAATCCACATAAATGATTTACATTGGCCTAATAGTAAGGAGGTGAATAAAGTTAGAAAGACATTCACAACAAATGATGTCTCTTCCCAGCCACTTTTTCTCAACCTTTTCCCCCAAAGCTTTTGAACATAAAAACATATGCTTCAGTGTTATGTCTAAGAAACCCAATCTACAGTTTGTGCCCTTAGACAGCCCCTTTGTAAACTCAAAGATGGAGTCCAAAAGCTTTTTAAAACAAAACATCACTGTGCTCCTGTAAAGGTCAGGTAGGTTATTTAACAATATTCTTCTGATACAGACATTCCTTGCAGACCCTTGCTGCTAACAAACTCTGACAAATTGTTCCCATACTTTGCTGACTAAAATCTTGTACATGTCCACTGCCTTAATCAAACAGGGCTCTAAGGAAGTGGACCTAAAAGGTTGTGCTTTAATATGACTCACTACAGGTGTAATAGGGAAGCCTATATGTCCACAAAAAAAGGAATGCAGGACTGCGTAATGTAGCCCTAAACAGTGCTAGTGCCTTTAACCTCCAATGCCCCTTTCTGAAAATTAGATGGGAAAGAACCCCTTTTCCCTTCCATTAATTTAAATCGGGTCATATAATCACTGAATGTCTTTCAATGCCCAGTTACTCCCTTAAACAGGTTTACCATCATTGACCTTAAGATCCAGACACCCCTGCGAAGTGACAGTGGGAACCCAGACATTTTCAAGCAGGACTTGCTAAATACATATTTTAGCACTGCCTGCATTGGCACTAATTTGTACCAACTACAAACGTGCCAGAGAAGACTCTTAGAATACCATCTGACAGCCACAGTGTCTCAGCATTAAGTATCTTGGTTTTCAGCCTGACTCATACGGGGGAGTATCTTACGATTTAGAGTAAATAATTGGTAGATAGTAATTGTATGAGCATGCAAATAGAAGCCCCTCATATGGATACAAAAACTGAGGTATGAAGGAGGAGCATGTGCTACATAAGCACCTACAGTATCTAAAAAGCCTGATGACCTGTTTTAAAAACTATGAGGACATCATCAAAATTTTCCTTATGGTTACATTAGCTGACACTATGGGTAGATGTCTAAAGAAACAATATAGGATAGGAGCCAGAAGTATTTTGACAGAAGCAATTCTTTAATTATTAAAACAGGGATGGTCACATTGTAAAAATTACTTTGCTATTAATGGGCAGCTCCTCCCCTCCAGTTTGCCCAAGTAATCTCCAAGCTGTTATGTACAAACCATAAACAAACTCTACAACAGAAGAAAGAAATTGTTAAAAAAAAAAGAGTAAAATCCCATGATTGGAGGAACTCCCTGGTCAGCCTCAGTAAGAAAGATCCCTCATAAAATCCTCCAACGCTAGTTATGATCTAAAGACAACCACAAAGCATTCTATAGCTATGTCAAGAATCTCAATGGTAACATTCCGATCCGAAAATCCAAAAAAGGAGGCCAGCACCAAGAATGATACCTGGGTTTATTCCAATAAATCAAACCGGTTTTGGCAGTTTTGCCTCCATCAGTGATTGCCATCTTAATTATCAGACAGTCTATATATGCACACAGCACTTCATGTCAATCAAATATTTAAAGAGACAGTAATAACAAAAACTAAAATTATCTATAACCTAAACATATAAGTTATTTGATTGTTGGTTCTTTACTATTATTATTCCAGCTACAGGTGGTTATTAATGCCAGGGGAAAAAAAAAGAGCCCCTAGCCTTACAATGCACCTCTTTTCTTTATCATTCAAAGTACTATGCCACCCTAACTTATTCAATCACCCACTATCTTGTCAATAATGCAGAAGTGAAATATTGCTGATTTATGATCGCATACATGTCTGTAGGGTGCATTAGTCATTCGTTTGTTTCTGATATCACTTAAATGTTTACACATTCATATTCTGAATGGTCTAGACATTTACCCAACATAAAAAGATGAACAGGAACAAGTGGCCAAATAGACCACCCAGTCTGTTCCACAATTGGCAAAATGCTTGATCCTATAAACCGTTTGAGTGTTTTTACTAGAAAACTCCTTAGATTTTGGCATGTATCTACAAAAGGAGCAATGTCCACAAGAAAATGACCCAACTAACTTGCCCCCTGTAATCGTTAGTTGTTCTATAGAATAACTTTCACCCTTGGATTTGTAGTGATTAAGATAGGACCCCAGTGTTCGTCCCCTACGATATGAAAACTTACATCTATCCATAAGGAGACTTGATAGTTTCTTGATTTGCCATAAGAATATTCTAATTTTTGTTGATTGCATTTCTGATAGCATGAATATTTCTACCATAGGTAGTGACAGATAGAATACTGTCCCCTGAGGTACGAGTTTTTTTCTTTATATTGCAATAACTCTGACCTATCTTGTCCAGTAGCCCAATTACTAGCTGAAAGAATGTGTCCTGGTTTGTAGCCCCTAGCTCTAAATCTATGTATCAAATCATTCTTGTGATATTCATAGTCAACATAAGAGGAGCTATCCTTTTAATATGAAGGAATTGGGACTAGGGAATATTCCTTATAATATGGTCAGGGTGTAAACTGGTCGCCTGTAAAAGACTGTTATATTGTGAATATTTGCGGAAGACCTAAGTCGACAGGGTATTATCCTCATTTCTACATATTTTGACATCAAGAAAATTAATTTCTTGGCGATGCATATTAAGCATAAATTCGATACCCCACTTCTTTTCATTGAGGTACTGAACAAATTCTAAAAGATATCAGGTGTTTGCCCACCAAACCAGCCAACAGTCGTCCAGGTACCACTGCCAGATGTCCATCTCACCCTGAAAAATGTTGTGTGAATTATCATATATAAGGAATTCCTCCAAATAGCCCATAAAGATGTCTGCATAAATGGGGGCAAAGGATGCCCCCATCGCAGTACCACAGCCCTGCCAGTAACATTCTTGTTGGAAATAGAAAACATTTTCGTGAGCTCATGCTCTGCCATACAGATTAACAGTGTGTTAAAGCCTGGTGGATAAATGTTTGCTTTATTAAGCCAATATTCTAGAGCCTCAAGCCCAGCCCAATGTGGAATGTTAGTATATACGGTCGTGGCATCCAGTGTACACATTATCCAATCTGGTTCTAATTGGGTGTCACTCAAAATCCTGGGGAATTCTGTGGTATCTTTGATCCTAGATCTGACCATAGTCAGGAGGGGCTGTAAATATTTAGAAAGGAATCCTGATAAGGGTTCCATAAGTGAGCCCATACCAGATACTATTGGTCTTCCAGGTGGTTTTTGCAAGTTCTTATGGATCTTGGGTAACAAGTAAAGTATCTGTTTCTGTGGATCTTCAACTGTAAGATGGTTTAGGACTGAAGTACTAATGATACCTTCCTCAGCTGCCAGCTTCAAAAAGGAGTCAACTTCCTTTTTAAAGTGGCTGGTAGGATCTAGGGGCATTGGCATATAATGTATGGCATTCAGGAGTTGTCTGTGGGCTTCTGATAAATAATAGTCCATTGTCCAGGACTACAACTGTTCCTCCTTTGTCAGCAGGAATAATGACTACATTACAGTTATTTCTTAGTTCCCTAAGGACTTGTTGTTCGGCCCCAGACAAGTTGTGACCCAGCATCTGAGATTCATAACCATGAAAATGTAGAGCTTTGAGAACATTGCCACAGTAGCCAGGAAATCCTTCTACGTGGCACACCTCATCAAAAAAGATTTCTCATCCAGGAAAAAGAGGTCATTGTTCCTCTCTATAATGGGTCTAATGAGTGACGAGTAGAGTACAATGCCCCATCTGGTATGTACCTCACAAGACATCTACAACAACTGGAAAAGGCCACAGAAATAACTCACAAGGAGGATTACTGGCCTCAAACGATGCCCTACGCAGACAGTATAAAAAAACTCCAGCTTTACTCCATCTCATATCGCCTACTCAGAGGCGATCTCTGTCTAACATACAAAGCTATGTCAAACCCAGAGCTGTTGGACATGCTCCACTTAAAAGAAATCCCAGTCCCTCCGAGCTACATGCTTTAGAGACCTAAATCTTGTCACCACAATAAACAGAACATGTTGGAGGGATAGATTCCTGTCCCAGAGACTTCCCATACTTTGGAACAAACTGCTTATCTATATCAAAGCTCCTCATTAGCACTCTTCAAGAAAACTCTTGATGACTGAATGAGAAATAGGAAATTCACCCAGGGGATCACCTCTGTGGCTCTGCTCGACAGGGGTACAGGAAAATAATTTTCTTGGGTGGCAAAAGCCAGGGTACCTTTTTGGCTAGGCTTATATAGGCCCTAGGGCCAATAGCCTAGTATCTATCTATGAACCTGAAACCCCAAATAATTTGCTGCTCTCTGGATACTACAGGAGTCCTGTGAAACTCCTTTAGCTACTGACCTTTGCAGAAGGCAGAAAGTCTAACTTTTCTAAAAGAGGATGTAGCCTGTATAATGCGTCCCCTGCCCCGTACACAAATAAGTCACCTATCACATTACGATTCAGCAATCTATAACTATCTGCATAACAAAGTGTAGGTAGGAAGCATTGAAAAGCATTATTCTGTGCCCCCCCCCATTCAAATTGCACCATGCAAGGTCTTCACTGCCACAATGAACAGTGGGGACAAGGGAAACCCTTACTTCGCATGCCAATAAGCTACAGCCTTCACCAATGTCAGGCTGTTTGCAGCAGCTTGTGTTACCTTGTGCAAATAAGAGTATTCTAGGTTCCCCATTATGTAAACAATATGTTGGAACATATAACTGTAGGTACGGTATACATACTATAGGTTTCTTCTCATACACTGTCTGCATTTTTTTTTCCTTCTTAGGGTTGCAAAAATTTTGTTTTAATATCATTCTCTCTCAGGCACTGATATCCTGGAGAAACAACAACCATGGTTTTAATGTCTTTTTTTTTTTTTTTTTTTTAAATATTGCTTTGAGTTACAGCGACTCTCTAGTGATTGGCTGTTGAGGGGTTTGTTGCTGTATATGCAAGTAGATTTAATGTAACTATGAACAATATTTCTCTTGACTACCTAGATAGCCACTTTTATTACACCCACTCCAGTTGTGGCTATTCAAGGAATTATATTAATATGGGCAATAAGGATTTTGTTTGTAATCTCCATCATATTCACTGTAACTAGCTACACTGTACTTATTGGGGGGCATCTGTGTGGGGGTTGAAACTAGCAGCAGCAAACCAAACAGTATGATCAACACTACTTGGACAGGGCCACTCGAACCTGGAGACTGTCTATTTGCTATTGGGGGTCAGAATGGTTGTTACATTATTTGGAGTAGTGGGCTGTTTGCTATGCATTATTGTCATGTACCTCCTTGGTTAACCACTTATAGAATCCTAATTTGTGCTACACCATGAGGAAACAGACCTCCAACAGTTTTTAGTAAGAAAGCCAGCTAGGGTACCTAAATGTGGGAGAAAAGTCTAGGCTAAGTTTTTACCAAAGAGGTGGCCACACCTCTGCATTCCCAAAGCACTTAAGTTTAAAACAATTGGTATTTTGTATATTTTTCCTTTTTGGTCGACTTTAGGATACTGCATTTTTGTCATAGGAGTCACTTCGCATAGAGAAAATTACCAGAACACAGGGATAGCCTACAACATCGCTACATCTGCATGTAACGCAAGTCCTAATATACTTCTGTACAGTTGCTCTTTGCAGTAGACTCAACCTGTTACATTAGAAGCGTTCGGCAATTAATTTACATTCATTTCCACTGATCACAAGGTTGTATGGAATAGCAATCAATGCCACTTGCAAGTATCCCTTAAAATTCACTTCACTTCAGGAAGTTTAATGTGAAATATTCCGTGGTGAGATCACAAGCCAAAATTCGGAAGAAAATACTCTTCCAGATATGATATGAAGGCAACTATAGAATATAATGAAGTAAACAGGGCATTACTGGAATATACACAGATACCATATATTTCTGTTAGTGTTCTAACTTATCTAACCCTCATTGAACCTCCCATGAAGCTGAAACATTGCATTTCAAGGAACTATCCAAATAAAAGCAACTTTAAATAAAAAAAAATTGAATATCAAAAAGAATGAAAGAGAAGGGCAATAGGAAACAGAGTACTTTTTTAATTGCTGTCATACCTGTTTCTCGTCCATCACTTTGCCCCAGTTTATAGTTGGAATAACAGTTTCTCCAGGTTTCAGATTGTAGACTCTCTCATGTTCCTCTCTTAGCTTCCTCACTCGTTCCTTCAGTTGCTTGATGCTGCAGTGGAAAGATAAAAGGATTCACGTTAATACAAAGGACTTATAAATTGTGCTTTTAAATTTTTAAAATCTAAGATGTGATCTGCAAATGTCTTCACTGCATGAGCGAGTACACGCGTGCGCACACACACACACACACACACACACACACACACACACACACACACACACACTTTTGTTGCAAGAGATAAAATATGTCATAACATACTCATTGCATGTTTTATCATATGCAGAGAGAGAAAAACTGTACTGTGAAAAGATGGCTGGCATAAGAGAAGGAACAGGTTTAACAAGAAATCTGTTCATCATACTATTGCATTGCAGGTATTAACTGCCACAGGTCCTTCTTCCATGTAAGCAAAAGGCTACAGGGATACAGCTACATGTAAACAAAAGGCTTTTACATGCTCCAGATGGCAAGGGAGTAGATATTATGCAGCTGAAAGTTAAACTTTGGGTGTATATAAAATTAAATATTAATTTTGAGTTGAAAGGGTGCACTGGATTACTGATAACTAGCTACAGTTTTGGTTTCATCCATTTCCCCTGTTGTTACTCCATCTCCCATCCACCCATCTCCTGCTCACTGCTATGTGCACTCCTTTCCTGGTCCTGTCCTATAACTCGGCTGCATCCATAGCTCTCCTACAGTCTTGTCAGATCTCTACCATCTTTCTCAGCTCTCACTGTTCACTCCTATATAGTATCCTATGTACATCTCAGTCCATCATCTGCACTGACCACACTGTACAATAGTATCGTCATGGCTTGCTAGCAGTAGCTTTACATCTGGTCACTGTACTCCATCCTTGTTAAATATTTTGTCTGTTTCCTGATGTTCTTAATGTAGCCCTGTTCAGGCTAGGTGAATAGTTCCTGATTAAGGAAATCTGCTGGATAAATTTCTATAATTTTTTTCATTTCAACTAGTCTGTCTTCAATGAGGGATCATTTTCTTGAAATTCAAAAGCTTGCTCAGAAGTGGTAAGATTTCAAGATATTGAGGACTGGTTTGAAGCCACCAATCTAGTGTATTATTATTATGTCGTGCCTCAACAAAATGGGCCACTGCTGAATATGTGCTTGAACAGCAGTATATCCAAGTTTTCCTTTCTACATTGGATATGTGAATACTGTAATTTACTTATAGCAGATTCAAGTCTCCCAATATCATTATCACAAGTTTCCCTTTCCATGCCCTTATTTTGCCAATATGCATTTTAGTGGAGTATCAGGAGGACTATGGTATCCATTCATCAGCTTTTCCTTCATCTTATGATTGTCATAATACTCTTCTTGGCAAGGAATATACATCTGCCCATAACCACTGTTTTTATTTGAATCCATTTGAGAATGTCAACAGTTAATCCTGTTCAAGATTTTCCAGCTACTGGTCTTCCTCTTATCTATGCCTTTTCTATTTCTGAACTTGACAAGTCTTTTGTGGCCACATCTACAAGCACAATTAGGCAACTACTACCTTTATGACTACCTCAGTCACTTCCGTGCTGATACCATGCTAACAATCGAAAGACTCCTCTTCTCTGTCTGGCCTCCTTGTCTGATGTCGTTGTTGAAAAAATTCTAAACATAAATACCAATTCTTGTTCCACTGTTAATTTATAGAAAGTAATGGCAGGGGATGACTGTCTGTGCTTCTTCCCATCTTTCCTTCCTTATAGGCACATCTTCCCCCATTTACTATACTAGCTATGCTCTCCTTACACAACCTGCCATAACTGATCTGCTGCCCTGTCCTATTATGTCTCTTAAGCCCTTCCTGTTGCTGCCCTGTCCTATTATATGTCTCTTAAGCCCTTCCTGTTGCTGCCCTGTCCTATTATATGTCTCTTAAGCCCTTCCTGTTGCTGCCCTGTCCTATTATATGTCTCTTAAGCCCTTGTTGTTGCTGCCCTGTCCTATTATATGTCTCTTAAGCCCTTCCTGTTGCTGCCCTGTCCTATTATATGTCTCTTAAGCCCTTCCTGTTGCTGCCCTGTCCTATTATATGTCACTTAAGCCCTTCCTGTTGCTGCCCTGTCCTATTATATGTCTCTTAAGCCCTTCCTGTTGCTGCCCTGTCCTATTATATGTCTCTTAAGCCCTTCCTGTTGCTGCCCTGTCCTATTATATGTCTCTTAAGCCCTTGTTGTTGCTGCCCTGTCCTATTATACATCTCTTAAGCCCTTCCTGTTGCTGCCCTGTCCTATTATACGTCTCTTAAGCCCTTCCTGTTGTTGCCCTGTCCTATTATATGTCTCTTAAGCCCTTCTTGTTGCCTTTCCAGTCATCCACACATTCACTTCTATCATTCTTACTCTCTCATTGTTTATTTCCCCTGGCCATGCCACACTATCTCGGTTACTCTTTGATCTCCTTCTTAGTTTTTACTTCTTTTCAGTATTACTACCTGCATTTTCCCCTCTATTCTTTAGTTGCCTATTCGCTGTTCTTATACTGGAATCTTCTTCCTGCGGGTCTCTATTTTTCTTGTTCCCTTCTCGCTAGTCTTTTCTTTGCTCCTACTAAAATTTCATGTAATCCCTGCCCCTCGAACATGGCCCATCTCCTCCATCCTTTATGCCCCAACCACTTCTGCTCATGACCTGCAGTTCTTCACCTGCATATGTGCTGCCTGCTAATCTAGTTTGACCCTCCTTTACATAGATAACCCACCATCTCAGCTCTGCTGCCCTTATTCTCAGCTTAACATCTCCCTCCAAGGTCCCCATCATCTTAAAGCTGTACAGCCTCCTGATCCCCGAGGGCCATTTGCTATATTATCAACCAAAGCATGCAGCAGCTCACCCACTCCTCTTCTCAACCTCTTCCAATCAATCAAATTCCCTTTAGCACCCCTGACATTCTCACATGCTATATACCAGGTCTTGCTTGACCTAAGAGGCTGAGTACTGGCACACTCTCTACTCAGCTGCACAATACAAGATGGTGAGGCTACAATATATTAATACACAGCTTTATGCATGGGGTGGGGGGATACTACCCTTTGAAATGGTCATTGCTTTCTTTTTGTCTCTCTATTCACCCTGTTTTTGCCATTTGTGTTATGCAGTACAGCTGAATGCAGTCTGAAAGGGACAGGCCTGAATTTTAGCATGTAATTACAACCTAATTTCCTCAGACTGAAATTCTGCTACAGATCATGTATAACAAGCCTGTGATAGGCTATTTAATAGTCACAGTGAAGCATGCTGACAGGCCAAATCACTAGAGAACATCCACTTTAAGAGGTGAGTTTGGTGACTGCAGGTCTTATTATTCTGCCACACTACCCTCTGCAAACAGTCACTGTAACCTGTCTCTAACGCTAATCACAGATTCTTACTTTCCAACCTGCTTTACTTAGCTGTAACCAAAACTGCAAATTAGGGAACTTTTGGAAAAATTAAAGAGTCTCAAGAACAGCACGATAACCAAATGCACTGATTCTTTGCTGCTTGACAAATATTTTATTATACATTTGCATTAGGATGCATTAGGATACAAACTGCTGTGCTGGCCAGTATTTGTAAATGGAATCCTATTACAATCACGAGGTGTTGTGAAGGTGAAGTTATAGCAGTTATGGGAGTTCAGCTGTAAAACCCGCACTGCTGAAAATTAAAGCACAGTCATAACTGTGGTCGTTTCTAGCAGTTATGCTCCAATTTGTCAAGCTTTTCACTACATAATGACACTTCATGAAGCAAAGGATGAAAAAGATGATTCTGCATGGGAAATATTTCTCTGGATAGGAAAAGTGAGTTACTACACTCATGTTACATTATACCATAAAAAAATACATATGTTATTTTAGATTAAAACACTGAAATAAAAAGGCTGCATACACAAACTTAAATGCAGCATCCCAAATGTAGGAAATTTAGTTTCACCCCAGAACTTCAGCATTATAGCTTTTATCACAGTAAGAAAAGCATGGAAGGAATAAGGAAGTGTTAATAACAGAATATCAAGATGTGAGAAAGTAGTTTATGGGAAAAGAAATGAAGGACTGCATATGACCAGGGATATAGGTGACAACTGAAGAAGCTTATTTGGGTAATTATAAATGGGAGGACTGAACTGCACATACAGCTAAATGAACAAGGCAAGAAGTTTAAGAGAGTGTCTGAACCCAATAACAGAGAAGACACCCTACTACCATGGGACACTAATCAACTATATTGCTTGGAAAATGTTGGATGTTAAAGGAAATAGGAGATCTAAATCAGGAGGCAAAATACTGTGTCTAAGAGACAGATGTTAAAGAAAGATTAAGACAATAAAATATTTACTATTTGTGGATATATACGGGTATCTGGGAAGAAGTAGAAATAGGGAAGTGCAAAAAACTTTGAAATAACCAGGGAAATACTGTGCTAAACCAAGTCCGAACAATCAGAAATAATTAAAATCCTTTAATGAAATCACAGTTAAGCTCATTTTGTCCTTAGAGCTGTAAAGACTTAAGAACTTATTTTTCATGGATAGTAGAATATAAAATGCATGTATTACTCACTCTTCTTTGATCATATCAGCTTGGGGGTGGTTAAGTCGCCAAGCAGATTCGACATCACCATCAAGTCTGGTAAGAACATCCTGGGACCGTTTCAGGTTATCAGAAGTAATCTCACGATATTCAAATGGCTTCCTCTTTTCAACTTGCTTTATATCCTATAAATGAGAATAGACATGATCATAACAGTTGAATGAGAAAAAGATGCTCTGAAAGACAGTTATATTCATTTGACAAATGGACTGATGAGGACACACAAAATGCAAACAATGAGAACGCAGATAGGCTACTGCACAGAAACATTATACAGCAAAAACAAGGTGCTGTTATACAGGTAATACAAGTGTGTTAAAAACAAAACAAAATAAAACAAAACAGAACAAAAATGCAATCAACAGTTCATGAGGAGTAACCAAGTAACTATACATATTTACCATAAGTAAGCTTTTGTAAACCTCACTTGAAGCTTACATAAGAAACGCTTCATAATCTTAAGTGGTATTTATGATGTATGAGAGGTAATTAATGTGTATGCTGGGGAGGTTCTCCTGCTGTTCTGGCAGATTCAAGGCATAGGCTTGGCTCTCCAAACCCAGAGGAGTAGCTGATTCTCCCTGGGACCAACATGAAAAAATCACAGTAGAATGTACATATTCTCAAAGATCAAGCAATGAAAACACAAAGCAATCTTTCTTTGAGCCTTAAGTTGTCCAGATTGTTGAAAGCAAAGAGCACTTTTTGTCTATCAGGCTTCATCAGCTACAAAGTTTCTTCCTGAAAAACCATTACAATTCTAGAAATTTAAATAACCCTCAACAAGGGGGTGTGATGGAAAACAGCCCTTATGATTGGGGGTAGGCCTTTGGTACCTTATTGGCTTATAGTTGGGCCTACTGGTTGGAAGGAGATTAAGAGCATTTTTTTGTTTGTTTATTTGTCAAGTCCCTAATTACAATAAGAGTACTGGACTAGCTAATAATCAGGTGAGCTGACTGGACTTTTTATAACACTGTGTATAAATCTTTTTTTCTTAACAAGGAGATTGAGATGAATAACACCTAACCAGTCTATGATTCATATTCTAGTTAGGGACTTGGCCACCCCTCCAATCAGCTGGCCTAAGTATTAGCTAATCCAAAAAGATCACATAATCCAACTGTTGCCACTTAAGTCAGATGTACTAATACTGACTGATTCAAGAGATATTGCTAACAAAATTTGTGAAATATTTGTTAACTCCTATCTTACAAGTACAGATTTTTAAAAAGAGTAATTTAACAAAACAGTAAGTTTCAAAGTTATTGATAATGCACTGAAGAAATATGGAAAAATACATCTATGGGTGTGCATAAAAGACCAGTTGAACTGATGGCCAACTTAAAATTTATTACAGATAACTGTAAGATTGTACATTCCGGTAAAATAACAATAAAGGAGCCATTGACTTTGTAAGAAATCATGTTATTTGATGCGTCTGAATTTAAGGATCTCTGAATAACAATTATAAATACCTTTTCATTTTATAAACATTTAGATACTATTGCAGACAAAGCCAAACAACCAATGAGATTTTTATTTAGCAATCTAACAACTATAGATGCGTCTTCCATGCTAAACAAGACAGACATATCAGATGGACTTTAGAATACAACAGTTTATTTTCCATGTATATATCTGTTCAATTAAAACATCCTGAATCAGTTCAGGAAAATTTACTAAAATATTATTATTCACAACTAATTCAAATTATGATGAAAGATGTCAACAATTAGACCTTCATATATTGCAATACCATTATTTTAAGGGTAAATAATAATAGCATTTAAGGTCATGCATAATGAAATGATGAAGGGCTTTATTAAATGTGGTGATTTATAATGCAAAACGTCAGGCATAATAATTTTGAAGCATTGAATGAATCATGATCACTTATTTCACAAACTCATCGTCTTTTGTAATAAACTTCCATCATCTATATGTGGTTCTGAAAATCTTGCAACACTTAAGAAAAATCTAGGTACGTAGGTTGGACAAGATGTTTATAATCCCATCTTCATGGAGTCTGAATTTCTTGAAAGTCTTAGGAACAGAACTTTGTTATCTTAACGGCAATATATAGTGACTTCTTTCAATAAAAAAAATTGGCAATCTAATGATCACTTGCTCAAATGAACATAAAAATTATTTTCAAGAAGCAATGAAATGCGCAGAAGCAAAACAAATTGTTTGGAAACATTTAACGACTGCTTAAATGAATAAAAATGGGCAATGTTTCAGAACAAAACTATTTTGTTAGAGTGCTGCTGTAAATGATGAGTATTATATATCCACATATGAAAATATAGTAGTATATTTCAAAAAAGGAGTGATACAACTCTGAAAAACCAATAATCCATAAAAGAGTTGTATAGGAAGTAAAACTGCCACAATCTCGGTCCAAAAACGTTACCGTGAAGGCCGTTGTGCCTCCTTCAGCAGAAGTTTTCTGTATCTGATGAAGTCCTAATGTGTTGGGACGAAAACGCAGTTTGTTAATAAAAGAGCGTTAAATAAATTCAGTGCTGGACTTGAACTCATTCATATTCATTCACGGTAACGTTTTTGGACTGAGATTGTGGCAGTTTTACTTCCTATACAACTCTTTTGTGGATTAATAGTAGTATATTTGTCTAACTGTGGCATGAAGATCTCAACAGTAAAAGAAAATATATGCTTTTGAATGTGGATGTAGTTTAAAAATAGAAGAGAATGTTGCTATTAATATTATTATAGAAGACCAGGCAACTTATAGTTTGAAAATAGAACATTATTATATAGCTCATGATATTCTAAGTGACAGAAGAGTTGTAGCATTTCTAAATGTAACAGCATACAAATAAATAGCTGAATACTAGGTAAACAATCAGAAAAGCAGCAAAGAGCTTGTTAACAACTTTTGAGGAGCAAATGAATCCAAAATTTCTAAAACTATAAACATTTTAGATGCTGTAACAAGAATTATATCAGATATAAAAACATTCTCAAGTTCACAGCAAAAGTAGTAAGCAACTTGTTAAATAATAGTGGTTTGGAGAAAGGTTCGTAGATAGAGACATGTTTTATATTGTAAGAGCATACAAAAAAGAATGAACATGTTATTAGCAGTGTGTTGATTAATTCAATTAAAATGCAAGCACGGTTTCAATGCATCAGAATGGCATGCAAAATAGCTCGACTGACAGAGGACCTACAGAAAGCATACAAATGCAGAGTGAAAAAAAGCAATGAAACCACAGTGAGCAAGATAGCATGGATCAAAATGTGTGCATAGAATGGTGGCTGTGGGAAGGCAAAAAATAGAGAAAGACAAAAAAGAATATTAGAATCTAAAATGTTGAGATTTGCCTGTGAAAAACTGAACAGAGATGTTACCTAGATCACCCCACAAGTGGCACAAAAAGATGCAGGATGACACTGGCTACAGGAGCTGCATATTTAAGAGGGATGCAAGTTATTCCCATGATTTCAAAAGGATAAATCTGAAATGTTGTATCTGTGGGAAGGTGTACTCAGTGGGTGAAGTAATGGTCCCTTTGACTTACAAAAATAAAATGCAGGATTTTGAAGTTAAAATGTGAAATAAGGGAGTTGACTTAGAGCAGCAGAGTACAGGTAGCAGAAATCAGACCCTGGTGGTGCTCTTTTGTGAAGTTACAGACAGACAAATTTATCTGCTTTATATGGTACACAAAAGAGGGCATGCTGGCTCCCAGGTTAGAAGCAGACCCATATATTATACCCGTGAAGTTATAACACTGTGTGCTACAGTTGTACAATACAGTCACATCATAATACTGCCCTTAATAAAGCATCAGATGCTACAATTTTGTCCTGTAACTTGGCATTTTCCATGTACTAACTTAAAATTCTGCGCTGCAGATTATTTAAATTTAACAGCAAAGGATTTTCAACTACTATTACCACCTCACAACTCACTTACTGGATATCCATAACAGTATTAGTCATTATCATTCTAAACTTAGACACCGAGCATCAATTTTGGGAATACTTTTACAACAAAAAGCTAGGGAGTACGGAACTGCAGTTCTAACAAATGTCTAGAGTAAATGGTACCAACCGATTCAATGCTATTTTCATTTCTCAAAACATACATGCTATTTTAGCACTGGCTCAGCAAAACACTATATCTGATAATTATATTCAATTCCTCTAAATTGTACAGAAACAATTCCCAGCTTAATGTCAAGGGGAAAACCTTGATCATACTTGGCCTAATTCTTCAAACAGGTTGTAAGGCAATGACTGTCCCATATAATTTTGGCATATGTAGAGTGACAAGAACACCCTAATGAAGATGCTTCCCAACAAGCAATTACTTAATGAGCATACAAACACCACTGCCCCGTTATGGAGACTATATGCCCAGCAATGTCTCTTGTTTTATATGTAACAAACTGGCTAGGATGATTGTTGTGCCAAATTCTTTTTGACAGAGGTACTGTTAAAGTTCACTGGTGCACTAGGAACACATGCTGTAATACTGGTTAGCAATAATAGTAGAAAATTAGAATTGTGCCACTTGCTTTGGTTGGATAACACCAGCATAACTAAACACCTCTTTCTTTTTAATGTTACTACACAGTCATATGTCCCAAAAGCACAGACACAGCATTTTATTAATGCTGACAGAAGCCTGAAATGGTAACAGAAATTTGGAAGGCCTCATCCCACACTGTAATAAGGACATTTAGAGCCCAATTAATAAAATAAAATTTACAATGTTGTGTTCTCCAAATAATAGAAACAACTTTTATTCCCACACTCATAGGATGTGCAAGGCTAGTACATCTGAAGACCATTTGCACCCTGCCAAACACCCTCAAGATGTACCCCGTACTGCAAACAGGGAAAAACATGTCAGGCTGGGGATTAACATGCAAGTACTGTTCCAGTCATCAAGGTTAATGTTGAATGAGAAGGGGTCAGATTAGGCTTTGGGTAAAAGCTTGATCTAATAATTTTACAACACTCACACTCATGGTGATTCTATTTGTTTTTTTTTTTTATTATTATTATTAATATGAATATTGACAAAAAAGTATTCATTCTGTCTATCTCTGTATTCATAATGTATAGCTTTACATTCTTTTGCTCAAATTCACGTAGTACTAACAGCTGCTTTTGCTATCACAGATAGTTGCTTATGTTGTTGGACAAACATAGGAGCTATGGAAAGAGGTACGCTGAATCTTTGTTATTGTGAGGTAGAGTACACCTGGTAGGGGTAAGTAGGGGTGAAAGTGTGGTGGGTTTTCACGGGATAGGGTTAAAGTGAGGGCTAGGTAAGGGGATAGATTTAATGTTGTACATCTGGTGTGTGTGTTTGTCAGTGTTTTGAGTAGTGGTACTGTTAGGGGGAAAGGGATGTTCATAAGGTAATGTGCAAGGAGGATTAGGGTTTGAGACGGGGGAATGACTAGGGTTTGAGTGTTGGGCAAGTGTGCCATGGATGTACAGGTTTCAACATGTCTGGCAATATTTCTGTTCACCAGCAACATACTCAGTCTCTCGGTCACACACACACACACACACACACACACACACACACACACGCTTGTTTCCAAACATATATACATCTGTGATACATGTGATATATATATATATTTTTTTTTTAAATTTTTTTTTCCCATGTGTACAACTGCATAAACATTATAGAATTGTGCAGAACATACATTTCAGGGAGTCAGTGGTTTTCGCAGGGACTGCTAAACTGAAGAAGGTTCTCTGTCAAATGTGGCAGATCATAGTGCTTCACCTAAACATGTCAATTTCCATATTTTTATGAATCTTCCTATTAGGACTAGCAAATTTGGAATCGGATAAGTAAAATGGGCCACAGGATTTAGCACACTGCATGGGAGTGTCATGAGCTTTACTCCTCACACATAAAATAAGTTTCAGTGAAGTACCATTCAGTCAGTCAGCATCAACTGAATAGTCACTGGCTTAGAGATGATCTTCAAGATCTGACATTCTGTATTCCAGAGCCTATCAAAGCTTCTTCAGCTCTTGGGTACCACTAAATGACTTATTCTTTTAATGCAGACACTGTGGATAATATGCATCTGGAACCAAAGAACCATAAGAGAAATAAAACATATCTATGATCAAAACAAGAAATGTTACTGCCAGAGAGAGAATGGATAATGAGACGGTCTGTGTTGGTTGCATGGCACTGAAGGTTGCATTGACATGCACAGCATTTTTTTTCATTCCTTATCACCAACAGAAGTGAGAAACCCAAAACTATGAATTTACATAAATGCAAAAAATGAGGATTTATTTAAAAAGTTGTGTGTGTGTGTGTGTGTGTGTGTGTGTGTGTGTGTGTGTGTGTGTTGGGGGGGCTGTGCCCCAGGCACTCCCATGTAGCTCACCTGCATAGCTTCTATTTCTCAATATGCTACGTTACATATCTGGGAAAAGTAAAAATGAAATCAGTGTGTTAAGTTAGCACTTATGGAGATTCACTATTTGGTGTGTTACATATGAAACAGGCACCCAATATTTCCATACATGAGTGAGTTGCATAGTTAAAAGCATCTTGTGAAAAGAATCCAAACACAGAAGGAAAATGGAAGTGACACCACAAATGTAGGCTGCACATTAAAGGATATCCTGTTTATGTAATTTATTATGAAAATATGCAACATTTCAATATTTACCCAAAACTGCCAAAAATAGCAGCATGGGCAACAGCACAATATGCTGCATGTCTAAGGTTTGTATCCTAAATGAGAGCAAATGGTATCCTTTCAGTGCTGTGAAAGAAACACTTGGAAACTATTGCAAGATACAAGTAAAACCTACTGAAATTACAGATGCTTTCAAAAGAAATTATCATTATTTGTTCAGCTTGAGAGCTAGTAAATATTGTTCGTATTGGCAATAATATTGTTCATATTGGTAATTATGCAGATACATTCTTTTAACATTTATGCAGATTTCAGTAATCACCAAGAAACTTGAAAGAAATTACTTTGCAAACCAGCCTCACATAATGCTACCACTCCACTGAATCAAACACATAAACACACAAAGACATACTCGGAGGCTCTGAGTAAAAATTTACCTAAACAGCAGAGGCCTCCAAAGCAGACACCCAAACAACTGCTACCTCAAGACACCCCACAAGCAACACATAAACCACAAAAGCAGTGTGCAAAGCAGTCACAGCCCTTAAGGCCAAATACAACACCAAACATACTTGTCATAGGTGACTCCATAGTCAGACACACTGACGTCCCACTCACCAGGCTGAACAAGGAGAGGGTCACAGTAAGCTGCCTATCGGGCGCTAGAATCCGCCACATAACACAAGCACTCGGGTCACTCCACAGCAAGTACAAATATGACACAGTCATTGTCCATGCTGGTATGAACGACCTGAGACGTACCTCCCTGGACTGCATGAAAAGAGACATAGAGGAGCTCTCTGATTATGTAGCCCAGGCAGGTATGACCCTAACCCTGAGCAGTATCCTTCCTTCACCAAGAATGATGCCACAATATAGAGACAAGATGATCAGCTTTAACAATTGGCTTAATGTCTGGTGTCATTCAAAGGGGATCCAGTGTCTGTCTGCCTGGGATGACATGCTTGACAAGCCACGCTGCTTAAGGGACGGCTTGCACCTGTCACCCCTGGGATTCCGGATATTGGCTAAGGCTCTTGCCACCCCATAGTGCCTTTTTAGGCAAGGCTCAAATTCTAAACCTACCACCCTAGAAAACAAAATGGGAAGAAATTGAGGGTAATGCTGCTCAATGCCAGAAGTCTAAATCTCAAAATGCACGCACTCGAGGCCCTTCTCAGTATGGAGAACATCGATGTCTGTGCTGTAACTGAAACCTGGTTCAAGGCTCTTGAGAGCACCCGGCACTATTAGGTTTTACCTCATATCATGCCCGCCCCAAAACCCGGACCACTCCACAAAGGAGGGTGTATCCATATTCATAAAGGATACTCACACCTCCAGGTTGGTGGCAACGCATGAAGCTCGAAGCCATCCAGGTGCAACTAACAATAGGCAAAACTGCTCTACAAATTGTAGCATGCTACAGGCCACCCTCTCAAACTCAGGAACCCCACACAGCCTTCCTGAAGACACTGGAGGGTATAAATGTATCTCCAAACACCATCATATTGGGTGACTTCAACTACCGAATATAGACTGGGAACATTACTCAAGCCCTAACTTTCTAGCCCAACGGTTCCTGGAGTTCATAAATTCAAATGCCATGGAACAGCTAGTCACTGTTCCCACGAGAGGAGAAAATATACTAGATCTCATTGTCACAAACATGGGGACAAAATGCTCCACACCGGAAGTATATCCCTCATTGGTGAGATCTGATCATAAACTAATCTCACTGGAAATCCACATCTCGCCCCCCCCCCCAAAAAAAAAGACCATAGTGAAGAACTTCTCTAAAGCAAACTTCACACTACTCAAGACTGGTGTGGTATCCTTCAAGGCCCCTGAGTCAGAGGAAACCACAACCCAAGCTGCGGAAGCCCTTACAAATGCCTTCTATGAACACCTCCAGGACTGCATGGATCAGGCAATCCCAAATAAAACCAAGACTCTTTCCACAAAGGGCAAACGTCCAGTCTGGTGGACCCCAGCCATTAACAAACTTTACAATAAGAGGAGAAAGCTATTACATGATAGAACAAAATCCATAAAAGGGAAGTCACCCTGATCATTATTAGTAAAAAAATATGAGCACTCATAAAATCAACTAAGGCCAATTTTGAGAGAAAAATTGCCATGGATTCAAAGGACAATCATAAGGCCTTTTTCAGCTATGTTAGGAACCTGGGTGGAAACTCACAGATATGCTCAGAATTAGTCCAAAATGATACAAAAATCACTGAACCCACAGACATTGCCAACATACTGGCAGACAGGTTCAGTTCAAACTTCACCCCCCTCTCCCCCCCTAAGGAGAGATAACTATCCCAGCAGAGTGTAGCCTCCGGACATCTCAAATGCGCAGGTGAAAGCTGCTCTCTCTAAAGCTAAAAACACAGCATCAATGGGACCGGATGGTGTCCCGGCTGTGTGCTACACGAGCTAAATGAGGAATTAAACCCGCACATAAGGCAGCTGTTTAATCTCAGCCTTACCACAGGATACGTGCCCAAGGAGTGGCGTGACGGCAACTGTGGTCCCACTCCACAAAGGTGGCCTCTACGGACCCTGGTAATTACCGCCCCATAAGCTTAACAAGTCTAGTCTGCAAAGCTATGGAGAGGATCATAATGGAGCTCATAAACAAAGATATAGGGACTTGCAGACATTGGACCCGACCCAGTTTGGCTTTGTCAAGGGAAGATCATGCCTTTTGAACTTGGTCGACTTCTTGAAATAGTCACCAAGGCCATTGATGAGGAAAGGCAGTCCATACAGCCTACCTTGACCTTGCAAAGGCTTTCGACACAATACCCCACTCGGGTATTGTAGAAAAACTACCAGCTTAAATGTAAACCCATATGTCACAAGATGGGTTGCAAACTGGCTTAAGGACAGAACCCACAGGGTTAGAGTTGCTGGCGCTGTGTCAGACTCCAAGCCGGTCACAAGTGGTGTCCCACAGGGCTCGGTCCTTGGCCCCTATTGTTTGGCATCTACTTCTCAGAAGTACAGGCCAACATGGGAGGACTTTGGCTGACAAAGTTTGCAGATGACTGCAAACTGGGCCATAGTGGAAAGTGCATCGGATACTGATATCCTTCAGAAGGGACTCACGGAAACAGATAGCTGGTGCCAGAGCCATGGCCTGAAGTTAAACGCCAAAAATGTATAGTCATACCCTTCGGGAAAAACAAGGTAACCCCAAGCTACCATATAGGTGGCAATCCACTAAGCACAGAAGAGGTTATCAGGGACCTGGGGACCCAGGTTGACAGTGGCCTTTCTTTTGACACTCACATTGCTAAAGTGGTTAGAAAGACCTTCTACATTGCCCACCTGATCATGAAGGGATTCACATCCAGATCTAGTGAGGTCATTGTTCCCCTGTACTCTTCACTTATCAGACCAATGATCGAGTACAATGCCCCATTCGGGATGTATCTCACCCGACATCTGCAGCAATTGGAGAGACCCCAAAAGTTCCTCACCAAAAGGATAAAGGGACTCCAAAATCTGTCATATGCTGCCAGATTGAAGAAACTCCAGCTCTATTCAGTCGCATACCGCCTGCTCAGAGGTGACATGTGCCTGACATACAAGGCCATGTCCAACCCGGAATTAATGGACATGCTCCACCTCAAAAATCCAAATCCACCAAAACCACTAGAGCAAGCGACTTAAACCTTAGCACGGATATAAATAGGACGTGCTGGAGGGATAGATTTATCACTCAGAGACTCCCTATGCTGTGGAATAAAATCCCGGTCCATGTGAGGCAGAGCACCTCGCTGACTCTGTTCAAGAGAAATCTAGACCTGTGGATGGGAGATCGTAGGTTTACCCCGGGAATCATCTCTGGGTCACTGCTGGACAGAGGCACAACAAACTAATGGGCACAGTATTTTTTCATATAAGGGGTGGCGTAAGCCACAATAATTTGGGCTAGGCTTATAAATGCCTTAGGGCAGATAGCCTAGTATAAACCTATGAACCTATGAACCTATGATCATGGGAAACCTCACATCTACATGAACATTAGCTGTCCTCCCACGATGCATCAAACTTACATAGCTGTTGAAATACTGAAAGTTTATTATAACATAACATTTTATGGAAAAGAATATACTGTTTTTTTTAATTTATTTTGTAATTCTAGACTGAGTTAAAAGACCTGGAATATTTTAAGATTTTCTTTGTAATGGTACATTTCTTGTTGAAGCATGCCTTTTTGTAACTTGAATTTTTCTAAAAAGACTCACTGAATCTGGTTAAAAATTTACCATTGAAGGAAGCAAGGGATGCAAATTTTCAGGGCTGCAGGCAATATATATATATATATATATATATATATATATATATATATATATATATATATATATATATATATATATATATATATATATATATATATATATATATAATTACCTTACTTTGTTTGTCTTTCTTTGTGTTAACAGTCATTAAACTTTATAGCATGATGTTTTAGGGTCTACAAAATGTTAATTTGCTATACGTATGCTATGGTAATCTAGTAAAGAATATTTTAAATGCATAGGCAAATACCATATAAAGATACAAATTCTTTTGCTGGAGTCAGGATAGAATCCTTTTCCCAATGACCTTGTACTGGTGTGTGATTTTAATCCTAATTAATCTACAGAAAAAAAGTTTAACCACTTCATCTACCCCTGAGTCTGGGACATGCATTGGAATATTACAAGGGGCGATAAGGCGGTGGATTTGGCACAAAGGTTAAGGTCTTCACCTTATATACACAAGGTACAAGCTTGATTCTGACTACAGGTTACTGGCTAGGCTTAAAATGGTCCATCAGGGCAGTCAGCCAAGTATTCACCTACGAACAAGGATAGTATGGGAAAGTCAGAGGTGGTGGGTGGAGAGGGAGGAACAGCAAGAATAAAAAGAAACTGGTTACACTTAAGAAGATAGCAGGGAACATGAGGCAAGCATATGAGAGGAAAAGCAAGCAAGAGCAGAATTTTATGATAGATGATGGCAGATGCATAGGAAATGCAGCAAAGAACTGTCAGAAGAGAGAAAAAGAAGAAACAATGAACACGGTCAAGGAACAGAATGAGACCAAGAATATCAAGAAGAAAGATTGGGAAAAACAGAGAAGGGTGAACAGAGATAGAATGGTAATCTGAAATCCGATACTCTAAGAAGAAAGGTTGTTAAGCTAAAAATAGTAATACTGGAGAATGACGCCATTGTGGCTGGCACACTGGAAATTTAGGCTCAGGAAAAGAAAGGCAGGCAAGGCACTGAAGGGGTGGCAGTACACCTAATGGGTTGTTGGGTTAGTTAGAGGAAGATGAAAGGGAGACAGACAGCATAGCAGAAAAGATAGGCTGACAAGAGGAGGGAGAAGATGGTGAATAACTAGCAATAAACTTCCTATCAATGAAAATTGACTGGAGGAAAAAAGAAAAGCTGATAAAATGATACCCTGTATAGACCACCTAATCCAAGTAGAGGGAATGGTGAGCCAGTCAAATTAGTAATCAAGGGGTGTACAAAAAGAAGGCCATGATGATGATGATGATGCCCCCCTCAGTATTGTGCCACACAAGACGACAGAGAAAACGACTTAAAGTACTCAGCCTGAAAAGGTTCAAGGTACTTGCTATAAACATTCAAGGTAGAATCCTTCTTTGTTGGGGCATTGGTGCTGAAGGCGCTTCAAGTCAGAACTTCAATGGACGATAGAGGCTATGCATCAGTAAAGTTTATTGTGTTTGATTATTTTTAATTTTATTTTACTTTGAATATGCTAACTGGGAGCAGACTGTGGTGGAGTAGGACTGTCCATAAACAAGGAATTTGGATGGAAGCAGGAGCAAAAATGAGAAAAAAAGGCTGTGAGAAATCTAAATGCCAGTCATGGGAGGTGTACAGAAGGGCTATAGGGGGTTGCCAATCATTAAAGCGAAATAAAACTACTTTGGTTCACTATGAAGCTGGAGACAACCATGCAAGAAAAAAAAGAGATACATGGGTTGGAGTGCCAAAGAGGGGGGTCATTATGGGGGGTTTTGTGAAGGGTAGAAACACAGTGGCAAAGTAAATCAGAAAAGGAAAAATGGTAAACTAGTCTGGGAAGGGCAGAAGCATTATGATATCAAGAAACATGAGACAATTCTAAACAAATATCCCAAATCAGGGTCCCCGAAGGAGAGATCAGAAAGTACCAATCTGGACAGGTGGGATAGCTTAGGTTCCAACACACAGAAGTTTACAGTAATTAATGCAGTAAACATTCCAGTTGTATATATTAATAAAAAATACCAGTCCTTATGTATACCACCTCAAGATCCCAAAGGGGAAAAATGCACTTCCATCCCCATTAATATACAGCAGCTATTGTAAGCAGATAGAGAGTATAACCCAAGCAACTTAAATCAATGAAATTATAAGCTAACTTTCATTTGCTCTGGGAT